>NC_089842.1:9693106-10036440 GCF_035609145.1 Eleutherodactylus coqui | reverse complement strand
TATAGGGTTAGGGTTAGTGCTTAGGTTTAAGGTTAGGTATAGGGTTAGGGTTCGGCTTAGTGTTTAGGGTTAGGGTTGGGGTTGGGGTTAGGGTTAGGGTTAGGGTTAGGTAACCCTAAACCTAACCCTAAACCTAACCCCGTGCTGCTTAAGTGTAGTCCAAAACAGAAAAATAGTTGCAGCACACCAGAAAAATAGGAGAAAAAGATACTCACTAGAGCTTAAGAGTAGGCTTGTAGATGCAGAGCTGAGATTAGACGTAGACCCTTCGTCCAAACGGTATCATAGCAGATATAGATTACTTCAGCAGCATCAGGGTTTTTTTTTGAAGAGATAGATGGATTTCGTTACGGTTAAAACTTCACCTTTATTCCATTTCGCATAAAATTACAGCAACGTTTCGACTGTGCAGTATACAGTCTTTGTCAAGCCAATGCATAAAAAAGGATACCCATGTAGCCATTAAATATCCCATCACCAAAATCACCAACCAATAATACTATGTAAAACTTCACACTCAAGCCTTGCATTTTGTTACCTGTGACCCGATAGGAGCCTTCCCTGACCGAGCAGCTGGATCCCGTTCCGTATAATGATGTGGGTGGACAGCCAGGGTATTCTGAGCCGGTATAGTTGTCATCATAGCGCGCTCCCGGCTAGCTCCTCCCCCTGGCCCTCATTCCCAGTTGCTAGGGGATGAATATCGCTGGCCTACGTCGACGTAATGATGTCAGACGTCAGTAGCGGCATTGTACCACCCAGGGCGCTGCGTTTCTAACGTGATGACGTCATACGACGTCGCCGGTGTGATTACGTCATTTGCCCTTCCTCCTAGAATACCTGCCGAAGTTTGGGCAAGCTTGGGGGACATCGTGCGCCTGCGCTGCTCAGCTGTCAATCAGATATATGCCTTCCACATACAGGCTTATCCCTGTGACTATCGCACCTATTACTACTATTACTTACTGTTACTAGGGAAAATTCAAATATAAAACCAAATGTTGTGACCCTTTACACATCCCTTATTTAGTTTCAATATCTAAAAAAATAACTCCTCCACCACCTTATTAAATTTTATGATAATATATTCATATCCTTTCTGGTTATAATGTACCAACTTTTGTACCAGTTTATAATTAATATATAAACATGGAATATAATACACAGACGATGTCTTAAGGAATATATGCATTTTTATTTTTTATCAATCATGTTCACACTGTTTGTTAGTGCATCATGGTAAACCAACACAGTATAGGGAGGGGAAGAATTAGAAAAAAGAATATAGGGAATGAGCCTCATCCTTAGAAAAAATGGAAAATGTCACTTTCTGTGTGGTAGAATGCTTGAGGTCCAAAACCCATTTGGGAGTCACTGGCCTTGTTTGTGAAGACTTGGCTGGTGGATGCAGCTGCCCGGTCACTCAAGGCTTGAAAACCTTAAAAACATAAATATAAAATCAACCAATCATGACTTGTTAGGTATCAATATGATAGATGCACAACATTATCTTACTTATTCTTAGCAAAAATACAGCTCATCTATATAGAAGTGGATTATAGTCAATGTTAAGACCTTTAGGGTGAAGTCACACAAACGTATATCGGCTCGGTTTTTACGCCGAGCCGATATATGTTGTCCTCGTGTGCAGGGGGGGGGGAGGATGGAAGAGCCAGGAGCAGAAATTGAGCTCCCGCCCCCTCTCTGCCTCCTCTCCGCCCCTCTGCACTATTTGTAATGGGAAGAGGCAGGGCGGGGGCGGGGCTAAGGTCCTCGAATTAGCCCCGCCCCCGTCCCACCTCTCCCCATTGCAAATAGTGCAGAGGGGCGGAGAGGAGGCAGAGAGGGGGGCGGGAGCTCAGTTCCTGCACTTGGCTCTTCCATCCTCCCCCCCCCTGCACACGATGACAACGTATATCGGCTCAGCGTGAAAACCGAGCCAATATACGTTCGTGTGACTTCACCCTTAGGGTGTAAAGTACCCAATTCAAAAATCCACTTCGCTTCGAGACATTTAAGACGTCTCTCACGGTCCCCTCCTCTCAAATTTGGTTCCACCGAATCTATGACCCTGTAACGTAGTTGGCTGATGGTGTGGCCAAACTCAAGGAAGTGTTTAGGTACAGGCAGATCTTTTTTTGACCTCCTGATGGTACTTTTGTGTACTGATATCCGATTTTTAACCTCATTAATTGTCTCGCCCACGTAGTATAAACCGCAGGGGCACTGGATAATGTAGATAACAAATGTAGAACGGCACGAATAGTGTCTCCTAATTTTGTATGTTTTGCCCGTCTGTGGATGCTGAAAACTCTCTCCCCTAATCAAATTGTTGCAACTCGTGCAATTACAACAGGGGAAGTTCCCCGGTCTCAATGGGGCCAATCTCCCCTGTGTATCTCCAATAGCGGTCACTCCCACCAGTATGTGTTAATTTATCTTTAAGGTTTCTACCCCGGCGGAAAGACATCAGTGGGGGTTGTTGAAAATCCTTTATTTCAGGGTGACTATGTGTCACTATGTGCCAATGTTTGTATAGTATGTTTTTGATGGCGCCACTATGGGGACCAAACGTTGTTATAAATGGTATTCGTGTAGGTGGTGCTCGAGCCGGTTTACTACCTAACACTTCCTCTCTTGTTACATTAAGGGCCCTCTGTTTGGACTGAAACACCAACTCATTAGGGTAGCCTCTCTTGATAAATTTCTCACACATGGTTGATAGTCGTGCGTCCGCGAATTCCTCCTCAACAATGCGTCTCACTCTCAAACATTGACTCCAGGGAAGTGACTGTACCATCCCTGGAGGATGTTGACTGTTGTATAGTAACAGATTGTTACGATCCGTCTCTTTGACATACAGATCAGTTTTGAAAGTGTGTCCAATTTTATGTACCAACACGTCCAAAAACTGTACTGTATCCAGAGAATGAACAAACGTAAATTTCAGCTTTGGAACCAAGTTGTTAATTTCATCATGGGAAACTTCTAGTTCGGAGACCGTGCCTTTCCTATCGGGTCACAGGTAACAAAATGCAAGGCTTGAGTGTGAAGCTTTACATAGTATTATTGGTTGTTGTTTTTGGTGATGGGATATTTAATGGCTACATGGGTATCCTTTTTTATGCATTGGCTTGACAAAGACTGTATATTGCACAGTCGAAACGTTGCTGTAATTTTATGCAAAATGGAATAAAGGTGAAGTTTTAACCGTAACGAAATCCATCTATCTCTTCAAAAAAAAAAACCCTGATGCTGCTGAAGTAATCTATATCTGCTTAAGTGTAGTGTGTAGTGCACGGCTGCTGAAGGCAATCCGCGTGCACGCTGTGTAGTCACGTGGTGCCGAAGAGCCAATCAGGTGGCTCTAATCAGCAGCGCTGCTTAAGTGCGGCTGAAAACAGAAATATGCGCAGGGAGGTGAGGGAAACTCCTGCACAGCCGGCGGGCGCACATTTCTGATTTCAGCCGCACTTAAGCAGCGCTGCTGATTAGAGCCACCTGATTGGCTCTACGGCACCATGTGACTACACAGCGTGCACGCGGATTGCCTTCAGCAGCCGTGCACTACACACTACAGTTAAGCAGACGTGCGCTACACACTACACTTAAGCAGCACGGGGTTAGGGTTAGGTTTAGGGTTAAAGGGGTTGTCCCGCGGCAGCAAGTGGGTCTATACACTTCTGTATGGCCATATTAATGCCCTTTGTAATGTACATTGTGCATTAATTATGAGCCATACAGAAGTTATCAAAAGTTATTCACTTACCTGCTCCGTTGCTGGCGTCCTCGTTTCCATGGAGCCCGCCTAATTTTCAGCGTCTAATGGCCAAATTAGCCGCGCTTGCGCAGTCCGGGTCTTCTTCTTTTCTCAATGGGGCCGCTCGTGCATGATGCCGGCTCCGTGTAGCTCCGCCCCGTCACGTGCCGATTCCAGCCAATCAGGAGGCTGGAATCGGCAATGGACCGCACAGAAGCCCTGCGGTCCACCGAGGGTGAAGATCCCGGCGGCCATCTTCAGCCGGTAAGTAAGAAGTCACCGGAGCGCGGGGATTCAGGTAAGCGCTGTGCGGATTTTTCTTTAGGTCCCTGCATCGGGGTTGTCTCGCACCGAACGGGGAAGGGGGGGGGGGGGTTGAAAAAAAAAAACCCCGTTTCGGCGCGGGACAACCCCTTTAACTAAACCTAATCCTAACCCCAACCCTATACCTAACCCTAAACCTAACCCTAACCCCAACCCTAACCCCAACCCTAACCCTAAACCTAACCCTAAACACTAACCCTAAACCTAACTCTATACCTAACCCTAAACCTAACCCTATACCTAATTCTAAACCTAACCCCATGCTGCTTAACTGTAATGTGTAGTGCATGGCTGCTGAAGGCAATCCGCGTGCACGCTGTGTAGTCATGTGGTGCCGAAGAGCCAATCAGGTGGCTCTAATCAGCAGCGCTGCAGAACTGCGGCTGAAATCAGAAATATGCCCGGCGGGCCACAGAAAATGAGGCAGCGGGCCTTGTGTTTGACACCTGTGACCTAGAGGAAGAAGATGGCCAATATACATGGGATTAAAGGGGGCTTTCAATGGAAAGAAAAAACCATTACGAAGTTGTGGCTGGAATACAAGGAAGTAGAAGCAAGAAACTCTGGGGTCCGTGGGGCCCTTTTACGCAGGACAATCTGTCAGGCAAAGATGCCCAACAGCTCGTCCCAGTGATAATCATTTATGAGCTCTTACACAGGAATGAGCGTCGCTCAGTGAATGAAGGCGGAGCGGCTGGGATCTGCCTCTATTCACAATAAACAGGCAGTTGTTCATAAGACATACTGCCTGTTCACACGAGCCGCTCTGTATGCAGAAACTGAACGATGAACAAGAAGTGAATGAATTCTCGTTCTTCGTTCGGTCGGGCCAGCATGTACGCTGCATGATAACACTGCAACAATTTTTAAAAAATTTTCAGAACAGAACGTAATTGATACGTTTCTGTAAAATTAAAACCTGCTGCTTACACGGTTAAACTGAAGAATAGCAGCGCGTCTCATTGTCAAGTTATTTAACCTCTTAGTGACCAAGTATTTTGTTTGTTTAAAAAAATCATAACTCCTTTATTTATCCATCGACGTCACTGTATGAGGGCTTGTTTTTTCTGGGACGAGTTGTATTTTTCAATGGTACTATTTAATGTAGCATATAATGCACTGAAAAATTTTTAAAAAGTGGAGTAAAATAATAATGCTGCACTACTTTTATTTTTTTTCAGACATTTCATTTAAAAAAAAATTTATTTTTTTATTTTTTGCCGCCATCTTTTTAACATTTTAATTTTCCCGTCCAAATAGTTATGCTAGGGCTCATTTTTGCAGAGCATCCTATGGTTTGCGCTGGCACCATTTTGGAATACATATGACTTTTGACCACTCTTCATTGCATTTTTTCTTGGAAACAGATTGACCAGATTTCTGGTGTTATTAATTTTTTTTTTCGGACGGCGTTCACCATGCGGGGTAAATAATGCATTACTTTGATAGATCGGACTTTCATGGATGCAGCGATACTAAACCTGTATTTTTAGTCTAAACAATTACCTGTAAAACACAGTTCATTAATGACAACTTACTGGTGGATGATCTGCAGTGTTTCCGCTACGTGGAAACATACCCTATATGTTACATAAACCTACCCTTATAGCGTTCAGTCAGCGCGGAGTGTAACAGTGATTGTGAAATCACTTTTGTTATTCTTTTTATTAAGCAAGGTCAATGGAGAGCTGACTGAATTCATTGTATAGGCAGATTTCCAAAAAATACAATACAACGGCCATTGGGCTACATTATTCCCCATAAGCCGCCTATCTGCTTATCGGTTACACAAATTGTGTTGCACAGTGTAATTGTTCAGATTCTCGCTGGATCGCAGGAATCTGAATGACCCGTACAAAAGACCCTTATGACGGAGCTAAAGATCTGTCACATAGAATCTGGTCCAGATAAAGGGAGGTTCTGCTCAGATAGGCGTCACTAGATTTGGGAAGTTTATTCTAAGGATACTGTTCTCTCATAACAATTTAAAGATCCACTCTGGAAAAACACATTTTTCCAACCCTGTCCCGTCACCTGATTTGCCTGTCACTCTCTGGAGGTCTTCACTGTGTATTTCGGTCACTTCTATGTTGTGCAGCCCCCTGTCTGATGCTTACCAGGTATCATCTTGAGGGCTCCTTCACACAAGTGAATTTTGCATGCATTTTTGCAAAATCTCTCACGCAAACCACATCCAAGAGAACCCATTGGTTTCAGTTGGTCAAAAAAATATGCCATTTTTTGTGCATTTGCGCACCCGTGTCTCAATAGGAGTCTATGAGAGTGCGCAAATGTGCATCCCACCTGCATGAAATCACGCACTGAATGGTGCACTTTTTCTTAGAAGATCAATTACACCAGGGACTAAGTTGGCTGCCGCACCTGTTCAAGCATGGTGCAAGTGTGCCCCGAGCCCGGCAGCGGAAAAAAGTACAGTAAGGAGTGTGTCATCCACTCGCGATAGGTCATGATAGCACTCCATTCAGAGTGCAATTACGTCACGATCTCGTGAGAGTTAAAATGTCACACTAGTCTGCAGGAGCCCTGAGAGTGAGATTGTTTTAGTTTTGCTTTCAAATCAATCCCATAATGCACCAGCACACCTTTAGCTGTATTGGGGCGGGGGAAGTTTAATTATTATTACCCTTTATATTCACCTATATAAGCTACAGCCCATTGGTATATAGTTAGGAAGATGAGCTGTGATCTCCTCTATTATAACTGTGTGACAGGAGTTGTGTAATCATCATCTGTAATGTGACAGGCGTGTCTGTGTCCACCTCTAGGCAGTTTCAGTTTTTGTGGTAGGATTCATGCAGCACAAACTGAGACACTTTCAGACAACATAACCCCAAGTAGATCTGAACTGGTCAGAATTGAGATCGTGTGACCACCTGAGAAAAAAATCAGTCAGGGGTCTCAAACGGAAAGGAATAACTAACCAAGGTAACACTATCCCACATAATGAATTTAAAAAAAATCACTGGAGCGTCCCTTTAACCCCTTAGTGATGAGGCTTGTTTTTGCCTTAGTAACTAAGACAAATTTTGGAAATCGGACATGTGTCACTTTAGCATAGAATAACTCTGTAAAGGTTTTGCATATCCAAGTGATTCTGACATTGTGTTTTCACCATATATTGTACTTCATTTAGGTGGAAAAAATAGACCGATTTTGTGTATATTTATTAAAAGCGACAAATTTGGGAAAATTTTGAAAAAAATTTGTCATTTTCACAATATGTCAAATATGTGCAAACATACTGTACAGATTTTTGATAAGATAGAAATATATATCCGTTTACTTTATTCTGGATGCATATTGGAAAAACGTTAGTTTTTTTTAACCGTTTAGGAGACGTACAAATTCACCATTGATTATTAACATCTCGAGGAACATTTTGTTTTCCTGCACCAAGCCAAGATTGCAAAGCCTCATAGGTGTCAGAATGATAGATACCCCCACAAATGACCCCGTATTAAAAACTACACACCTTAATCTATTCACTGAGGGGGGTCAGGAGTATTTTGACCCCACAGTTTCTTTTCAAGGCAATGATACGGTCACTAAGGGGTAGAGACTCAGTTAACCACATATATAGTCTATACTATGAACAACAATGAGCTTGGATTTGATCCGACCAGAGTAAATAGTTCTTCGGGTCTGCCCTACATGCACATGTCTTCGCTCTGCAGAATAACCTGTTGTTTGGGGTCATCCTGAGGCTCATGTTGTATCAGGAGCCGACTGGGCGAGTCCAACCTTGCATGCAGGTCTGAGTTACGTAATAATGCATATAACAGCAGTTTCCACGCTGACTTGGGATCCCCTGAGGCTGCTGAGATCTGAGCCTGGCAATTACTTTTTACCTGTAGGAGTTGCATAGGTGGGGATATGACACACAAGCACTCGGCATATGAGGGAAGAGTAATTAATACAATATTTAGGCTATTGCATACAATGATATAATCGCTGCACCTGGAACCTCCCAGTAATCACAGCCACTAACAGAGGAGGCGTCTCTTCTGCACACTTACATAAAACATGTTCAGGGAGAAGAGCTCTGCAGAACATTCCCAGCAGGCGTTGTATCAAGACTATCAACTTCGGCCTCTCCAGTCAATCTGAGCCCTTTAAGGTAGGAAAGGTTTTACATATACATATTATGTATACATATATATGAATGTATTTGTATGGTGTGTAGTGGCCCGAAGTCTATATATCTGGCCCCTCCATAATAGTAACACATGTCATGTCTTCAGTGTGAATGCACTGTGCAAATTGTCCTGTCTCTAGTTATGTGTATTGCACAGCTGCAGCATGTAAGAGGTTAACGTCTATGAATGTCTGCGATATGTCTGGAAAATGTAACAAATTGTCTTGTCACGTGATGTTGCATTATATATGTGTTCGGAAGAGGTGTGCAAGAGGGTTCTTCAGGCTGTTCCTCCGGGTTCCTTGAGAGAGAGTGCCAGCCACATGAGGGTACCTTCAACCCTCATGTGGCTGGCACTCTGTGGTGAAGAATTGAGGCTGAGGAGAGGTATCCTGGTGTTCCCATCCCAGCACCCCTACCTAGAGGGTGAATGGAAGAAAGGAGCCCGCTGTGTAGTGTTCTGTCTATAAGTGAGTGTCAGCGCAGTGTTCTTCCCACCTCCGGTATGTGTCTGTCGAGGAGTGGAGCCCTACAGATAACTAAGCCTGTAGGCCTGGTGTCATCATGTGTCCCGGAGTGTGCATGTCCAGGAGCTAAAACAAATATAAGTAGTATCAGAACGCGCCTCATGCAGTTATATAGTGGTCATGATTGTGGAAGGTAAAGTTAGACTCACCTGGTGCTCGAAGGGTTAACCCTGTGCATGGGAAAACCCTGCGGCACCTGTTATCCACGTCGGCTTGTAGAGGTTTCTTTAAGTCCAGTATCTCCTTGATTGAGGAGAGGCGTCCAAGGTATGCAAGCTTAGCTAATCAGTCTGAAGCTCGTTCCAAAGATATGCGTAGTAAATTGCAAATAAATTGCATAAAAATTACCCGCGCCGCTATGGACTAAAAATCTCTATTTAAAAAACATTTATTAAGCTACGCGTTTCAGCCCTTGCGGTTGCCTTTATCAAACCTTACACATAAACGACAATCACATAGTTTATATACAGTTATAAGGGTTACTCACAACGAGATTCATCCTGGCGTCCCCGCGGGGTAACCCATGACGTAATGAATGGGGAGGGCTTCCCTACCCTCTAACCTTAGCTATCACCTGACCTGTTTTGGAACGCACATGTGCGTCTCAATTCTTCTATAAGCTTTATTGGCAGTCCTTGTATAAGGACAATCTTCCTATACATACAGGTCGTTATCTAGATAGAGATGTTATTTATCAGTACTATGCATTTAGACACAAACCACTTCTGGGAATCTATCTGTAGATAATAAATACATCAATCACGATAATCTAAATCTTAATTAATAAATATATATTATGTATCATATACACTTACTTATCTGTAGATTTCTATTGTAACTTTAAAAATTGATATAATTAAAATCCTCTAATGATATAAATGTAATTTGTTTAGATTTTTTCATTAAAACCATTAGGCACCAAAGTCTTCAAATGAAAAATCCAGTACATCTCCTTTTTTTGGAGGGCTGCTGTAGATTAACACTTTATTTGTTCCAATGGAGTCAGTTTGAGACGTCTATAATCTTTGTTATGTGCTTCTGCAAAGTATCTACATAATAACATAGTATGTAAGGCTGAATAAAGACAGTGTCCATCTAGTCCAGCCTGTTTTATCCTTCTGTGTTGTAGATCCAGAGGAAGGCAAAAAAAAACCAAGAGCAGGAGGCAATTAGCCCATTCGGGGGAAGAATTCCTTCCAGACTCCCTAATGGCAATCAGACTGTTCCCTAGAGCAAACCCTAATAGTTCCTACCTGTTTGTATACCCGGATTAACAATTAACTAAGATTTATATTATAACTAGAGATGAGCGAACGTGTTCTTAACGAACACTTACGCTCCCGGACACCGGCTTTGCCGAGGACTTCAGTGTCCGCGCGTAAAGCTTCGGGGGCGCCGGGGGGCGGGGAGAGGCGCGGCGGCGCGGGCGGCAGCAGCGGGGAACAGGGGGGAGCCCTCTCTCTCTCCCTCTCCCCCCCCCACTCCCCGCCGCACCCCCCCGCGCTGCCACGGCGACCTCCGAACTTTTTTCGCCCGAGCACGGAATTGCTCGCAAAGTTCGGTGTTCGGGCGAAAAGGGGCGGAGCCGATCACGTTCGCTCATCTCTAATTATAACCTATAATATCCTTCCTCTCCAGAAAGACATCAAGTCCCCTTTTAAACTCCTCTATGGATTCTACCATCACCACATCCTCAGGCAGAGAGTTCCACATTCTCACTGCTCTTACAGTAAAGAACCCCCTTCTGTGTTGGTGATGAAACCTGCTTTCCTCTAGACATACAGGATGCCCTCTTGTTACCATCGCAGTCCTGGGTATAAACAGATCATGGGAGAGATCCTTGTATTGTCCCCTCATGTATTTATACAGAGTTATTTGCTCATCCCTTAGCCGTCTTCTTTCTAGGGTGAATAATCCCAGTTTTGGTGCCTCTCTGGGTATTCCAGTCCCGTCATTCCATGTATTAGTTTAGTTGCCCTTTTTTGAACCCTCTCCAATACCGTAACATCTTTCCTGAGCACCGGTGTCTAGAACTGTACGCAGTATTCCATGTGAGGCCTGACAAGTGCCTTATATAGTGGGAGGATAATGTTCTCGGCCCTCGCCCCTATACCTCTTTAATGCACCCCAAGACTCTATTAGCTTTTGCAGCAGCTGACTGGCATTGGTTACTCCAGTTTAGTCTATAATCCACTAGTACCCCCAGGTCCTTTTCCATCTCACTTTTCCCTAGCAGTACCCCATTTAGTGTATATTGGTGACATCCGTTACTCCTGCCCATGTGCAGAACCTTACATTATTCAACATTATAGATATGCTATGTTTTTTATATCCCTTTTTAATATTACACCTATGTTGATTGATTCTTAAACTTAATTTATTAGATGTTCTACCTACATACCGAATGCCACACGGGCATCCAAGCATATATATCACATTAGTACTACTACATATTATTGTTTGTTTACTTGGGATACTTTCATTCTCCAATTCTATTGTATTCCTTTTATGTATTATATGCGTGTCCAGGAGCTGCATCATACAGATAACTAGGACTGTAGGCCGGGTGTCATCCTGTGTTCTCCTCCCTGACTTTGCTCAGCTGTTATTCCTGCACTGGTGTATGAAAGTTATCTTTAATCTTTGGATGTATAGGGTGTGCAATGGGCCCTTCGGTCACTTATCATTGTTGTCATGGGTAAAAGGGTTGAACATTGGCTTTCAGGCCAAGGGTGGGGACATTTCTCAAACAGCCCGTTTGTGAATGGTTTGTGTACTGTTGTGGTGAAAGTGTGGCATTCTCTGGGCCACTCATACATGTGGAAGGTACTCTGAACCGATCTGGTTATGGATTCATCCTTGCAGATCTTGTACACCCATACATGCTGTTTGTCTTCACTGTGGAAGATGGGATCTTCCAGTGTAGTGGCCCAGAGTTAGTGGGGCCCCTCTATAATGTTATGTTTCTGTCTCGTTCTATTGTCTTGTCAGTATCTTGTCTGTAGTATGCATCAGATTTATGTGTATTGCACTTTTGCAGTACTAAATGGGTTAATGTCAGGGTTATGTCTGGAAAATGTATCATTGTGTAAGTCATGTGACATGTTTTGTATATATGTATGTGTTTGAGAGTCTTCTTGCAAGAGTCAGTCTAGAGTAGTAGTCGGAGACAGTCTAGTCGGCAAGTAAGTGAGCCACATAGGCACTGATCAGTCTGTGTGAGCAGAGAATAGAGGAAGCCGAGTGATTCCCTTCTACTTGGCCTGGGCCCAGTCTACCCAGGGTATGCCAGTGCTACCACTAAGTGCTGAGAGGGAAGGACCGCTGTTTGGTAAGAGTAAAGCACAACTGACGAGAGTGTGAACCAGTAGAGCGTAAGAGAGAGAGAGAGAGAGAGAGAGACGCCGGGAGTGGGATCGCACAGATAACCTATACTGTGGATCATTTGAGATCCCCCGAGAATCCTCCCTGTCACACCACTCTGAGTTGTTGTATCTGTGCCAGAACTGTTGATGTGTTTTGGACTTTAACAAGTTGCAGTAAACTGACATTACCGACCGTTACCAGTTTTGTCCAGAAAGTTCCCTTTACGTGGACTAATTTATGCATTGTCAAGTTTCACAGCAGTCAATGGAACGGTGGTATCATGTGTGACAAATGGACTACAGGTAACCTCCGGTTACTTTCCCTGTGATCTCCCTCATCAGTAACTTGGTCGGGTCCCAAGCTACTCCCGGGGGTTGAGATGGTAGAGCCTCGTGGTAAGGCCTTTCTCTACCCTGCCATCTCCTCAGCTCTAGGCCCCCTCCTCGGACGCTGCACCAGCATGACAATGTGACATGTCACACAGCTAAAAATGTCCGACAGTGGTTGGAAGAACTCGACCAAGACTTTTAAGTACTTCGCTGGCCCCCTAACTCCCCAGACATGAACCCAATTAAGCATCTGGGGGACCACCTTGATTGCTAAATGGATCCTCTCTCACACACCATCCAGCAACTATGACAACCTACCAGCACCTTAATAAGTGTCTTTCAGCCCATCTAGCTGCTGTATCCACACAGGATATTAACTGATGATCATAATAATGTGACTTGACTCTCTGACTCTGTCGTCTGTCTGTCAATGAAAAGGAAGATAATGAGTATATTCCAAGATGTTACATTCTGGTATAATTCTGTTACTTCCAGCTGCTGTTTGGCTCAGACGCAAGGTCTGGAGCTCCCCAGCTCTGGAGACGGAGGAAAAACCCCAGCACCTTCAGTAACAATACAGCAGGGACACCCGGGGAACCTCCTACGCCAGCGCTGAGCTCCTTAGCATTACTGTCCACCACACACCGCAGTCCCCACCACCCATTACTGACCGGTGGAGACGCTCTGAGCAACCCTGCAAGTGGGGATCTCCTCTCTTAACCCCCCTGTTCCTGCGCACCACTGACGGTGATAATCGGCCTGCTCAGCAGCTGCTAGGACCCTGCCTGCACTCTCCTTTGTGGCACGGTGGAGTGCTGATAAGAGGAATCCCTCTCTACTCTGCTGAGCAGAGATCTATCTCTGCACCCAACAGAGCACAGAGAGAGAGCTTGACTCCCATTGGTGAGGGAGCCCCGTTGTGCCCTCAGCGCCATCATCTTGCCTCCCTGGCTGCACCTGCAGCCCAATGCACATTACACAATGCCTGCAACAGTAGTTTCATTGAAACACCCTACCATCTATCCTGCTCCTAAGTTCTGCTCCTCAAGCTATCCCCAGCACCCAGCCTCCATGCCCTACGGCACCGGAACCAATCGGTTCCTGCTCCCACCTAGCTGCTCCCCACTGCTCTGCCCTGCCACCAGGAGAAGAGGAGACACCGGCACTGCTGATTCACGAAGATGAAATTCCACCAAGATTGGATGCCGTGTATGCCGCGAGGGTCTGCTCAACCACGAGGAAAAGAGAAGACAGACACCGGCACCACTGCTCCGCTAGTCCCTAAAAGGGAACTGCAGCCTCCCATGGACTTCACCGCAACAAACTTCTACCAAGGTCGGACACCAGGGTAAGACCTGCCAAAGGATGCCTCCATGCTCCATTCCATTCCATACACCTCCTTAACCGAACTGATTGCTTTATCCTACCCATCACCCACGCTTAACTAATCTGCATTGACTGCTTCTTCTCTCCACTGCATGTGCTTCATAATCTGCTAGGACCTCATCTACACTGCTGCTTTTGTTCATGCATTCGTATTTGCTCCGTATTCCGTATTAACCAATCCCCTCCTCTTTCACCTACCTTTCAGCACCCACAAAAATCTGCTCCACTCACACCCTGCCTCTCCTACCCAATAGCTTAAAGAAGCACACCAAATCTCCTGATCTAACTCCCCACATCATGCCGCTGCCCCTCCCTATGGCTCCTCACAATTTCCACTTTGCATCTCTTGCCCCCGTACCTCCTGTATCCACCCCACCCGTTTGTTTCCAAATAATTGAACACCACATGTAATTTTCGTATTGTCTGTGCTCCCCCGTGCTTTAAAGGGCTGCAGAATAATTTGGCGCTGTACAGATAAGGATCACGCCGGCCAACATTTATATGAACACTTGTTTTAGTATAATTTGAGTTTGCCGATTTCAAATCTGGAGTTAGGTTTTTTTTCCTGTAAGCTCTAGTTTTTTTGCAATTTAGCAGGGGCAAAAGCCCCCTGGGAGTGAAAGGGTTAAGTGTGTCTGATTTCCCCGCTCTCCATAAGGCTGAACAACTGTGGATCTCAAAGACATTATCTTAGAAAGAAATTTCTAATAATTTTTTAAAAATCTGATTGCAGGTTCTTCCACGGGACGAAAATATGATGAACCAACTTGCTGGGATTAAGAATTTTCAGAAAGATCCTTTTAATTTTTTCCCAAATCGAATCAAATCTGATGTAGATTTTAAAGGTAAATTTTAGTTATTTGGTGCTTTTTACCCCTTAATAGAGATGAGCGAGTAGTGCCTTATTCAAGTACCTGCCCACCCGTCTCTAAGGATTCGGGTGCCGGCGGGGGGCAGGGAGCGACGAGGGAGAGCGGGAAGGAATGGGGGGAGGAAGGGGAGATCTCTCTCTCACTCGCTCGCTCGCTCCCCCCTGCTCACTCCCACAACTCACCGCTCTCCCCGCCCGCCCCGAATCTTTAGAGACGAGCGGGCAGGTACTCGCATAAGGCACTACTCGCTCGAATAGTTTGCCTTAGCGAGTACGCTCTCTCATCTCTACCTCTTAAGGATTACCCTTTTTTTTTTAATTTTACTTTTTTCCTCCCCACTTTCAAAAATCACAGCTCCTTTATTTATCCGTCTCAGAGTTGTGTTTTGCGGGACGAGTTGTATTTTTTAATGGTTCTGTTTAATGTACCACATACTGTACCGAAAAACGTTAGTTTAGTTGGAGTGAAATGGAAAAAAAATGCAATGCAGCCATATTGACATGGTAACGTTAGGCCTCAGTCAGACGGGCGTTTTTAAGTGCGCACGTTTTGTGCGTTTGCGATCCGCATCTATATAGAACCAATGCTTTTCAGTGGCAGCGGTCACATGTGCGAATTTTACATGCGCATAAAATTCGTACCTACAAAAGATAGAACATATGGGCGGCAACGGACCCGGTCACACGTTTTTTTTAACGCGCACAGTACGATCTTTTTTACTCCCGAATAAACGCCCGTCTGACTGAGCCCTCGTTCTGTGGATCCGCACGATCACAGGGATACATGTATGTAGTTTTTATTTGCTGTTCAACTTTAATCCAGACCATCTTTGTAAAGATCTGATTGGTCGTTTCTATTGGTATTCTGGAATACATACAACTTTTTGATTGCGTTTTATTATATTTTTTCTTGGAAAGAACGTGACGAAAAAAGCGCAATTCTGGCGTTGTGTATTTTTTTCCTAAAAGTGTTCAGAGTACAGGACCAATAGTTTTACAGACACAGCGATGCCACATCTGTTTTTGTGTAAAGGTTGTGAGGTGTTCTCTTGTGGGTGAGGTTGAACATCGCCCATTGTGCTTATGGCGAGGCAACGTGAATTATGAGAATCTGAAGGAGGTATGATAGTGGGTGCCCAACAGATGGGACATTCCATTTCCAAAGTTGTGCGGGCATTTATCATCCCTCAATCCACAGTGTCACGTGTACCTGGAATACATCATAGGAGGCATTACCACCAACAGTGGACAGTGGCGTCTGCCTAGAATAGTCTGTGAGGACAAACAAGCAACTCTGGCAGAAATCACATCCACGTTGAATGCAGGAGACCCCACAGGTCAGTGCAGCTTTTATTAGCATCCATGGGGTATGGGGGCAGAAGACCCACCAGAGTGCCAATGTTGTTACGATGACACTGGACAACGCACCTCACCTGGGCTCATGGGGTTGCTAACTGGACTTTAGAGGACTGGCAACTTATGGCGTGGCCTGATGAGTCATGGTACCAATTGTTTCAGGCTGATGTGACGTAGACCCCATAAAGCCATGGCCCCTAATTGTCAGGCACTGTGTAGGCTAGTCATGGTTCCATACTGGTGTGGGATGTGTTCTGGTGATATGCTTTCGGTCCACTGGTCCTCCTAAACACTTCATTGACCAGTGCCTGTTACGTTTCAATACTTCGTGAACCTTTGCAGCCCTTCATGGACTTCATGTCCCCCCACACTGATGGGATATTCTAAAATGATAATGCACTTTCTATTGGGACCAACTTGTCTAGAATTGGTTGGAGGAGGATTCTGGAGAGATCCTACCATTGGTGTGGCCTGCATATTTACCCGATATGAGCCCAATTTAGTATTTATGGGATGTGGTGGAGAGATCCACTCATACCCAACATGTTGCACCTACAAATACCCCAGAGCTGTGGATGGCTATCCAGACGGCTCAACATCGCTCCAGATGTCTTCTGTCCACTTGTGGAATTAATGCCTCATCGAGTTGCTGCACTTCACGGGACTGGATGGGGTCCTACTCAATGTTTGTTCCCATACCATGACTTTTGGCACGTCAGTGTAATTGCATGATATCAAACATTCTCATATCACCATTATCCATAAAACCAAACCAAGGATACCAAATCTTAACGTCTATCTCTCCCATGCCTACTTAGTTTTTGAGTGGTCCAATAAGCCTAATTTAAGAGCTTTAACCCCTTGATGACATCCGCTTTACAAGTAGGACGGATGCATGTGAAGTTTGCATGGAGAGGGCTCAGAAGCATAGACTGCTGCATACACGGAGGGTGTTGGCTGTCTGTGAAAGCTGACACCCAGCTGCAACGTGCATGATGGGGGATAACTCCAAATGTAGTTGTTAACCTTAGATGCCACTGTCAATTCTGACAGCAGCCTTTAAATGGCCTGTCAGAGGGAGGGGGCTCCATCTTTCTCACAAAAGGCTTCCCACAATGAGATCACAGGAATTTCGTTTCAATGTCGTGGTAACCTGAGGCCTTGTGTAGGTCATCAGGGTTGCCATGTATTTCTGCATAGGATGTGCCTGTGAAATGACTTAATAGAATGCCTGCAGAAATTCCATATACTGCAATACTAGAGTATTGCAGTATATTGTATAAGCAATTGTATAAACAATCTCCTATGAGGACAAATAAAGTAAGGGCACATTCTCATGGGTGTAAGCGTGTCTTGGTCATGGTAATACTCTGCATATTTATGTGATGGAAAATCACTTATGTCCACGTATTTTTCCCACTTTTGCGGGTTTTTGTGCGCACAAATATAGTACGTATTTGTGAGCACAAAAAAATTAGGCAGAAGGGCTCCTGTATTTGCCATGCAAATACGCACCGGGCCATTCACTTCCATGGCCTATTGCGATGGATAATATGCACCATAATAGGACATGCCGCATATTTTTTCATGCGTCAGAACATAGCTTGAAAAAATAAACCAATTTTAATCAATGTGGTCTATTCACTGTGTATTACGCTCACAACGCCTTTAGTGTGAGTTCTTTTTTTACAATTAGAAATAATAAAGAATATTGAAAGTTCAAAAACATTTTACTATTTTTATATTAAAAAACAAAAAAAAGACATTTGGTATTCCCACATCCATAAAAGTCTGATCTTTTAGACAATTCTTCGATTTTTGGGCAAAATTCTGCTCCTCGACCAGAGGGTGGAAGGGATTTATTACCTGTAGATGATCTTCTCTGCCGTCCCGCTGTTCTGCCAGTTCCAGGTGCTGTTTTTCAGGCAACCAAGATGGCTGCCACCATTTTCTAACTACGCTATGCACTGTTTTGTGATTGCTTAGTGCTCACCATGAGAGCAGCGGTGGCCAATGACAGAGCCAATGCACAGAGCCGCAGTTCCTCCGCTGGGCAGCTGTTTCTGGCTGGATTCTCCTTTATCCGCTGAGATCTCCTTAACTCAGGATTAGAATCACAGAGGTGAGAGAAAAAAATGTACAAAGACATAACTCACAGAAAAAGAAGCCAAGAATACATAATCTGATACACTGCAGGGCGGCTCAATCGCCATAGACCCTGGTAGAATCCAGAGAACCAGATTGCAATGTGAGCAAGCTAAATTCAATGCCGACTAATATGCAGCCACCCAGCTCAACCCAGCCCAGATTGGTGGAGACAGTGGACAAAGTGCAAAAGAGCTCTGTGTTTCTATGCACTTCAGATGGTATGGATAGTACTAGTCTAGTGAGAAGTATGACTTACTTCATTAAGGAGCCCTATATGCATACAGAACTCCTCTAGATCCAGGATCGTCTTTAATGAGCCATAGGGAGTCCTGGGAGATTTCAACTTTTTATTGGTGAAGAGACAAACATGTGCAGACACAGGCAACAATAGAGGGATAACCAATGGGGTGCAATGCGTTTCGGAGCAAAAGCATGCTCCTTTTGCAAGCACAGATCTATGGGGTTGAAAAAAGGATAATATAGGGGAAGTCAAGGTAAGCGGGGGATGGGAAGAGGGGTGGAGGGGAAAGTAGGAGAAAAAAATATATATATCTATGTCAATTTCAGGTTATGAAAGATGCAGCGGACATTAATAATAAAGTATATTGCTAATGTCATATTTCAAGGAAATATACACTCAAATTGATATAGGTGAATATGAAGAATTCAATAAGTATGTAGATGAGCCTATGGGGGAGGCACAAATTAACATAAGCTTATAGAAAGCAAAAATTAAGTATTTATCAAGGTTTTCCCACCAGTGGGCTTTTCCCCAGACGCTCACTATGGACTAGGGATCTTACCCTTCTGAATATTTTACCAAGCCTTTCCGAACTGACGCTGTGGACTCCTGTCCTCTGTCGGTTGCTCCACACCAGGTAAGTCCCTCTGTTTCACTCATGCTTTCATTATCCCTTAGCCACCTCCCTAAAAGGAAACCAATGGTTTGGAGCGCTAGTCTGCTGATTTTCTCATTTGTTAGATTGGGGGAGGGGTGACTGCTAACAAAAATATTGTAAGGAAAGGAGACAGCCCTAGGGCATACCTGGCTAAACAAACAATCATCAAGAAAATTGCCGAAGGCAATATAATAGCCTAACGGGTATACCCTCCCAAACCCAAAATAATAAATTGTATACTTTTTTCACATATATGCGCTCAAAGAAGGACAAAGACACTTTCAAATAAAGGAGTAGGTGGTTGAACTAGATCTGGAGTACGTCCATAGAGGAATAAGTGTATGTTAGCTAGGCAAGCTGAAAGGGTATGATACAGAAATGTGAGTTAACAGAGGTGCTATGCAAGCAGCCTGATTATAGGTTTCCTAGGTAAGCTGAAAGGGCAGTCCTTTATAGCCACTATCATAGTCACATAGCCTGCAGTCCTCAGGGAAGCAACATAACTGCAGGTAGCCCATACTGGGACACACAGGGTGTTAGTTAATAGAGGTGCTATAAGAAGCAGCCAAAATATAACATTCAGTACATAGCTACGCTAATTATGTCTTAATCACAGTTATGACATTGCTGGAAATATCAGAGATCTCTGTATATTCATATAGCATATAAGGCTGCTGCACCGCTGTGTTATCCAGTAGACTGCTATGCTGATTGTGCATTGAACACAGTTGTGATAGAGATTAGCAATGTCAGACTTGTCTCATGTACACACACAGCATGCAGGGTTTGGGGAAATGGTGTGATGTTTGGCAGTCAGAGAAGTCTCTATGAACCCACAAAGGGACTGCCTAGATGCCTAGCTATCTATAAACATGTATTGTATAGTGGAGCCGTCCCTAAACCTAATCTAAAACACATATAACACATGCCCTCCCAACATGTTTCACCACAAGGCTTTAGCAGGGGAGCTCAGGTAGGCTATAGTCAGGTAGGTATTGACTAGAGTCTACCTGAGCTCCCTTAATAAAGCCTTGTGGCAAAACGTGTTCGGAGGGCATGTGTTGTATGTTTTTTAGCTTATATACAGCTGTGTGAATGAGGCCTTAGAAATTTTTACGTTTTTCAATACAAATGGTACATTAAATAGTATAATTGAAAAATACAACTCGTCCCGCGAAAAACAACCCTCAGACATCAACGTCAATAGGTAAATAAAAGAATTCTGACTTTTGATAGTGAGGAGGATAAACTAAAAATGTAAAAAAAAAGGTCACATCATTAAGTGATTAAAGTATGTACCCTAAAAGTGTCAAAAAATAGTAACTATTGCCCAAACACCAGAAAGTAAATGTTCACAGATCTGCTCGTCTCCCGTCATCTTATTAGGTAAGTCATAAAATGATCATCTCTCTCTCTGCTGTAGTGGAACAAGGAGGCTTCTTGATGAACATATATGACAACCTTAAAGGCCGTACGAATGGACTGCCAGTGGCCATCAGCTACATTGTCCGCAGGAGGAAATACATTCTGTGTGTAGAAGATAATTCAGTTACTCTTAAGGTAAGATCCAATCCCAAATATCTATCACTGACAAGCTGTCGGACAAACAATGTATCCCAGTGGAGCTCGCTCCTGTGCTGTTACATAGGAGTATTGCTGGATCGCTTAGAGTTCAGCCAGTATGGAGGTGAGGGTGGCCAGGGAGCTTTCTCTCCCACCCACCTCCATTCACTGTAAGCAGACAGTCCTTCAGAACTGAACTGCTGTTTACACTGAATGGCTAGTCGTTCAGGTTTCTGCATGCATTTACATGGGATGACTATCATTCAAAGCCCCGTGGGAGCGCCGGAATTTGAACAACTCTGAATGATAATTGTCCCATGTAAATGTGCAGTGACCCAGGAGGAATGTAGCAGCGTTGGGAAAATTAGATGGTAGTCACGGTGCCTCTACTGCTCCTCCTGGTACAGTGGAAAAATGCCGGTCTTGGGGTCAAACTACGACAGTAGTAAAAATAATAAAATAAAATAAACAATAGGCAGCTGTTATGGCCTGCTACCCGCGAAGTCAGGTAGGGAAAGATGGTAATTTCTCGTTACGCCAGTCTGTATATGGGTAATGACCCATTCCAGACAAAAACAATAAATATACAGTAAAAAGTGGAGAATTAAACAAAAATAGGGATAGTAGTTCTAAAGTGCTGAAGTGCTGTGTGGTACCTCAGTGCAGTATGTTGATGATGGGAAGAGACTTCAGGCGACAGACTTTCGGATGGTGAAAACACTTGAACACTTGAACTTGGCTTTTCAGTTACATAGATTAAATCACAATTACTTAAAGGGGTTGTCCCGAGGCAGCAAGTGGGTCTATACACTTCTGTATGGCCATAATAATGCACTTTGTAATGTACATTGTGCATTAATTATGAGCCATACAGAAGTTATAAAAAGTTTTATACTTACCTGCTCCGTTGCTAGCGTCCTCGTCTCCATGGAGCCGACTAATTTTTGGCCTCCGATGGCCAAATTAGCCGCGCTTGCGCAGTCCGGGTCTTCAGCAGTCTTCTATGGAGCCGCTCGTGCCAGAGAGCGGCTCCGTGTAGCTCCGCCCCGTCACGTGCCGATTCCAGCCAATCAGGAGGCTGGAATCGGCAGTGGACCGCACAGAAGAGCTGCGGTCCACGGAGGCAGAGGATCCCGGCGGCCATCTTCAGCGGTAAGTATTGAAGTCACCGGACCGCCGGGATTCAGGTAAGCGCTGTGCGGGTGGTTTTTTTAACCCCTGCATCGGGGTTGTCTCGCGCCGAACGGGGGGGGGGGTTAAAAAAAAAAAAACCCGTTTCGGCGCGGGACATCTCCTTTAAGGAAGATGACAAACTTGCACTTGCAGACATTGAATCGATTCTGTACTTGGCTCAGGGGATTAGTACAATTTGCTTTCGCTTTCAGTTTTCCTCCCTCGCTTTGACTAATATATTAACACCGTGACTCCTGAATTGATTTGTTACCTCTCGCTGTCTCTCCTCTGCTAGCTCTCTAGCACAAACTTGGTTTCTGGTACTCGCACTTTAGATGTGGCTTTCCACCGCACTGATTATTAGTAAAGATGGTTTCCTTGTTTCCCCCCAGTCTCCTTTAAACTCTTCTGAGGTGGCTGGACTAACTAACCCCTCCCACTCTACACCTTTTTTTTTCACTTTCCCTCTATACCTATCCTGAGCTAGGGAAAATGTTTCTACCCAATTTCAGGCTAGCTAGGAGTTATTGATAGGTGCTAGAGCATTCTGCACAGTTATGTCGTGTTAGGTGGTAGGAAAACCAAAAGTTAACCCATTATTAACCAATTAAAGGGAGACACACATAATTGCACACCTTTACATTGTCTCCAGGCTCTTTCATGTCTGTCACACATGCTCAGCCTGAACCTGCTCTAATCTGTTAAGAGAACAGGGTGTCAATGGCTGACCTGCCAATTTTGGTGTTCTTTAGTAAATGACTATTGAGTTACCCGGTGCTGGGCTGTGAGCAAAAGTCCTATTACAGGATGTTGGACCTTCATGCTGCCTTAATGGAGTCTTTGTATGACAGTTTAGTCAGTAGCCTGCTGGAGGACATTTTGTAGGGTTCTGGCAGCTCCTCCTGTTCCTACAGTCCGAATGCTGAAGGCCATTTGGCAGGGCTCTGGTAGCTCCTCCTGTTCCTCTGCTCCTTATGCTAGAGGGCACTTTGTAGGCCTCTGGCCGAGCTCATCCTGTTCCTCCGGTCTTGATGCTGGAGGGCATTTGGTAGGGCTCTGGTAGCTCCTCCTGTATCTCCGGTCCTGATGCTGGAGAGAATTTTGTAGAGCCCTGGCAGCACTCTTGTGGTTCCTTTGATCTAAATGCCAGATTTATGTCTTTCTGTCTTGATTTCTTCACGTAATCGGCCTTCCTGCTATTTGCTCTGGTGCTTGGAGACACAGTAAGCATTCATGCTCCAAAAATGTATGCATGTGCTCTCCTGGAGGAGGACTACCGACACCACCTGATTGGGCTGCAGGTAGCGCTTTACATACCAATAGTGACAAGGACAGAAGCTAAATGCAGCACTAAAAAAGAATCAGGAGGGAGGCAGGATCACAAAGGTGATTGGTGACTTGAGAATGGTGAATAGTGAAGAACATTATTGAATGCCAGCATGTGACACGTTTCCAAGCAAAGCAGCCCCTTTCTCAAACAACTGAAGTTTAATCACTGAAGAAATATCAAAATGTCAAATGGAGTGTGTAAGCAAGCGGGGGTACACTTGTTACTGGATCGCCAACCTTTAAGACTGGAGTGGCCATCAACCGTGCAGAAATAGATAATTGGATCAGAAGCGGCGCTCCAATGGTGTGCAGGAAAATTGAAAACAGAATTAATATGAAAAGAAACTCACCGCAACTGAACCGGTCCTATGGAAAAGAGACCGGTCAGTTCGTTGGTCCACTAAGGCTTTTCAAACCAATTTAGGGCGAAATACGTTGACGGTCCTAAAACATCCCCTGGGGGAGAGCAGCAGCGAGCGACTCCAAAACAGTCGTGTCAAGGAGGAAAGAAATATGTATTCAAGATAGGGAAAAATACTCACTTAATGCGCTCCGTCAAATCGTATCAGGGTATGAAAATCTTACTTGTTGAGGGGTGCCTGGACTCCTGGCACCCCAATATCCAAAGAAGCAGGGAAATTCCAACGAAGCAGGGATATTCCTCATAAAACTTGAAAAAGGCTTGACAGAAGCCGAAACGCGTTGCAACATTTACCTACTTGTCCTTACATGCAATAAATTGTTTTATGAGGAATATCCCTGCTTCGTTGGAATTTCCCTGCTTCTTTGGATATTGGGGTGCCAGGAGTCCAGGCACCCCTCAACAAGTAAGATTTTCATACCCTGATACGATTTGACGGAGCGCATTAAGTGAGTTTTTTTCCCTATCTTGAATACAACCGTGCAGAAATGCTCAGGAAACGTAGATTCTCTTTCATAATCTGGCGTCCGCCAACTTTTATTCCATATCCCACAGGTATCTCATACATGGCATACAGAGAGCATAAACACCCCATCTGGGTGTGAGGTGAGGGTTGTCATCCCTGTCAACCTCGGGCCTTTGCTGGTCCACCTTGGACCACCAGCCTGCAGCAACTCAACTCTGCTGTGCTGTCTCTTCCCCCTTTGCTTCTGGCAGGAACTGACTTATATGCAACCGATTCCTGCTACACCCATCAGGTGTTAACCCTCTCTTTTCCTTTCCAGGTATCAGACTGCCTATTTAGCACCCTCTATAGGCCATTCTAATACTGCATCACTACAAGTGGTATGAAATGGAAATCTAGGACATTGTGTTACTTGCTTAACTGCAAGCATGCTGCCCATTTCTGCAAACGATTCCTTCGGCAGTTATAGAAATCCTGGCTCCTGGTGCCCAGCCTGTTTCTTCTCAGCAGTTTATTTAAAGCATTATTCCGGGACTTTTAAAACTTTTTCTATTCATGAGCAAAAGATTGGTATTTCATTGAATTGAATTGAATCCAATTGTCACTCGTGACGCCACTGTTTCATCCTCTGCAGCGGATCTCCAGATGTAATAAAGTAGTCCACACACAGGGTAACTTTCTGAACAAAAACCCGGAATGGTGGATTCTATTCGCTTACTGAACTCAGATCCAAATAAACAGTCTTTATACAACAATAAATTGTAGTGGTGCAGCAGGGAGGACTCTCGGGGTATTCGGATAATAATCCACAGTCCATGTTATCTGTCAACTTCTTCTCCCGACAAGCACTCTGTCTCTCTACCGGCAAACACTCGCTGTGTAGCGGTTGGTCCTTCTCTCAGCGTTCAGCAGAAGCACCGAGGCATCCTGGGTTGAATGGGCCCAGGCTGAACACGGGGAAGTCGCTCAGCCTCCTCCATGCCTCATACACAGACCGACTTGCTGACTTACTCCTTATCTGGCTTACTCCAGACCCTTGCTGACTGAATCAATGAATGACTAACTAACCTGCATTCCACAAAAACAAATATAAAACAAGATCACATGACACACATAAAACGATACATTTTTCAGACAGTACAGCCCATACCAGACATTAACATTTTCAGTCCTGCAGACATCCAATACACATGAATCTAATGCACTCCACAAACAAGACACTGACAGTAGACAAACATAGAACATTATGGAGGGGCCCCACTAACTCTGGGCCACTACACTGGGCTGCACTGTGCTCAGGGCATTCTGCTTCTTGCACTGACTATACTGACAGCAGAATCAGGAATCAGCTGATTGGCGGTGATCCAAACAGTGGGTCGCCACCAATCATCTACTGTTGACTTGTCATCAATCAAAAAAAAGTTAACATAGTTCTGGAACACCCCTTTAATGCATGAAGTGTCCAGTTAAACTTTGCTACATTTGTACAAAAAACTTTAAGGCATACTGTACATTTATTTGCCGAAACCGCCATATCCCTTCAAGAGCCCAGAAGATATAAATAATTGACTAGAGGCCCTTTTACATGTAATGATCATCGTTCAAAAAATCATTTAAACAAGTGAAATGAACGCTAATTGTTTCGTTTAAACAATCATCTAACGAGGAACAATAACTTGTTCGCTCCTCATTTATTTCATTAACAGGAGGGTGAATTACCGGACGTCCCAGCGGAGAACAGCGAGTTCATCTTCTACCGAAGAGATTCCCCTTCTGAAGACAGAACCAGTTACACGCTGGAGTCATCAGTGAAGAGCGGGTCTTATCTTGCGTGCAGTGAAGACGGACAACATGTGATTCTGAAGCCGGACGCCAAGGATGATAGAGCGACACGGTTTTACTTTGGTACAAATTTGCTTTGTGTTTAGTTGATAGCAACACGGTGCAAACGAGGCTCAGCGCGTCCTTAACCCCTTCCAGACCGCAAAGATGGAAATTAACATGTCACCTTAGCTGTGCCGTGAGCGCTGCAAAAACAAGACCCCCCCATAAAAATAATGGTGAAAATGCATTAAATTCTCGCTCCACCTAATATGTCCAGTATCGCTGGTCACACATGTGAACAGGTAGTGGTGTCATGTACGGTGCGGCACAAAAAAACAAACTTTACTAAACAAGCTGGAATTATCCATCGCTCCATGGGAGGGTATAAATACGTTTTACGTTACATATAATTAACCGGAATATCGCGCTCATATGTCTACATATTACAGTCTCCATATTCCGCACACGCGGGATCAATCTACCATAGGTGCAGAATACATCTCCTCTACTTCCCTCTGCGTTTCTCGCCACCACGGCCATTAGACATTGGGGATTCGTCAAGAAAAGGCAATTCGTACTTCTAGTCATCATCATTGCACTCCGTATTACCAAAGGTCTGCAGCATGTCAATCCTGTGGCCTAATGCGCCATAGGTACCATAGCGTGTCAATGACTTCAGGAGCTCCGTGTCACTGCGGGCTCATATACACTGTAGGTGTGAATATCATCTCGAGTAACCTTAATCTCACCATGTTCTCTGTGGGAAGGGAGACTCCATCTTCTTCCACATGGTCTGTAGTATTTTGGCCCCTGGATCATCAGACCCTCTTGCTGACATCTTCTGGGTCTCTAGTAGCAGCTGCCGCCACGTCCTTCATGATCCTGCATGCAGCTGTCGCACTGCTGCTCCTCACACTGGTCTGGAGTCCCTCTCTGCCTCTGTTAAGCAGCTCCTACTGCCATACACCGCTCCAATCCATAGGCCAGGGTGGCTGCTGTGACATCACATGGGGTTTAGTCCTCAGGCACAGTCCCAGCACACAGAGATAAGTTACATCATACTACAGGAGCAATCAAAGCATGGGCACTAAAAAAATGAAAAAATTAGTTAAAACTAGAGATGAGCGAACCTACTCATTCCGAGTAATTACTCGCCCGAGCGCCGCGATTTTCGAGTACTTCCATACTCGGGTGAAAAGATTTGGGGGGCGCCGGGGGGTGGGGGGAGGCGTGGCGGAGCAGGGGGTAGCAGCGGGGAACAGGGGGGAGCCCTCTCTCCCTCTCCCCCTCACTCTCTGCTGCAACCCCCCACTCACCCACGGCGCCCCCCGAATCTTTTCGCCCGAGTACTGAAGTACTCGAAAATCGCGGCGCTCGGGCGAAAAAGGGGCGTGGCCGAGTAGGTTTGCTCATCTCTAGTTAAAACAAATGTATTTAAAACTAATTTTGAAATAAAAGAAAAATTAAAAAAACTAAAAGTAATAAAAGTTTTAAAAACTCTCCTTTTGCCACATTTACAACAAAAGAATCTAAATAATAAAACAAAAAATATATATGTGGTATCACTGCGTCTGTAAAATTCCGTTATTTATTCCGCACGGTGAATGGTCACCCTGTCTCCAAGAAAAAATGTAATAAAAAGTGATCAAAAGGCATATGTGCTCCAAAATGGTACCTTGTTTTCAGCGTAGCACTAAACGCTGTCAAACGCTACCATTGACCCTGATGGGGCTTATCAGTGTTTTTAACGCTACGTTTTTCAAGCAATGTCTGTTCTATTTTCATGCTTTTCGGCATTTTAAAACACGATATGTCGCCCATTGAAATTAATGGAGTGCATTTTCACTGCTGAAAACATGGTAGAATGTGGTTACCGCGTTTTTGACCGCGTTTTCAGCTGCTCTTTTTCAGTTCTGTGTATTATCGGCTTGCTTGGCTGCATTTAGAACTGTGCTGAAAACGCAGCTTAAAATGCAGTAAAAACGTGTGTCAATGCAGTAAATGCTGCCTTAAAAAAGGCAGCATTTTTAGAAGCCCATGTGAGGCCGCTCTCACACATGAGCCGGCAAAGCACTGTGATTTTAAACGCGGTGCTGGTTCACACGAGCATTGTTTTGCACGTGCGTGTGTGTGCACAAATCCGCGTGTCCACGCACATGCCAAAACACGCGTGAACGAAGCTGCATGCCTATAGCCGTCAATTGGGCCGCCGCTGCTGCCGCCGACGTCCCCATTGAAAGCAATAGGATGCCGACACCCCCCCAGTGATTTCGGAGAAGGACTTTAAATCATTGAATTCAATGAATGGCCAAGCAATACTGTGATTAGCTGAGCGCTGTGATCAATCACAGGCAGCCCTCAGCTGTCGGTTATTGACTGGCTGAGAGCTGCCTGTGATTGGCTGAGTGCTCAGCCAATCAGATACTGCCCTTTCATCAGTCAGGGATTTTAAAACCCTTCCTGCTGAAAGAACTTCATTACATTGCTGGAGACCAAGCAGCTGGACAAGCCTGAGCCCCAACAGCAGCGGAGAGGTGAGTATATATATCTTTTATTTTTTACACATGCTAGGGATGATTTTCAGGGAAGGGCTTATATTTAAAGCCCTTACCCGAAAATCACTGCAAGGGTTGCCGGCAGTCCATTGCTTTCAAAGGGGCCACCGGCAGCAGCCATGGCCCCATTGAAAGCAATGGCAGAACATTGCAATCCTCTGCAGCAGCTGACACTGCTGACGGGGATTCTTTACTCCCTGTGGGCAGTCCCCTTGCCACTGAACACTGTGACGGGGAATATTGATGCGCAGCATGGACCTATGGTGCACACATGCCCTGTCTTTTGCAGGTGCGCGCGTTTACACGCCTGTCAAACACTGACATGTGAATACATCATAGGAAACTAATGGTTCTAATAGACGTGTAGTTTTGTGTGCTCGTATATGCACGCATAAAGACGCTCATGTAAATGAGGCCTAAGGATGTTTAGAATGCTCTTGCCAAATTTCATGCTTGTACAACACCGGGAAGTTACATTACATAGGGATGCACTTACTTTTGCAATTAGCATTGAATAATCGAGTTGTGACCCCTTTACTTTTCCTATTTAGGACCTAAAGAAGACATGTGCCAGGAACTTATAGAATTAGATTAGGTACATTACATAGGGTTGTCAATACTTTTGCACTTAGCATTGAACAATTTACAACACCAGGAAGTTAGACCATTAGATTAGATACGTTACATAGAGGTGCCAATACTTTGGCAATTAGCATTGAATTTTCGAGTTGTGACCCCTTTACTTTTCCTACTTAGGACCTAAAGAATGGTCGTGCCGAATTTCATGTTTGCATTACACAGGAATTTTAGAGAACTAGATTAGGTACATTACATAGGGGTGTCCATACTTTTGCACTTAGCATTGAATAATCAAGTTGTGACCCCTTTACTTTTCCTATTTAGGACCTAAAGAATGGTCATGCGAAATTTCATGTTTGTACGACTCCGGGAAGTTAGAGAATTAGTGGCGAGTCAGTGAGTGAGTCAGTCAGTCATGAGGGCTTTCACCTTTATATAAATAGATGCTGTCTGGAAGCATTAGTCGGGGTTGTCTGATTGTAAGCTATTGATTTGCCCAAGCAGGGCAAAAGGCATCCATACATGGCAGCTTTGAAAATCTTCAGTAGGCTCTGAGCTGTCATACTACTTTATCAGCACCCAAGAATTGCATCCTCGGGAAGAGCAATTAGGCGCTGGAAGGGCCTGTCCCGTCTGACTATTTAGAAGTGTAGTATTTTTTGATCGTGGCAGTCAACTGCAATCGGAGCTAACTTACAGTTGCCGGTGGCAGCCAGCTGTCAAAAACATCTGATAGCTGCCAGGTATGGAGTTGACTTTTTAGCAGAGAGGTGTAATAGTCCTGGGACAACCCCTCTAATATGGATATTCCGAGGCAGACATTGTGGTATGGAGCAGTATCCAGCGTGCACAAATAAGGCCGATTCTTGCAATTATATTGGTGGATACTCTTTGGTGGATACTGTGTATGAGGACGATCTTGAGTTATCTTTATATCTGGCCACTTGCTAGCAAACACTGCGTAGCGGATTCTCTCTGGAGGAGACTATAAACTGGTGCACTTTCTGGCGCGTATCGGGAAACCGAGCTAGGCACTGTATACAGGAGCTGTCACTTTAAGGCGCTGCAAATGAGAGGTGTCCCTGGAAGACTCTGAATGATCGAAACCACATTTTTTGTAAAGTCATTTTAATTACTTTTTTTTGTTATTTTGGCAACTACAGAAATTATTCTAATTGGGTCGGAAATGCTCTTCAAACCGGATTCACTAAAAGAAGAAATCCCATATCATATCCTGAATTCCCATGATGACTTCCTCACTGCCCAACCAGAAGAGTCTATTGCCACTTTCGAGTCAGATGGAGATGCAAAAGGTAGGCTTCGGTTCTCCGTTGGTGTGAACAGCGATCTGATTGGGAAATCTTGAAAATATTTATTAGATCCAGTGCTTTCCAGTAAAGAAACATTTTTTGGGCTGAAACTGAAGGTTTCCTTCCCATCGCAGCCCTTTTTATTTTGTTTTCATTCCTACATATTTTTCCGGTGACATGGCTACAAGAGGGTGGTTTTTTGTGAGGGAGATTGCATTTTTTAATAGTACCATTTGAATCACCATAGAAAGTACTGGACAAATGGGATCAGAGGGAAAGAAACACAAAATTGTACTATTTGTGCGTGTGCATGGGGGTGGGGGGCTTTGGTGTTTTTATGGCCATAGCAAATTTGTAGAGATTGTTTCTGTTGTACTACTTAACCCCTTAGCGACGGCCCCATTGCGTTTTTATGTCCTGGCCTGCTGGGCTTTAATCCTCAGGGCTGTAAAAACACACTCCCCTGAGAATTAAAGCTACAGGCCCTGTGGATGTAACAACTCCCTGCTGTGAGCTGCTGGAGGTAGCCGACAACCTGGAGCTGTCATGGGGGGCTGCGGGGAGCCACACCTGGTCAGGCCATTGCAGTTATCCACTGGATAACGGCGATCACATAAAAGTGTAAAAAAAAGTGAAATAAGGTTAAAGTTTCAACTACCCTCATGGATCCGATCCATGAGGGGAGCTGAAAGTGCTCGCCTCCATCCTCCGTGATGTTCTGTGACGTTCTGGTCCTTCCAGGATCTGACGTTGCCTACTGTGCATTTGCGCCAGACGTAAACATCGGGCGTGTGCACAGAAGGGCTCACGGCCCAAGAAATGTAAAATCTCTCTGCTCCCGGCTACCATATGTAGCCAAGAGAGAGAGATATGACCAGGAGCCGCTGTACGCAGTTCCTGGTCACATGATCTCTATTATCCAATGAATAATGGAGATCATGTAAAGTGAAAAAAAAGTGTAAAAAAAAATGGCAGATGCATGCACAAAAGCCGCAGATTACCAGGGTAATATAAAACTACGATGTCATCATAAGGCAGTCATCCGGGACCTTTCAATCCCGATAAAGACATTTATATGCTGGTATCAGAGTTCACAGTGACATTTAAATTCTTGATCGCGCCTATCTGAGATTGTGGCTGTTGTGGGCAGGTATAAGCTGTCAAAGGCAGCCAACACCCACCGTGCATGGAGCGGGCTTGGCTTCTCACCCGACTCCTTACATTGACACCCAGTGTCAAGCCCATCCTGAGGTACGCTGTACATGTATGGTGCACCTTAAGATCAGGATTGAAACACCCCAATAAAAATCTAAACAATTAAAGACAAATTGTGAAGCCTAAATCTGACCCATGCAATACCCACAATTCTCCTGCTGCATGTTTGTCTTGGGTATTGATGGCACATTAAATATTTACATGTAGTAAAGCTACTATATGTCAACCATATAACAGAGGCTGGCCTGTCATCAGGCTCCAGTCTACGAGTCCCGCAGCAAGGAAGCGGCCCATCCGCGGTGATTTCTGTATCTCCTGCTGTGCGTTACATTCTATGTTCGATGCAGATTTCACTCTTTGCATTACAGAGAATGACGTCTTCAGCAAAAAAATCTGGAGGCACTCTGTCAGCAAGGCGGGTCATAAGAGCAGGACAGGTGGTACTGGTGTCAGGGGCCTAATGGAATAAGGGGCCCCATCTGAGCCGCCCACCAGTCCCTGCACGGGAGCTACAAAAGTTCAATGCAAATAAAGGGTTCTCTACAGGAGAAACTGTATCCCTCTTGACCCACATCATAGGCCGTTCACCCAGCAACCTGAAGAGGGGCACACTGAGGGGTAAAACCCCCGAAACAGCTGTCTGTGCATGGTGATCTCTTCCTTCTGGGGAAGACTCTTGTATAGTTTATAACATATTACAAGGCCTGTCAGAAGGTTAGGCATTGACCTGTAACATGACTGCCTTCAAATAGGCACTGTACCATCTCCGATTTACATACCAGATTTCCCACAGGAGCATTGCATGGCCTTTTAAACCCACAACAATCACATTAAATTTGGAAAAACCTTCTGAAAATGTCAATTTTTTATTGTAGACTTCAAATTTGTAATAACATAGTATGTAAAGCTGAAGAAAGACATATGTCCCTCTAGTTCAGCCTATTACCACCAATGTTGATCCAGAGGAAGGCAGCCCCCCACCCCCCTCAATGATGTAGCCAATTTTCCTCATTTAGTAGAAAAAATTCCTTCCTGACTCCAGTCTGGCAATCAGAATAATCCCCAGATCAACAACCCTTCTGAGGTTATTAATGATTATAACATAATATTGTATCGCACAAGAAAGATGTCCAAGCCCATTTTGAACTCTTTTATCCAATTTGTCATCATCACATCCTCAGACAGAGAGTTGCATAGTCTCACTGCTCTTACAGTAAAGAACCCCCTTCTGTGTCGGTGTAGAAACCTTCTTTCTTCTAGATGTAGAGAGCGCCCCCTTGTTACAGTCACAGTTCGGGGTATAAACAGATCATGGGAGTGATCTTTGTACTGACCCCTGATATGTATGTAGTGGCCCGGAGTGTCCTCCAGGATAGCCTTACAATCACCACTCCTGAAGCACCTGGCTATGTGCTCCTGCGGAGGCATAGAAGGTGTCGTACGTGAGATAGACCCTGTCTTTCCCCTTTCTTCACAGGCTTAAGCTATCTGCCTGGCAAACAGCTTGCTGCTCTTTGGTTGCTTGTCATTCGACCCCTGATTGGTAGAGGGGGAAGGGGGGAGATTGAAGAATGGGAAAGTGAGAAGGTAGGATGTGAGGAGTTTAGAGAGAAAGTGCAGGAGTTTGGACAGGAAGAGAAGGAGGTAGTAATCAGAGTGAGAAGGAGGAGGACGTGAGAGGAGGTGTGCAGCAGTGCTGCAGAGGAGTAACGTTGCTCAGAGTGAAAAGCAAGGACTTTCACTCTTCTAAAGCAAAAGCAGTGTGGAGGAGAAAAGACTGGGACTCATCTACACAACAGTGAGTTGCACGAGCCCCTGTAAAAGTAAAGCCAGGGAAAGTGAAAGTGGCCCATCTCTAAATAAGTTCATCAACTGCATAGTAATCCTTTGGAAATTAGCCCTCAGATAACTAGGACTGTGGGAATTCTTAACCATCAATACAAAAGGAGAGAGCGAGAGCGTTGCAGATAAGTCTGTATTGTGTTATAATGATAATCGCAGCAACGTTATTTCTGTGTGAAGCTAAACCTCTGCATTACTGTGGACTGTACAATTGTGTTCAACTGTTACAACTAGCTAAAGTAAACTGTGTACCTTTGGTTTGCCAACAAAGCTACTAGGACTCGTGTCAAGTTATTTCAAATACTAACAACTGGAGTCTGCTACCAAAAGGTATTGGTGTCACGTGACAAACGTCCTTTTAACAATTGCTACCCTTAGCAAACCCTTTTCACCACTGGACGCTCAAGCTTGAGCTACACAAAGACCACATAGGTCGAAAAGTCGCATCATTTATTCGAGGAATAAAAAGGAAATTACAAGTTTTGCACGACTCATGCTGCCACTTTTTTGGATTATTTCTTCAGATATTTGTAGGCAGCTACTAAGTCTCCTCTCAGCTTACTTCTTTTGCAATCTAAACACTGCTGGATTGTTTAACCGTTCCTCATGGGGCATGGCTCAAGCTCTGATATGTCCTTCTTGAGTAACCAGTGCCCAAAACTGTCCACAATATTCCATGTGTGGTCTAAGCAGTGACTTGTAAAGAGGAAGAAGAATGTTCTTGTCATGTGCCCCCAGACCTCTTTTGATGTACCTTATGATCTTATTTGCCTTGGCAACAGCTGCCTGGCACTGGTTGTTCCAGTTAAGCTTACAATTAACTAAAATTCCCAATTCCATGTTGGTGTTTCCCAGTAGTTTCCCATAATTGTAACCTGTATTTCCTTGGCCCATGTGCAGAACCTTACATTTATCAGTGTTACACCTCATTTGCCACTTTTCTGCCGCCAGCTTATCCAGATCCTCTTGCAATCTCTTTGCGTCTTCTCTTGTGTTAATATATTTACATCGTTTTGTATCCTCTGCAAATATAGATATTTTACTGCACAATCCATCTACCTGCTCATTAATAAATATATTAAAAAGAATAGGGCCCAAAACTGACCCCTGTGATGCCCCACTTGTAGCAGTGACTCCTCTAATACTGCCCCCTGTGGTACCCCACTAGTAATGGTGACCCAATCAGAGCATGTACCATTTATAACTTACCTCCTCGTAGAAGCTGATCAGGTTGGCTTGACAGGAGCGATCTCTCATAAACCCATGCTGATATGCAGTTATACAGCTATTTTCCTTGAGGTCCTCCAGGATGGCATCTTAGAAACCCTTCAAATATTTTACCCACAATAGAAGTAAGACTTACCGGCCTGTAGTTACCAGGTTCACTTTTTGACCCCTTTATGATGTTTCAGTCTAGTGGAACAGACCCATCACTATAGAGTCCTTAAGAGGTTTCTGTCATAAAAAAAATCAATACTTACCTATTCCTCCCCAGGCAGTCACACCTTCTCCTTACCGATCTTCTGTCTCCTGCAGTCCCCCAGGTCACTTCACCTACAGCCGGCTGATTCTTCATCTTCTGGTGATGAAGTGTCCATTGGCTGAAGTCCTCTTCCTGCAGGGCAATGTACATTACGTCACCTAGTGACATAGCGTTCACTGCTTAGCAGGAGGCTCCGAATGCTATGTCGGGCAAATCCTGAGACTGTGCATGCGCACAGTCTCGTTGCAAGAGTTCCTACTCTAACGCCGTGAGACAGCACACATGCGCAGTCCCAACATAGCATCCAGCGCTTCCTGCTAGGCAGTGTAGGCTAGCTTTTAATGACCTGCCGGAAGAAGAAAAAAGCCACTGCATAACAGATGAAGAGAATCCATCCGGCTTGCAGTGAGGGGACCTGGAGGCCTGCAGAAGCCAGGAGAAGATCGGTGAGTAGAAGATGCGGTAAGTAGACTGCCTGGGGAGGAATAGGTAAGTATAAAAATTTTTTTAACCCCTTCCCTCCACAGGACGTAGGGGTACGTCCTCGCAGCAGGGTACAGATAAGAGATCTCATGCTATCCGGTAGCGGGAGTCGGCTGTCAGTGATGGCCGGCCTCCCGCTGCAACAACGGGGGTACATCAGAGATCTGACCTCTGACGTTAACCCCTTCCTTGCCACGATCTGTGTAGATCGCGGCATGGGAAGGGTTCACAAAGGAGGCGCGCTCCCTCTGTGACGTCAGCGGGCGCTCGCAATGTAATTGCAGAGAGCCTGGCTGGTTGCCATGGTAACAGGATGCCACCTGCAGGCATTTTGTATTACCACTGCCTATGATTGCTATAACAAGCGATAAGGCATTGCAGGAGAGAAGTCCTCTAATGCCTTATCATAGCGATCATCGGTGCTACGGCGTAAGTCCCCCAGAGGGACAAAAAGTGTAAAAAAAAAAAAAAAAGATAAAAATAATGTACTGTAGAGGTGCACTACAGAGATTGGCATGTAGGGGGCAACAGACAGCCATGCTGGTGCCTGAGAAAAGGGAAAACTCCCATAGGTGTGGTCAGGAAGTGGGATATAATTAGAGATGAGCGAACGTACTCGCTAAGGCAAACTACTCGAGCGAGTAGTGCCTTATGCGAGTACCTGCCCGCTCGTTTCAAAAGATTTGGGTGCCGGCGGGGAATGGCGGGGGAGAGCGGAGAGGAACAGGGGGTGAGATCTCTCTCACTCCCTCTCCCCCTACTCACTCCCGCAACTCACCGCTCTCCCCCGCCGACACCCGAATCTTTTGAGACAAGCGGGCAGGTACTCGCATAAGGCACTACTCGCTCACCTCTAGATATAAGAGCACATTCCTGCTATAGCCAGAGAGAGAGGACCAGTGCAGCAGAGCTGAGGTGCTGGTGGCCTAGCAGAGGCCAGAGTCCGACAGGGGCGACAACCCTGGACTCACACCCAAGTGGGGTGCATATGGACTGTGTATATTGACGTTGGATGATATTGCTGTGTTTTGTGAGTGCGGTGATGACAAATAAAGGCTGGCAGGAACCAGATAAAGAAATCCACATCTCTTGAGCAGTTTCTACGAGTGTCGTGTGCCATTTTCATGTGCAAGAGGCCGGCGATCTGCAGGCAAGTGCACCCCGCTTGCTACAGTACAAAAAATAAAAATGTAAACACTTTTTTGTGCTTTTATTCATATTAGCATAAAATAAAAAAAAAACCAACAACCCACATATTTGATATCGTCGTCTCCGTAACGACACATACAATAAGTTGAACATGCTTTTTATACTGCACGGCAAAAAGGGTAAGTAAAAAACGCTAAACAGGCAAAATGCTAGTTTTTAGCATTTTGCCTCCCAAAAAAACGCAATAAAAGATCAAAAAAGCCGTATGTACCCCAAAATAGTACCAATAAAAACTACATTTCGAGGAACACTTTGTTTTCCTGCACCAAGCCAAGATTGCAAAGTCCCTTAATGTATTCACTGAGGGGGGCGTGAGTAGAGATGACCGAACGTACTTGTTTAGGACAATTACTTGATCGAGCATCGCTTTTTTTGAGTAACTGCCTACTCGGGTGAAAAGATTCGGGAAGCGACGGGGTGAGTGGGGGGTAGCAGTGGGGAACAGGGGGGAGCTCTCTCTCTTCCCCCCCCAACTCCCCCGCACAACCCCCCGCTCACCCCCCGGCGCCCCCCGAATCTTTTCGCCCGAGTAGGCAGTTACTCAAAAAAAGCGATGCTCATCCCTAGTCGTGAGTATTTTGAACCCACTGTTTTTTTTTCCAGGAATTAATGCAATTTAGGAGAAAAATTTTTCATATTTTTGCAAATATATCATTTTAAAGACATATTTTTTTTTAATAATGCACATGAAAATGAGGATTTGCACCCCAAATGGATTCCCCTGTTTGTCCCGTGTTCAGAAACATACCCATTGTGGCCCTAATATTATGTTCGTATGTACAACGGGGCCCAAACCGAAAGCAACAGCCTTTTTCTTTCAGAACTGAAATTTTGCTTAAAGGTGATTTAGGCCCCACTGCCCACTTGTAGAGTCCATGGCAGCCAAAACGATGGAGACCCCCCACAAATGACCCCATTTTCAAAACTAGACCCCTTAACGAATTCATCTAGGGGTGTACTGTATATTTTGACCCCACAGTTTTTAAATTAATCTAAGCAAAGCAGAAGGAAAAAAATTATGATTTTCATTTTTTTGGCAATTGTGTCATTTTAAAAAGTGTTTTTTTTTTTGTACAGCACACATATCAATGAAGACCTGCACCCCAAAATGTATTTCCCTGCTTGTCCCGTGTTCAGAAACATACCCATTGTAGCCCTAATATTATGTCTGGATGCACAATGGGGCCCTAACCGAAAGGAGCATTGACGTTCAGCTGTTTTTAACTTTTACCTGATTGCCGGTGGATAACGGCGATCATGTGACCGGGGACCGCTCACCGCGGCCCCATGGTCACTGCTCCACGCTCTGGGCTATTTTTAGTAGCCAGGACCAAGGAGATTTTAAATTTCCCGGACCCTCCCCAGCTTCTGCGCTTGCGTCCACCATTTTGCCAACAGGCGCATGCACCAAAATTCGGGAAAGGTCAGCGAATAAAGATCCTGGGGACATCCCTGGAGGCCTTAGGTAAGTAATTTCACTTCTGCCGATGGATCGGATCCGTGATGGGAGGTGAAATTTTAACTTCTTTTTACTTTTACATGATCGCTGTTATCCATTGGATAGTGGAGATCACGTGACCAGAGATCATGGACCCGTGAAATCTCTAGGCTCTTGGCTACGTTTCGTAGCCAGGAGCAGGGTGATTTTAAATTACTCGGGCATTCTGCAGCTTTTGCGCATGCGTCCGCCACTTTGGCGACGGGCGCGTGCACAGAAGTTGGGATAAGTTTATCCGGGGGCCTTAGGTATGTAATTTCATCCTCCCTCACCTGATATGATTTATGAGGGGAGATGGAACTTTAACTTTTTAAACATTTTTTATCTTTTTCATACACTTTTTCTACACTTTTCTTTTTACTTTACCTAATCATACGGCGGCTCCCGGTGACATTTCTCTGCTCCATGCTGCACATGCTGGCCGGGAGCAGAAGGATTTTAAATTTCCCAGGGCGCTAGCCCTTCTGTGCACGTGCCTGACGGTTCCGTCGGGCGCGCATGCGCAGGGGGTGACGTGAGGTCCTGGAAGGACCATATCGCTGGGGCACATCGCAAAGGACGGGGGTGAGTATTTTCACCTCCCCTCATAGATCCCATCCATGAGGGGAGGTGAAACTTTAACTTTATTTTACTTTTTACAACTTTTCCGTGATCACCATTATCCATTGGATAGCGGCAATCACGGACCTGAAGACATTCCTGCAGAAGATTTCAAATTTCCCACGCTGATCTGGTCGTCTGCGCATGTGTCGCCACTTTCACTTTTCTCTTCTGGACCAGATCATCGCAGGACATCGGAGGATGGGGGTGGGTAGTTTCAGCCCCCCTCATGGATGCGATGTGAGGGGAGCTGAAACTGTAACTTTTTAAAACTTTTTATCAAGCGCCGATATCGCATTACGGTGGGGGGATGGAGGGGTGTGTGCTTCCCGCAGCCCCCCATGACAGCCGCAGGTTGTCGGCTACCTCCGGGAACTGACAGCATGGAGCTGTCATGACCACAGCCTACGGGGCTTTAATCCTCAGGGGATGCATGTTTTTATGTCCCTGAGGGTGGCTTCACACTGGACAGGGAATAGCACAATTTCCCAGCACTGCAAGGCTGCGAGAAATTGCAAAATTATGAAGCCAATGACTTCCAATGGCTCCATGCACATTTGCGATGTTTTTACACTTGTGATGCAGTGTTAAAACAAAATTGCGGTATGTCCATTCTTTTTTCGATACAGCCCATTGTTTCCAATAGGGCCAGCAGCAGCAGCACCAGCCCCATTGAAGTCAATGGGTGAGGATTGCGATCCTCTGCCACTGCTGTGACAGCAGTGGCAGAGGTTTCTCCGCGATGAGGATTTTCGGGCCGGCTTGGCATAGAAGGCTTTGGCTGAGAGCTGCCTCTGATTGGTCACAGCTCTCAGCCAATCAGAGTCAGCACGTCAGGAGGCGGGGATTTTTCAATCCCCGGCCAGAAGGGCAGCAGAAAAAGAGTGCCGGGACCTGCAGGAAGAAGCGCCGAAGATGACAGCGATACTAAGGTGATGTATTTTTCTTTTTTCTTTTTCTACAGTTATTGATTATTTTCGGGGAAAGGGGGGGAGTTATATTTCAAGCTGTCACAGCAGTAGTAGAGGATCGCAAGCATCTCCCATTGACAGGAGATTCCTTCAGCCCTGCAGGGAAGGGAGGTTGTTTCCCTGCGGAAAAGCCTCACATCCAGGGCTTCAGAAGCCCTGGATGAGAGAGCGATATCGGGGGGTCAATCACATCCCAAAATCGCTCTCGCCAATGTGCAGGAACCCTGAGGATTAAAGCCCATAAAGCTAGGACATAAAAACACTATGGGGCCGTCACTAAGGGGCTAAATACAAGGGACTATGTATCACATTATTTAATTCCCTCAAAACCGGGGTTAGACTGGTGACATTTTAGAGGACAGTTTACTTTATCACTCTGCATCTCATCTGACATTTCATTTTCCTCTGAATACACTAAAGAAAAAACTATTTAATAGATTTGCTTTCTCCTCATCGCCCCCTACAATTTCTCCTGCATTATTTATTTAAGAGCCAACACTTATTAACAGTGTTAGTCTTTTTTACTATTTATATAGTTAATGCCTCTTTCACACGGGCGACAGCCATATCACCACTACAAAATTGCTATTATATCGCAGCTGTGTTCCCTCAATTTTGTAGGGCCAGTGATGTGTTTTTTGTTAAATCAATGCCGCTCAGCCAATTCAAAGCCATCGCTTCCTGGAGACGGAATTTATGAATCCCACAACCAGGAAGTGATCTTCTGTGGGCAAACGAGGACTGCAGAACATCGGGCGGTGCTCCAGAGGGTAACAGGAGGGCCTGGACCGAGCCTTTTAGGTAAGTATTGCTTTTTTTTGGAGTGCAGCTAGAGATTATTATTTAACGTTAAAATCACATCGCACGAAAAAACCTGCAATTTCGTGCGTTGCAATGCAACAAAAACGAAGACTCCATAGGGAAACATGGGATACAAAAAAAATTGCAAATCATGGCAATATAGAACATGCCATGATTTTTTTCCTCACAAGATAGCATCAGAGAAAGCAGCGCTGGCATGATGGAACCCATAGGAGAGCATTGGCCTCACATACATGTGTTTTCTCGCGCTATTGCATCATGGCAAAATCATGTGATTTTTGTCGCCCGTATGAGAGCGCCCTTAAGAACAGCTTAAGGTTAGTTTTACTCTTTTTTGCAATAAGTCTCTCTGTCTCCATCTTCTACTTGAATCTTATTTTTTCCTTATAGGTTTTTAGTGCTTCTTCGCTGCTTCTTGTTTTAGTAGTTTAAACACTTTCTTTTTGCTGTTTATTGTCCCCTTTACATCTTCATTGAGCCACATTGTTTTTCCCCTATTACTAAGCCTTTTATTCCTGTAAGGTATGAACCGCTCATAGTAAGTAATTAGGAAGCTTATAAATGTTTCCCATTTACTGTTCGTATTTATTGTTTTTTCGAGGACATTGCCCCAGTCAAGAAGTTTAAGGGCATCACTAAGTTGATTGAACTTTGCCTTCCTAAAGTTTAGTATTTTTGTAGCTTCACTATAAAACTCTCTCTTGAAAGACAAGTTGAAATGTGTTATATTATGGTCACTATTTCCCAGGTGCCCCCTGACCTGCACCCCTGTTATTCTGTCAGGTCTGTTGGTTAATATTAAGTCTCCCATCAGCCGTCCCTCTAGTCGAGTCCTGTACAAGTTGGGTAAGGTAATTATCTTTAGTAATTGACAAAAACTTGATACCTTTATGACATCTGCAGGTTTCGGCTTTCTAGTTGATATCCGGATAGTTAAAGTCTCCCATAATAATTACCTCATTTGCTGCTTCATCTATTTGCTTCATTAATATATTTTCAGTAGCTGCTGCTAAAGTTGGTGATCTATAGAAAACCCCTATGAGGATTTTATTGTTGTTTTTCCCTCCATGTATTCCTACCATAAAGACTTCAAATGTTCATGTCCCTCCCATGTATCTTCCCGTAATAGGGCTTTAAACAGGATTTTGCATAAAGTCAAACTCCTCCCCCTTTCTGGTTTTTACATTTCTTTCTGAACAGACTGTAACCCTGTCAGTTCACCACCCAGTCATAGCTTTCATCCAACCAGGTTTCCGTTATTCCCACTATGTCGTAGTTTTCGTCAGACATTGTTACTTCTAGTTCGTCAACTTTATTGGTCAGACTTCTAGCATTAGTCACCATACAGTTTAGAAGGTTTTGGTTATTTTTTATATTATACGTATCCCTACTAACTATTCTGCCAGTTCTATCTGTATTAACCCCTCCCATTGCTCTGCCCCATTCCCATTACTTAGTCCTGTTGCCCTCCTCCAGTCCCTAGTTTAAACATTCCTCCAACATTCTTGCCATCTTCTCCCGCAGCACAGCTCCCCCATCCCCATTTAGATGCAGCCTGTCCCTACGGTAAAACCTGTAGCCAACAGAAAAAGTTCTCCAGTAACCCAAACTCTCCCTTCTACACAAACTCTAGAGCCACTTGCTTACCTTGCTAATCTCCCGCTGCCTTTCTGGTGTAGCACAAGGTACAAGTATTTATGTCTCATATAAAGATACTCGGCACAGAACTTAGACACGATAATTGCATTTTAACCCCTTACTGACAATGCAGCATCTGAGGAGTGGGCCCATAGCCGAGGATAGCAGGGTAGATACGGCCTTGTCACGGGGCTCTACCATCTCCTCCCCTGGGGGTAGCACAGGACCTGACCAAATTACTGCTGGGGAAGTTTCACAAAAAAACCCCAATCCGCAGTTTTATCTTAAAGTCCTTGTCACTCGTGACATCATCGTTCCGTCCTCTGCGTTGAATCCAGAAGTTGGAATAAACAGTCTACACACACAGGGACAACTTTCTGAGCAAAACCGGGAACGGTAGAGCTTGTTTACTTGAATAACACAGGTGCCAAACAGAATAGTGGTGTGACAGGGAGGATTCACAGGATGGCAGAAGAATCCACAGTCCCGGTTATCTGTGGGGTTTTGCTCCCGGCGACTCTCTTTACTCTCTCTCTCTCTAGCTCCCAACCAGTACACACTCACATTTAGAAGTAGCACTCAGTGTTGCGTGGCGGCTCCTCTCTCACTCTCAATATGGCTTAGAAATGCCGAGGCTTACTGGGTGAACTGGGCCCAGGGCAAGTAATCGGCCATCGCTCAGCCTCCTCCATCTTGGGGTCCTCCTGACACGAGGCAAAGTTTCTCTTACTCACTGAAAGGTTCTCCCTTCCCAAGACTCCAACTTAGACTGACTTGGATCCTGGCAAGACTGAATTGTTGCCTGACTGACTTGCAGAACTTCTTGCAAACACACACACACACACACACACACACATATATATATATATATATATATATATATTATAGCACGATCACATGACATACAACATGATTTCTCAGACATAACCCAGACATTAACCCATTCAGTGCTGCAGAGGTGCAATACACATCAAATGCATACACATAGAAGACACTGAAAATACAAAGGCACGAGACAAACACATTCACACTTATGGAGGGGCCCCATTAACTCTGGGGCACAACAACATAATTTATTTTAGCCTTAAGATTCAGTAAGCCATTTTCCCTTTTTGTGTTCATTTTTTTGTCAGTGTAGTTGTATTGCATCTTAGGTTTTGCGGGATGAGTTCTAGTTTTTATAGAAAACAATTTCGGGTCTGTATAATGTATTGCCTATGTACGCACACGCTCGTGTGAATGCACCCTTATAGAAGTTTTATTCTGTTTTACTACTTTTGGCACAATATAAACTTTTTGCATGACACCACATTCCAGGACAAGATCATATTTAATTTTCCATTGAGAAGGCTGTACATGAGCACTGGTCAAACAAGTGCAATGGCCCGTGGAATGTACCGTATTCTAGGTGGCAGGAAGGCCTATTCCTTGTCACGTGACGCCAACACTCCAATATGGACTCTAATACACAGGGCGGCGATGAAATAAATAGTGTGTTTGTTTCCCGCCCGTGGAACTCTGCACCAGTGAAATTCAACCTGACTTTCAGCCAATAGGGTTGCAGCTGACATCAGGTTAAGGAGAGAAGGGGAGAAACCGTTTCTCTCCTACCGACGGCACCTTCTATGCCCATGGATGGCACGTAGACAGGTGTGACAGGACAAGTGTGTATGTGAACGTTCTGTAGGACCCGCTGGGCCACTACACAAGCACACAGCAGCTACATTAATTTTCAATGTGACTGCCGGAGGTAGCCGAGTGGCAAGTAAGTTGGATATTTCTGTCAGCCCCATTGAAATGAATGGGAGTGCCAATTGCACATGCTCAGCCAGCGCGCTATTTAATGTGACATCACATCCACAGTGATGAGAAGAGGGGGAATGGGTAAGACCTCTTCCGATCACCAAATTATGCCCTATCCTGTGGATATCCTGTGGATAGGGGATGACTTTCAACTTCAGCACAATCCCTTTAAGGCTTCAGCTGAATGACTGCAAGCAGAGATCTTGTAGACCTTGAGAAATGCCATTGCTTTTCATTGTAGTGTAGGCTTGTAGTTTTCTTCTTTGTTGGTTTAAAAGGCTAAAAAGTAGAGACACAATTTCATCGTCTAATAAGAAATGTCTGCATTTTTTTCTATAGGGGAACGAGCGATGTTTTATATGAACATATATAGAGAATACGATTCTGGGAATGGGTTACCGGTGGTCTTTAGCTGCAGAGTGGACAATAAGAACTACCTCCTGTCCGCAGCAAGTAATTCAGTTAGTCTTAAGGTAAGATCTGAGTCCGTATAATACTCAACTCTCCTCTGGCGCTTCTCTGAGGAGTATGATATAATATGTATATCATGCACAGCTCACCGCTTACCCCACTGCCTTGTCAGACATCACTCCCCCTCTAGGGCTGCTTTACCCATAGAGCAAGTGGTGCATCCCCACCACCGGGCACCCTGGTAGGGGCATCACATGTGGACACTGTTAAAAAGTTTTGTGGAGCTCCAAAAATAATACAATACTCACCTCTTGAGTACCCGCTGCTCTGGTACCGCTGTCCCTGCTCACTTCCCAGTCCAACGGTCACAGCAGCCAATCACTGCTCTCAGTGATATTGAGGCAAGTAATTGACTGTAGCATTCATATGCTTTGACGGACCTGGAACCACCGGACCTGGAAGTGAGCAGAGACCATGGTGAAGCTGGAAGGAGGAGCACAGCTTGCAAGATTAGGTTAGTATATATTTTTATTCTTTTCATAGCTTTAAAAATTTTGGGGGATGCAGAAGCGGGGTGGCAGCATGGAAGGGTAGGATGACGATATGGAGGAAGTGAATAGACAGCATGAAAAGTGTGAGACTACGGTGGGCCGGGGCCTGCTTTAATACTCCTGCTCTGGGCCTACTAGATTATTATAACAGCCCTATCCTTCTCCACTTGGTTAGGGACCAACTGATTGGTCTTTGGCCATGTGGTCAACGGCTGTCAATGCCAGTTGCTTTGCATTGCACAAGACTCATGCAGTTTTTGTCTCTTCTCTTAGGCTGTCCGCACGCAGTCAAGGAAAGTGAATAAGATTTTACAAATCTCCTTCAGACGTTGCGGATTGTTTCTGCTGCGGAAATGCAATAAAATTAGAAAAACGCATCAGTTTACAAATCTGCAACATGTCTAATTATGTTGCGGATATTGCTTATATCTGCTACAGATTTTCTCCATAGAGATCAATGAGTAACATAATATATGGACCAAAATCCGCAAATAGAGGAAAGTTGAATTTTTTGCAACTTTTCTGCTGTGGAAACGCTTTGAATCTTCATGTTTATTGAACTTCATTTTTGCTTTTCTTAAATTCCTTGAAAAAAGGTGGGGGGAAGCTACTGGCCACACCTCCTAGATGATTTCTTCATGGGGTTTAAGTTTTAAAATGTGGTTATTACTGGGGGTGGGGGGTGTTTGGAGTCTGAAACATTTTGAAGTAAACTTCTGTTCTGAAAGCCGCTGGAGGCTCGTCTTGGACTCGGCCGTGTGTCCAGAGATAAAAGTGGGGCTACAATGGAGATAGTTCTAAACACAGCAGAAGCAGGCTAAAGTATTGAAGTACACTGCAAGAGCGACCAAACTATTACAAGGGCGAGTTCCCTATGAAAATAGAAAATACTATTGTGACCGCTCTCCAGGGTGGAGTATATAAATCAATAGTATATATGGAGATAAGCCAAGAGTGGTGGATTCACCTGGCATGGAGCCTGTCATATGACAAAGCTCCACACCTTTAAAGATCCTCCCAGGTGTATAATCCCATTAGGTGTATCATGTTAGGGAGAGCAGGAAAGGGAGATATCCAGGGTAATCCATCTCGGTAGTAAGTCTTTTAAAATACCTTTAGTATAGGTGACGTCTTCTCTGATTGGTGACATCCATGTTTGTTTTTCTCCTCTCTGGGCACCGACCACCATGACAACTTCTTCTAGTCACGACTCCTTTCTGCAAACTCTCCCCAAATTGCTGCTACCTCAATGCACCTCTCAGTAACCCCCCCCCTTCCCCACCCCCTACCCATAGTAACAGTGACGCCTCTGTGGTTTTATTTTTTCGGTATATTGGGTGGTCTGGTTTGGAGATGTTCTGTTAGGAAGGGATTTCTCCGTGTTTGGAGAGGATATTCTTCATGTGACTATGATGAGTATTATAGCATGTGACTACAATATATAGGACGCATTAGAAGTACCTTGCGAACTAGGGTTACCAAGCATCGGAGGAATATCCAGATTTAAGAAACATGGCGTTCCTAGGCATTCCGCAGACTATCATAATAAAGATGCCTCCCTATTGTGGGTAATCCCGATAAGTGCCCGAGGGTCAATTGAATATTTTATATAGGAGGGGATGTACTGGATCTAGTTGCTGGATACTCTACAACCAAAAGGCCTGAATGGAGTCTTGGAAAATGTTTAAGTGTTTTTTATCACATCTCCCAGTAAAAAGGTTTTAACTAAACTAATTACTATTTTCCGAACTGCTTTTTATAAATAATCAACTTGCAGATATAGAACTGCTAAATCACTTTATGACTGCGGAACCCATTGTTGCTTCTATTTTCTATTAAACTTATTGAATATATTAAAATATAGATTTCATAAAAAATGTTCTTAATAGAGATGAGCGAACACGTTCGGCCCCGCCCCTTTTTCGCCCGAACACCGAACTTTGCGAACACTTCAGTGTTCGGGCGAAAAAGTTCGGGGGCCGCCGTGGCAGCGCGGGGGGGGGTGCGGCGGGGAGTGGGGGGGAGAGGGAGAGAGAGAGGGCTCCCCCCTGTTCCCCGCTACTGCCGCCCGCGCCGCCGCGCATCTCCCCGCCCCCCGGCGGCACCCGGACCTTTACGCGCGAACACTGCAGTGTTCGGCAAAGCCGGTGTCCGGGTGCGGATGTGTCCGTAACGGACACGTTCGCTCATCTTTAGTTCTTAACAATATAGAAAATGGTATCTACAGGTGATAAATTAATATTTTCTACTTTTGTTTTTTATTTTTGAATACATATGAACTCCTTTTACCGACATGACATTTTGTATAAATGGCTATTTTATTTCATTCAGTGATTTTGTACTCTGTTCATTTGATTTATAGAAGTGTGTTATGTTATTTTCAAAATGAAGACCTTGTAATTTCAATCTATGTTTTGCTGGCTCGTGTATAACCTTAATATACTATAGTGATCAATATGGCGTCCTTTGGAATGCATATTGAAGCGCACTGCTGCGCTGATATGTTAGACGTCATGACTAGAGATGAGCGAGTATACTCGCTAAGGCACATTACTCGAGCGAGTAGTGCCTTAGCCGAGTATCTCCCCGCTCGTCTCTAAAGATTTGAGGGGCGGGGAACGGCGGGGGAGAGCGAGGAGGAACGGAGGGGAGATCTCTCTCTCCCTCTCTTCCTCACGCTCCCCGTCGCAACTAACCTGTCACCTGCGCCGGCCCCTGAATCTTTAGAGATGAGCGGGGAGATACTCGGCTAAGGCACTACTCGCTCATCTCTAAAGATTCGGGGGCCGGTGTGGGTGACAGGTGAGTTGCGGCGGGGGGGAGAGAGAGATCTCCACTCCGTTCCTCCCCGCTCTTCCCCGCCAGCCCCCGAATCTTTAGAGACGAGCGGTGGGATACTCGGCTAAGGCACTATTTGCTCGAGTAATGTGCCTTAGCGTGTATACTCACTCATCTCTAGTCATGACACACGCTATGTGACATCACCTCGCTAACGCCAACTGAACCGCAAATAGAACTCGTTGCCATTCCACGTTCACTCCTGACGCTTCAGCGGGGAATTGAATTGATGCTGTCGTCAGATACATGCGCCACGACCCCGCATACAGACGCCATCAGCATTTATATATAAATAAGTGCTTCTTGTGTTATAAACAGGCTTAAAAGGGGTTCTGAATAAACCCGAAACGCGTTGCTTTGCATGACCCTATATTTTATGTATGTTTACGTACTTTGTTTGATACCTACAATAAAACGACTGGATAAAGAAGGCCAGGATTCACAGATTTTATTAACTACGGGCTGACCTGGGGGGGGGGGAATGGGTTAATCCCAGACCCCCCCCCCCCCAGTGAAATAAGTTTACCCTAGTAAAACGTTAATTAAAAAAGAAATATATTAAACAATAAAAAGCCCTCTTTTCTCTTTTCTCATTTCTCATAAATAAAAAACATCATTGGAATCGCCCCGACTGTAAAACTCTGACCTATTAAAATGTATCATTTATTCTGCATAGTAAACGGCTTAAGAGAAAATACATAAATCGCGAATCGCAGAGTTTTTAAAATAAAAATTGAAAAAAAAAAGTGATCAAAAAATTGTATGTGCCCCAAAATGGTGCGAATAATAACTACGGGTTCAGTGAGGAGAAGACCGATCAGAGGGAGTTACAGTAGTTAGAACGGGAATGGATCAGGGCAACAGTAAGAGATTGTGTTGTATCTGCTGGGAGGATTCAGGAGCCTCTATAGATACTTGGTATCCCCGCATTTGTACAAACCTGCAGGATAAAGTTAACGTCATTTTTGCTGCACTGTGAATGCCCAGAGGATGATGGCGCTATTATGGAGGAATAGGTTTTTTTTCTATTTCACCAAACCTATCCATTTTTTAATGTTTTTCAATACACTAAATGGCGCACTAGACAGCACTTTTACAAAACGCGACTCGTCCCACAACAAACAAGCCTTCATACGGCCCTGCCGATGGAAAAATAAAAAAGTTGGGATCTTGATAATTGGGGATTAAAAACAAAAAGGAAAATTTGAGAACTTGTGGATCATGAAAGGGTTAAGCAAAAACGTTACAGAACTCCACACGTCTGGAGCAGTGTTGGTGAACTCAAATCGCGACTGTTTCACTAATGAACTTTTTTTCTTCTCCGGACAGGAGGGCGGGCTGCCGTCAGAGATACCAACGAAGACCAGTGAATTCATCTTCTATATCATAGATTTCTCTTCTGGGCAAAAAGCTTTACGCTTCGAGTCATCAGCAGCGCAGAAATGTTGTCTTGCGTGGAGCGTGCAGGACCCGAAAAAAACGTTAATATTAAATCTGTATCATGAAGGCGCCATTAACGAACGCATGAGCTTTTTTGTAGAAGACCAATCTAACATATAGCCACCGGTGTAATGTAAGAGGCTGGACACAACTCAGCGTATTCACAGCGTATCTGCCATCTCTGCAACTCCTGTTATCCTGAATACTTTGCCATTGTTTAGTTTTCCCAGTGCATTATGGGAGGTCAGGTAAATTAAAGAAGATCCGTCACGTCTCCTGACATCGTCTTTTCGTAAATGTTTGTATCCTCCATGACATAAACAATTCAGGAGCTTCTTCTCTTTGAACTCTGCTTTTGTGCCATTCCTCTATTATTCCTCCTGGAAATATATAAATAAATCGACATCTGAGTGTTACTATTTTCCTTGTATAATGGACATATCCCTACACCCCCTGTCCAATCAGTGCTGCTCGCTTCAGACTGTGTAGAAGCACGCCCTGTTGGCAAGGAGAATGATGAGACCCCATTCATTTTCCATACATTTCCAGGAATAGGGACGGCAGCATAACACAGCTCTAAGTTTCTTCAACATTTTGTTTTTGTGTGCACTTTCATGCCCCTCACAGCAATAACTCCACTTTGTACCCCTGAAAAGTAATACCGCCAAATACCCCAAAGTATCCGCATAAGTAATACCCTGTTTCCCTGAAAATAAGACATTCCCTGAAAATAAGACATAGCATGATTTTTCAGAATTTTTGAGGATGCAAAATGATTTTTCAGGCTTTTTGAGGATGCTTGAAATATAAGCCCTACTCCAAAATTAAGCCCTGCTAACAGTTAATTAAAAAAGTCGGTTTAAATAGTGTCCAGGCAGCTATACATGTAAAAAAGTTAAACCTTTTTGAACAAAAATTAATATAAGACACTGTCTTATTTTCGGGGAAACACGGGTAGTAACTAAGTGGGGCCACAGAGGGGTCTCTATTACTTTGTGCGACTACAAAAAAGTCACTTTTACTATGAGGAAGGGGGTTACTGAGAGGTGCATTGAGGTAGCGTGACGGTGTAACCCAGCCCCAATCCCTCGCCCCTTTCCTTCAATCGCTATTTACACCTGCTTTGTCAATACTAATGTTTATTTCACCCTGCCAATAAAGCTTCTTCGAATTTGAATATTTTGCACATAATAGTAAATAAACGGCACCACACTGAACGATCACTGTATTGGGGCCACCAACTCCATAACAGGTTGATCCACCTTTTGGAGATCACAGTTTCAGACGTCGGGGGACAGTTTCCACAGAGTGAACATCCTCCGTACTCTACTTGCCCCGTCAGCTGGTGACATTTTGCCGATAAGTGGGAGCAGATCTCACAACCCTTTCCAGCAGATCCCAAACATGTTCAATGGGGTTACAGTCCGGTAACTTTGGGGGCCAAGGCAATGTGGAGAATTCATTATCCTGTTCCTCCAATCACTCTCTAGTGATCCGAGCTCGATGACACAGAGCGTTGTCCTGTTGAAAGTTGGTACTGTGGTCGGGGAAGACTTCCTGTAGCGTCCCTGTAGCTTTCACCATTCATGGATTGTGGTATGACAACCAACAGTCCGAATCCATGCCGGGAAACTGCTCCCCAGATCATGACACGGCCACCACCGGCCTGTTAAACCCCAACAGTGAGCCCATGGGATATGGCTTCATGTTGTTTACACCAGATGAGGACCTGCCCACCAATATGGTTCAGCTGGAAACAAGACTCATCACTCCAGATACCCTTCTGCCCTGTGTTCAAGGTCCATTGACGTCTTTCCTGGACCCATGCGAGGGGTTGTTGACAATGACACAGGGTCATGAGGGACATCCTTGTCGGTGTTCAGCTATTTAACCCCAGTTTACACAAGGTATGCCTCATGGTCATTATAAAAATTTATCTAACCTCCCTGCTGTTGTACCGCTCCATCAGCTGATCTACCGTGGCGTGTCGTTGATGAAATACCAGACATGCCACCCGATGCTCGCATCTATGATCAGCCACACATGGCCTGTCACTGTGTGTTCTTCTGCTAGATGACTGTCGGTGGTTCAACCAGTCTTGGTGCACTCTTGATATCATGGTACGGCAACAGCCAACAAGTGTTACTGTTTCGAAATACTGGCACCACACCTCCGACTACCAACAATCTGCCCGCGATCAAAGTCACTCAAGTCACCACATTTACCCATGACTGTTAAATGTTACCTTCTGCTGTGCAGAGGAGAGGTCAGCACATTACATGAGAGTAGATCATGACACAACCATCCCGTGGTCCCGCATCACGGATCACAAGAGGTCATACGCCGGCTGTTCCTAATGCAGTGATCATTCACCGACACATTAAACATCAATAAGTTGGCCAACAATAATGCAAAATCCGTTATCATTGGCCTCAAAAACTGCTCTTACAATACTAAAACACAATACGGTCACTAAGGCCTACACTATGTTATACACCATGTTGATAGAAGTATTAGGACGCACATAGAAGGTGATCCTATTGGATCATATTCACATTTTTCAGTCCAGTGTTGGCCGCCTTTGGTCACAACGACTGCATAACCATCCTAACAAAGTTACATAGTATGTTAGGCTGAAAAAAAAGACATATGTCCATCCACTTCAGCCTATTGCCTCCCAATGTTGATCTAGAGGAAGAAAAATAAAAAACAATGAGGTAGAGGCCAGTTTTCGCCATTTAAGAGAAAAAAAAATTCCTTCTCAACTCTAATCTGACAATCCGAATAATCCCTGGATCACCCACCCTTCTGAAGTTATTAACCCTTTCCAATCCACTGTCGGACGTCTGAAGACATTCTGATTGAAGGCTTTACAGCTTTGATGTCGGAAGACGTCCGGCAGGGTAGTCTTACTGTATATTACTGGCAGCTCTGTTGTCGGGGGGCCTCTCCAGCATGTCCCATACCGCAGTACTGGCTCTAGCCAGCAGATGGTGCCATTGTATAATGGCAGAAAGAGAGAGCCCCCTAGGAAACCCTGAATCCAAAATTGGATTGCAAAGGGTTAATGATTACAACATAAAATATTGTATCGCTCAAGAAAGACGTCCAAACCCCTCTTGAACTCTGCTATTGAATTTGCGATCACCACGTCCTCAGGCAGAGGGTTCCATAGTCTCACTGCTCTTACAGGGAAGAATCCCTTTCTGTGTTGGTATAGAAACATTCTTTCCCCTAGATGTAGAGGGCGCCCCCTTGTTACAGTTCAGGGTATAAATAGATGATGGGAGAGATCTCTGTATTGACTCCTGTTATATTATACATAGTTATTAGAGCGCCCCCTTGTTACAGTTCTGGGTATAATAGATGATGGGAGAGATCTCTGTACTGACCCCTGATATATCTATACATAGTTATTAGAGCGCCCCTTGTTACAGTTCAGGGTATAAATAGATGATGGGGAGATCTCTGTACTGACTCCTGTTATATTATACATAGTTATTAGAGCGCCCCCTTGTTACAGTTCTGGGTATAAATAGTTGATGGGAGAGATCTCTGTAACTGTATTTTAATAGAAAAATGAAAAACATAACAAAACAAGCCTTTTGGACTAAGCCAAGAAAACAACAGAAATGTCCAAGACAACATAAACAGGTTTGCTTCAAACTGTATCCATCAGACTTCCAGTATGCGCCCACTTCAGACTTGCATTGTATCCCTGATCTCTCTTGTAAGCCAGATCTTTTCCAGGTACAGACCTTTTGTTCGGACTCCAGGTGTTCTTCAGATATTTACGATCAGTCCGGAAACAGAATAGAAAAGGTCAATTACTAACGAGGTCGTACTCCACCAAGACCGATGCTGCACAAAGATTCTTTTTTTACAGAAATTGTGGCAGACGCTGCGCCGACCCATCTCTCTTACAAAGTGAATATATACACCGTAAATATATACACCATTTGTGATAATTATACTCTCCATAATACACTTTACTATATACACTATATACATTTTTTTTCTGCTCTCCACCCTATGGGGCCAAATATAACAGAATATAAATCCTAAAAACAAAAACATAACCCAAAAACCCGCATACAGACATAATGCACAGAAATATAAACTTTTTTTTAAATATCAAATCTTCTTAATTTATACTAATACCATACCTTATACCCTACACACCATACACCTGGTACCTTTAAGAAGCTCAAGTTCACCACTTACAAGCCCCCTTTTCTTCCTATATTTAATAAAACAAAAAGCTATCAAGTGAACAGCAAAAAAAATAATTAGCCCATCACCGGGAAAGGCAAACCCCAGGCTAGGGCACTCCAAAAGAAAGACTCCTCCATAGTCGAGAGGCCCTGAGTGCACCCAATCTGTTGAACTCCAAAGAACGCACCTTCACCAGGTCACCGAGGATGTCCCTACACACCACATTCACAGGTAGGATTTTTTGACGCGTCAAAACTAAACACCGCGAGTGCCGCGTGTAGTACCTAACCATTAGACTAACTAGATATAATGTGCACATGTCCCATCCACCCAGATATCTAAATGACCTATCGGCCCACTCAGGATTGGAGAGAACAGCCAACCTAGGCTAACCGATGGAAGCTCCTACCCTTCTGTAGACCTCTGTATTAAAAGGACACTGAAGTAAGAACTGCTCCATAGTCTCCACTACAGAGCCACATTCCTCCCGGGGACAGTCCCTCTCTTCCATCTTTCTGTACTTCAAGTTATCCCTCACATACAACTTACCATGGAAGGAGCGCCAGGCCAAATCGCAAAACTTCAATGGGACCCTTCCTGAATTTAACAAAAACTAACCCTACCTCTAGGTCCTGACCTGGGCAGTCCCTGAGGGCCAGTGGATTTTGGAAGCCGGCGACCAGAACCCTATTGTCTAGGAGCCTCCTTGATAGAGTCCTTATCTCTTCAGCCCCCAGCCCCAGCGACGGATGACCTTCAGAACCGGCGCAAAATAAGCCGGGAGATGTCCATGGGCTGAACGAAAATCTTTCACATGCCCTCCTGTCTCCCATTTCTGGAAGAAAGGCCAAAACCATGCCTTATAGGAGCCCTTCCTATATTCCAGAAGTTTGCGTTATTGGTTTTAAGTACGGTATTCACTAGGAATGCCACGGGGTTGACCATACATAACCCCCCTAGTCTCCTTGTGCGGTATGTGACCTCCTGTTTAACTAGGTTCAGTCGGTTCCCCCACAACAGCTGGAAGAATAGACTGTAGACCAGAGAGGCTCCGGCAAGATACCTACACTGCCCAAATAGATTAACAACAGGAGCAGGAAAGTCTTGATAAGTCTAACCCTTTCCCTCAGGGACAAAGACCATCCCTTCCACTGGTCAACTTTCTGACTGGCATCTCTCAGTTTACCATCCCAATATCTCCCTGGGTAATCACCCTGGCCAAATTGGATGTCTAAAACTTTTGCAACTTCTTGAGGCTCCAGGAGAGTGTCCGGGAAACTAAAATCAGGATCTCCTTCCCCCAGCCAGAGACTATCACACTTGTCCCAATTGACTCAGGATCCGGAGGCCTCTGACTACCTAACCACCTCCGACATCACCCATCCTGCCTTCTCCTGGGACGAGACAAAGACAGTGACATAGTTAGCATAGGCCACTGCCCTAAGTGCAGATCCCGGCCCCACCAGGCCCATCCCGACCCCCACCAATTGTCTGCCACTCAACCGCCTTAAAAAGGGGTCAGTCGCAAACACATATAGAAACGGGCTCAAAGGACAACCCTGGTGGATATTAGACCCCACCCCAACTGTTCACCAACAGGAAACTTTCAGCCACTGCATACAAAACTTTAAGCCAAACAATAAACCCCTTGACTCGTGGTCAACCCTATCAAAGGCTTTGGCCTGATCCAAGGACAACAAGAACTCTCTCCAATTACCAGCCCCACTCTGTTCCACAGCCTCCCAGACATCTAGTACAGCACTAAAAGTGCTTCGGCCAGGAATAGAGCAGTGCTGGTCCCCTGAAAGTAGTTCGGGTGCAAAATGCACCAACCTGTTGAAAATGATCTTTTTCAAAACCTTCCGGTCCGTATTGACAAATGCTATGGGACGCCAATTCTTTATCCCGGATGGATCTTTATCCTTTGACAAAATAATCAGGGCTGACCTCCTCATTGACTCTGGCAGAGGATAGACATTCATTAACTACCTCGGTCAACAGGGGAGCCAACAGCTCCTTAAAGGTCTTATAAAACTCGGATGTTAAGCCATCCGGACTTGGCGTTTTCTTGAGCCCTGATAGGTTCTGTCAAAACGTCAAGCGATGACACCACCCCCTGCTCAGGGATGGTATCAGCCAGGAATGCCAACATTTTGACCCTATCTAGATCCTTCCTTGCCAAAAGGTGTGAGTAATAAGATCTGATGACCTCCAGGATCCCTGAACTGGACCTCTTCAGAGAGCCTGTACTATCAACCAGACCCATTACCAATCTACTATTCACTGACAACTTACAGTTTCTGTAGGGGTCGGGCGAGCGAAATTTCATGAAATCCCTTTCAAAAACTAAAAATTTGTGCCTATCATACTGACATTCCTTCAGCAAGGCTTTCACCCTGGAGACCTCTTCACTGCTGCCCCCAGTCGAGACAATTTGCTCGAGTTTTCTCCTCAGAGCTTGATATAAATGGTACTGGGTCAAACTTCTGAGGTTTGAGAGGTCACAGAAATATTTTGCAACTATTTTCTTGAAGATCTCCTACCACTCTGACTTACTGTTACAAAGACCCATTAGTAGTAGCTGGCTCTGCAGAAAATCCTCAAAGGACTGTCTTATTTCCATCTCATCCAGGAGTGCCGAATTCAACTTCCATAAACCTCTTCCCATCCGAGGGGTTTCCAAACATTTAGAGAAAACATAATTAAACAATGATCGGAGAATTCCATCTCCTCCTTTAAATAAAACGTATTTATCCTAGATTTACAAGTACCTCGATAATAAGTGAACCTCGTGTCGCCTGTGGTGTGCCGAACGTGGACATCCACCAGGCAAGCCTCACTCACTCTCTTATTCAAAGGGACACTGTCGTAAGCCAACTTGTCTCTGGCACCTGTCCTATCACAGAGGCTCGAGACATTATTGAAGTACCCACCAAAGATCACCAGTCGGCTCGTAAAGAGAAAGGGCTTGATTCTTATGAAGAGGTCCTTCCTCTCATTATTGCTTTGAGGACCATAAATATTTATGAGCTAAAGTTCTTAACCTCTCATAAGGACATCCAAGACCAAGCACCTCCCCATTTTCACCCCATCACCCGTCTGCATTCAACTGCTGCGGTTTTAAAAAGAACAGCCACCCTGCCATATGGCTCGGCCACAAGAGACCAATAGGAGGGCCCATGCATCCACTCCCTCTTTGCTTTATGGATACTGGCCAGGTCTGTTAGCCTAGTCTCTTGCAAAAACAAAATATCAGCTTCATTCCGGCTGAAGAAAATCAAAGACCATAAAGTGAGATATATCAGACTTAATGCTAGCGACATTAATGGTTGCCAACATCAACGGGGTGAGTGCCGCCATCAAGGGTGATCAAGTTGGACAGCTCTCTTCTTTACATTACCCGATTCCCCACCAGAATCCATACCACCCCTTTTTAAAAACTCCAACATGTCCATTTCTACAATATTTATAATATTTGCACAATTATTTCTTTTTGCAAACCCCCCTCCAGATTCGGAGAGGGGCCCTCACTTTTGTCCCATTGCACGAAGTCTCCCCCAACCCCTGGAGGACCTTGTGGCCCCCCAGGGGGGAGGGGAGCGACGTTCCCCACCAGCACTACTCTATTTCTTGGCTCCCCTCCTCCTCCTCTAATGAGGAGGATTCAAGGTTGCCTCCTTCCAGAGTCTGAAAGCGGTTTGTTAAGACGACCAGAGGGGAGCCGATTTGGCCCTCCTTTAGCATCTGACCTGGAGGGGAAGAAGATTTATTCTGTTTACCCTTCTTACATTTTTCCTTTTGCCATTCCCTACTCTCCTCATCCACACTGTCTTCTGGATGGGAACTTGATAGGGAACTGGACCTCTCGCTGTCCTCTCTTGCCAGTCTCCTGACCTCTTCCTCCAAATCACTGCCCTTTATGTCCTCAGGGGTGGGTACTGGCCCTTGGGAAACAGGGACCAGGGTCATGCTGCTGGATTCTCCCCCTTCCCCTGCCTCCTTTTGGGACATCTGCTGTCTGGTCTTACTTACTCTTCCTTCTTTTTCCATTATCAGACCCCCTACCCCTGTACTTCCGCCCACCCCCTCTCCAGCCAAGGCCCCGCTGCGCCGGGGTACCACAGTTGGATCAGGAGCAACGTCAGCATGTGCAAACTGAGGACAATGGCTGAAGAGGTGTTCCAGGACACCGTACATGTTGCAGCAAATGTCCGTACGCCAGCCCAGGTTCCCTAGATCTCACCCACAACCCCTGTCCCTGCCTGCTTGCCTCCACTCCTGGCCAACCCCATGAGAGCAACTGGGTGGTGGTTCCTACTCTCACTAGGGACCGAAAAGGGACGCTGGCGTACCTGGATGGAAAGGGTAGAATACCAACAGAAAAGGCAGATGTAAATAACCAACATGAACAATACTATGCAGAACTGAGGCAGATGGAAAAACCTGGCGGAGTATAGCAGACAAGATGACAGAGGCAGGAGACCAGCAGAGGCAGACTTGCTAGCATACTAGTCTAGTCTAGCATAATTTCTCTGCTGCCGCTACAACTTCACTAGGCCCCACCCCCTTCCTAGACGCCATCACCGCCGCCGACACCCTGTCGTCCCGTGTCTCTGGAGCAGCTGTAATCCCCTGCCCAGACTGACACCGCCGCTGATATCCGCCTGTTCTGACCAGGTGACAGCCTGCATCCCATCCGGACCCAGGCACCGTTGCCGATGCCCACATGCTCCGGGGGGCGGGGTCTCTTTTGAAAGACTGCATGCCACCTGCAGTCCATGGGAGTCTTGACACCCACCGCAAGTGCCTGACTGAAAACTGATGTCTTACCTTTCCCTCCCTGCTCAGCATCCAATACCATTTCTGATACCGGGGTCGGCCAAGCAGGGGTAGGTCTTTCTCATCCTCCCTCTGGGTGCCGCTGGGAAAGATTCTATCCCACCACCAGAGATGCCGAGTCTGTTTGACCAGAGGGACTAGGAAAAGGTACAAAACGGGTGCATACGACCTATAATTGCTTCTTCTTCTGCTTGCTTTTTCGTGATGTTTCTTTGCACTCCTCAGGTAGGTCGTCCCCAAAAGAAAGATTGGACATATTAGTAGGGAATTCTATTATTTTAATTTCTGCCATTAAATAACCACTTTCTCCCTCCCTTTCCTCCTCCTCAACTGAGGAGGAAGAAACGCTCAGTGTTGGGCTGAGCTGCTATGGGGGGATGGGCTGGGAAATCTCCACAGGTGTTAGATCTTGAGATGCCCTGCAGGACATCACACCTGGAGATGCCATTACACCTGCTTCATCCTCCTCACTGTCAGACACTGAGGTTACTGCTAACTCCTTCCCAGAGAGGTTCCTCATGCTGTCCAATCTCTCTTGGTTGCTCAGTCTTTCTTTAAATCCACCAGCATTCTGTAAAATGTATTCTTTTCTAGTAGAATAAAGCTTAATGGCCTCTTTCACCTTCCCCATTTCCTCTGATATTGTAACACAGTCCTTTCTCTTTGAAGCAGTCTCTGCCCGAGCCCTTAAAGATTTCAGCTCCATCTGCAGCTTTTTAACCCCTTAACGACCAGCCCATAGTCTTTTTACGTCCTCCCGAAGTGGGCTTTATTCTCTGAGGACGTAAAAACATGCGTCCTGCAGAGAATAAAGCCCCTCGGGCTCTGGACGTGACAGCTCCATGCTGTCGGTGTCCGCAGGTAGCCGACAGCATGGAGCTGTCATCCTGGGCTGTACGGACCCCCCCCCCCCCCTGGGATTGCGATCGGCACTATCCAATGGATAGCGCCGATCGCAAAAAAGTAAATAAAAGTACAAAAAAAGTTAAAGATTCAGCTGCCCTGATGGATCGGATCCATCAGGGCAGCTGAAATTACTCACCGAGGTCCGCTGCACTGCTCCCCGCTCTCATGCCGCTCCGGGCCCTGAAGCCGGTCTTCTGCGCATGCGCGCCAGGCGGCATTACGTCAGCCGATGCGCAGAAGGCTCGGCGGCGCAGGAGATTTAAAATTTCCTGGCTCCCAGCTCCTGTAGGTAGCCGGGAGGCAGGAGATGTCAGCGGGGACCGCGGTGAGTGGTCCCCGGTACCGCGATCGCCGTTATCCATTGGATAACGGCGATCGCGGAAAAGTGAAAAAAAGTATGAAAAAAAGAAAAGTTTCACCTCCCCTCATGGATCCGATCCATGAGGGGAGGTGAAAATACTCACCTCAGGTCCGCCAATGTCCCCGGTGTTCCGGGACCCGAAGTCCCTGTCTGCGCATGCGCGCCCGATGTCAATCGTCAGTGCACAGAGGGGCTCGAGCCCCGGGAAATTTAAAATCCCTCTGCTCCTGACTGCCATGTGTAGCCTGGAGCAGAGGGATGTCACCCAGCATGTGATCACTGTTATCCAATGGATAACAGTGAACATATAAAGTAAAAAAAAGTGTAAAAAAGTAAAAAAAAAAAAAAAAAAAGTTAAAAAAGTTTTAAAAAGGTAAAAAAAAGTTTAAAAAGCGTACGTTTCATCTCCCCTCACGGATCATATCTGTAAGGGAGAATGAAAGTACGTACATAAGTCCCCCAGATTTATCCGCGGACCTTACCCCAGCTTCTGCGCACGCGCCCGTCGACAAAATGGCGGACGCATGCGCAAAAGCTGTGGATTGCCAGGATAATTTAAATTCTCCCTGCTCCTGGCTACAAAACGTAGCCAAGAGCATGGAGATTTCACGGGGGTCCGCGGTGAGCGGTTCCTGGTCACATGTTTGTTGTTATCCAATAATGGCGATCACGTAAAAGTAAAAAAAAAAAAATTGAAGTTTCATTTCCCCTCACTGATGAGATCGGTGAGAGGAGATGAAACTTTTTACCAAAGGCCTGCGTATTTGAACCCCGACGCGATCTTCCTCCGTGAACCTTCCCGAATTCTGCACATGCGATTGCCGGCAAAAAGCCGGACACATGCGCAGGAATCGGGGAGCCCAGGAAACTTAAAATCTCCTTGCTCTCAGCGACCAACGGTCACCGAGAGTCTAGAGCAGTGACGGGTGGCCTCGCTGAGCGGTCGCCGGTCACGTAATAAAAAAGTAGCGATCTAACATAGGTCGGTCTCACATGACCGGATAGGAATTACGGATTCCGCATGCGTCTGATCCGCGGTAATACGCAGATCAATCGCATTGGATTACACAATTCCGCTCACATTAGCGGGCTGGAATTGCGTAATCCACTCGCAGAAAAGAGAACGCAGCAGGTTCTATTTTACCGCGGCTATCTGCAGCATAGAGCCTATTGTGCTCCATGGTCGCGGATATACCCGCAGCCCATACGCAACTACGTTGTATACGGGCTGCGGGTACCCGTGTCATCGCTAAGCGACGGTGCGGGAAATGCAAACAAAAAAGAAGTACTGTGCATGACCACCCGTGTAAGTACGCAGTTATGCGCAGTACATTACGCGGCCGTACGCAGGGTCACAGCCGAGCTCACAGCCGGGATCCGCTGCGGGCCTCCGCAAGCGGATTCCGCCTACGGCTGCGTGAGCCCGGCGTTATTCAGACCACTACCTGTAATACGTAATTTACAAGAAGCCCCGGGAACGCTCGCCTTCCTGCAGTTCCAGGAGCAGCTTGTTGAGCGCCTTCTGTGCGAGACTGCCGCACCTCCGCAAGCTTACGGAGACTCACGGAACGCCACTTTTTACACCCCATACCCGCCACTGAGGTCAAGAAATGACCCCCAAAAAGCATAAGAGGAGGGGGGTACCCGGTTTTATTGCCCCATGGGCCCATTTCAACCAGCCTCTGTAATTACCCCTGTCTTCGGAAATACCACACAGTTCACATTTTTACTTTTATCTAAGATTTGCGAGCGCCGAAAAGGGCGCGGAGTGTGTGTGGGCGGAGGGGGGGGGGGGGGGGAATTTTTAGGGAGTCAATTTTTATTCTGTACAAATAAGCAATGGGGCCTGGAATTTATTCAGTTGTGCCCTGAAATCCAACGGGTGTTCCCTCCTTTATAGGCCTTGTCATGCGTCCTGTAAGTAGATGAGGGCCACAATGGGTATGGTTCTGAACACTGGACAAACGGGGGTATCAATTTTGGGGTGGACGTCTTCATTCCTATGTACACTGTACAAAAAAACTGTTTTTAAATTTAAAAAATTACCAAAAAAATTGAAAATCGTAACTTTTTCCTTCTGCTTTGCTTAGATTCATTCAAATACTGTGGGGTCAAAATACACAGTACACCCCTAGATGAATTCGTTAAGGGGTCTAGTTTTCAAAATGGGGTCATTTGAGGGGGTTCTTTATAGTTTTGGCCGCTCAATGGCTCTATAAGTGGGCGATGGGGCCTGAAATTTATTCAGTTGTACCCTGAAATCCAACGGGTATTCCTTTCATTGTAGGCCTAGCCATGTGTCCTGTAAGTCTATTAGGGCCACAATGGGTATGTGTCTGAACACGGGACAAACAGCGGTATCCATTTTGGTGTAAAAGTCTTAATTTATATGTGTGCTGTACAAAAAAACCTGTTTTTAAATTGACGCAATAGCCCAAAAAATGTAAATCGTAATTTTTTCCTACTGCTTTGCTTAGATCTATTCAAAAATTGTAGGGTTAAAATACACAGTACACCCCTAGATAAATTCGTTAAGGGGTCTAGTTTTCAAAATGGGGTCATTTGTGGGGGTTCTCTATGGTTTTGGGCGCTCAAGAACTCTACAAGTGGGCAATGGCACCTAAAAGGACTTCAAGCAAAATCCATGTTCTGAAAGCCACCGATTACTCCTTTCATTTTGGGCCCCGTTGTGCATGCGGACATAATATTAGGGCCACAATGGGTATGTTTCTGAAAAAAGTACAAACAGGGGTATCCATTTTGGGGTGTAAGTCTTCATTCATTTGTACGCTGTACAAAAAAAGCTGTTTTTAAAATGACAGAATTGCCAAAAAAACAAAAATCCAAATTTTTTCCTTTTTCTTTGCTTGAATTTATTCAAAAACTGTGGGGTCAAAATATGCAGTACACCCCTAGATAAATTCATTAAGGAATCTAATTTTCAAAATGGGGTCATTTGTGGGGTTTCTCTATGGTTTTGGGCGCTCAGGAACTCTACAAGTGGGCAATGGGGCCTAAAAGGACTTCAAGCAAAATCTATGTTCTGAAAGCCACCGATTACTCCTTTCATTTTGGGCCCCGTTGTGCATCCAGACATAAGATTAGGGCCACAATGGGTATATTTCTGAAAACAGCACAACACAGGGGTATCCATTTTGGGGTGCAAGTCTTCCTTCGTATGTGTGCTATACAAAAAAAGCTGTTTTTAAAATGACAGAATTGCCGAAAAAACTAAAATCACAATTTTTTCCTTTTGCTTGGCTTGAATTCATTCAAAAACTGTGGGGTCAAAATATGCAGTAAACCCCTAGATAAATTCCTTAATGGGTCTAGTTTTCAAAATGGGGTCATTTGTGGGGGTTTTCTATGGTTTTGGGCGCTCAAGAACTCTACATGTGTGCTATGGGGCCTAAAAGGACTTCAAGCAAAATTTCTGCTTTGAAAGACACTGACTACTCCTTTCATTTTGGGCCCCGTTGTGGACTCAGATATAACATTAGGACCACAATGGGTATATTTCTGAACACGGGAGAAACAGGGGTATCCATTTTGGGGTGTAAATCCTCATTTTCATGTAAACTATAAGAAAAAAAGATGTCTTTAAAATGACAGATTTGCAAAAATATGAAATTTTACTTTTTCTCCACTAAATTGAATTAATTCCTGAAAAAAACCTGTGGGGTCAAAATACTCCTGATCCCCTCAGTGAATACATTAAGGGGTGTAGTTTTTAAAATGGGGTCATTTGTGGGGGTATCTATCATTCTGACACTCATGAGCCGTTCCAATCTTGGCTTGGTGTAGGAAAACAAAGTGTTCCTCAAAATGCTAAAAAGTAATGTTAAATTTGTACGTCCCCTAAATGGTTAAAAAAAAAAAACGAACGTATTTTCAATGTGCGCCCAAAATAAAGTAAACGGGTGGAAATATAAATCTTAGCAAAAATTTCTATATTATCTTTGCACATATTTAAGATATTGCAGTTGGAAATGTGAAAAAAATGACGATTTTTTTCAAAGTTTTCCCAATTTTGGTGCTTTTAATAAATAAACACAAATTCTATCGGTCTATTTTTACTACCTAAATGAAGTACAACATGTGGCAAAAAAACAATGTCAGAATCGCTTGGATATGCAAAACCTTTCTGGTGTTTTTCCATGTTAGGGCACCCACCCACTGGCGTTTTTTTTTCCCTGCGAAATTCGCAGCATTTTTTTTCTCCTGGGGGTCTATGGGACTTGTAATGTTAAAATCGCGATCGCGCAAAATCGCAATTTACCGCGAATCGCGGTAAATTGCGATTTTGCGCGATCGCGATTTTAACATTACAAGTCCCATAGATCGCGGTAAATTGCGATTTTGCGCGATCGCGATTTTAACATTACAAGTCCCATAGATCGCGGTAAATTGCGATTTTGCGCGATCGCGATTTTAACATTACAAGTCCCATAGACCCCTGCAGAAAAAAAATGTTGCGAATTTCGCAGGGAAAAAAAAACGCCAGTGGGTGGGCGCCCTTAAAGTGACACGTGTCAGATTTGCAAAATTTGGCCTGGTCATTAAGGCGCAAACAGGCTTGGTCACTAAGGGGTTAAGCTTCTGACCGTATGCCTCAAATTCATTTGTACATAAACTAATTCTGGTACTATGCTTGTTGGTGGTCTCCCTTGGACGGCGCTCCCCCCCCTCCTTGTACTGGACAAGTGAATCGCCACCATCCCGTCCTTTGGAAGACTCATCTTTCTCTCCATGTTTGCCTTTCTTTCCAGGTTCACATGCACTCTCCATGGAGTCTTGCAGCATCAACCTCTGGGATCTTCTAAGTTGCTCTCCTCCTGAGACCAGTAACATGTCGTCATTCCCCGCTGGTCTCACCTAGGGAATGGTGGAGGATGTGCTAGATGGCACACTCATGGAGGCCCTCTCACCTCTCCAGGGAGAGCGAGAGGGAGAGGCTCCAGACACGTCTGCTCAGTAGCTCAGCTCTGCTCAGACTGCAATGCTCCACCTGCTCCACCTACTCCCAACCTACTCCAGCCCCCTTGATGCAGGTCTGGGTGCATATATCTATATTACACCCCAGTTCGGCACTAACAACCAATCAGGTTGAATCAGGGAACCTAAACAACCAATGAGTTTGAATCACACAAGCCAAACAACCAATGAGATTGCAGGAATTGCTGCAGTGTGCCGAACTGGGGTGTAATATAGATATATGTGTCCTGGGAAGAATAGATGATAGGAGAGATGTCTGTACTGACCCCAGATATATTTTTTCATAGCAATTAGAGTGCCCCATGTTATAGTCCTGGGTATAATAGATGATGGGAGAGATCTCTGTACCGACCCCTGATATATAAATAAATCTTGGTATTTGTATAGCGCCAACTTATTCCGCAGCGCTTTCAGGTAATTATTACTTATTACCCCCCCACCAAGCTGGGTTCTCATTTTACCGACCTCGGAAGGATGGAAGGCTGAGTCAACCTTGAGCCGGCTACCTGAATCATGCGGGGATCGAACTTGCAACCATTATACATAGTTATTAGAGCACCCCCTTGTCACAGTCCTGGGTATAATAGATGATGGGAGAGATCTCTGTACTGACCCTGATATACTATACACGGGTATTATAGCGCCCCCTTGTTACAGTCCTGGGTATAATAGATGATGGGAGAGATCTCTGTACTGACCCCTGATATATCTATACATAGTTATTAGAGCGCCCCCTTGTTACAGTCCTGGGTATAATAGATGATGGGAGAGATCTCTGTACTGACCCCTGATATATCTTGTTGCCTTTCAATTTTGCAAAACAGTCTTATATATGGAGGTGTGAATAAGCCGTAAAACCCCCAAGTCCTTCTCCATGTCAGTGTTCCCCAGTGGTTTCCCATTTAGTTAGTAATGGTGACATGTATTTCCTCTGCACATGTGCAGAACCGCACATTTATCAGTGTTACACCTCATTTGCCACTTTTCTGTCCCCAACTTATCCAGATCATCTTGCAATATCCTTACATTCTTTCTTGTGTTACTATCTCTATATAGTTTTGTATCATCTGCAAATACTGATATTTTGCTGTACAATCCTTCTACCAGGTCATTAATACATGTATTAAAAAGAATAGAGCGCAAAACCGACTACTGTGGTACACCCTCTAATACTGCCCCCTGTGGTACCCCACTAGTAACGGTGAGCCCTCCAGTACTGATCCATGTGGTACCCCACTGATAATGGTGACCCCTTGGTTAGTATTACGTCCAAAATGGCCGTCCCTCTAGTTGGGTCCTGTACAAGTTGGGAAGGTAATTATCTTTATTTACTGAGAGAAACTTGATCCCTCTATGAGATCCACAGGTTTCGGCCTCCCAGTTTATATTCGGATAGTTAAAGTTCCCCATAATAATCACCTCATTGTGATTTGCTGCTTCATCTATTTGTGATGTTTCGAACTCGAGCGCCAGGATGATAAAACACCGTTTGACGTTCCCGGTCGACGTTCGATGACCCCTAATAATTGAGTCCCCCACCACTAGGACCTGTCTAGCCTGCCCTGCGCTCTCCTTCCCATTCTTACTAGAGCAGTCATCTCCCTGGCCGTCAGAGGTCATGTTGTGCTGCAGCAGTGCCAATCCTGTAATGGCATTCCAATGGCATTCATCTGCCAACTTTGCAAACTTGTTGGGGTGTGCCAGTTCAGGACTAGCCTACCTGGTTCTCTTCCAGCTACCCCTCCTCCTGTCACCCAGCTAGCTGCCTGCTCATCCTGCTCTCCTATGCTACCATCCCCCCCGACATCTACCCCAGCGAGTGCCAGATCAGTGAGCAGCAAACTCCTTTCCATGGTGCCAATGGATCTCAGTGTAGCAAGCTGCTGATTTAGTCCAGGATCTGGGCTTCCAAAAGTGCAACACTCACATCTCGTACAGCAGTGTGTACCCTCGGACAGCTGTATAAGGACAGCATACATGGCACAAGATGTACACTGGACGGCATTGTCAATCATGGAGCACATTCTAAATGGGGATCATACAGATAGATTAGATGCAAGTAGTATATGCAAAAATTCAAATAGATACACAGTAATTAAATGCAAGTGACTTTTCCCAAAGTCCCCAAATCCTAAGTCATTAATCCCAAGTGACAAAGTACACCTACAACATGGTATAGTTATGTCAGCCATGTGCAATCACTCGGCTCGCAGCTCACTTAGAGTTGGATTGAAATAGCACTTAGCTGCAGCGCTCCTGTTGCTTCTCTATTGCCTAGGCTGCTTTCCACTAAATTCCCATAGATGTCTGGAGGGATTTGTCTCCATTTCTGCAGGAGAGCTACAAGTAGTGATGTGGTGGATGATGGGTGTGTACAGATATGGCGCTCTAGTTCGTCCCAAAGATGCTTGATGGGATTGAGATCCAGGCCTTGGGCTGGCCAATGTAGTTTGTAGATGTTCTGCTCCTCAAACCAAGCCTCACCAATGCGTGCCGTATGACATGGTGCTCGGTCATGCTGGTGGAAACACGGAGCTGTACCAAAGTATTACCACAGGGCAGGTGATGCCCCATTGTCTGCAATGTCTCTGTACCCGTTGGTTTTGAGGGTGGACTTCACTATAACCAATGGCCCTAGTTCTTCCCAGCAGAAACACCCCCCACACCATAATAGAACCTCCCCTAAACTTCACTGTTGGGACAATGCAGTCACACCCAAGTGCGGCGATCCGATCCGAAGATGGTGTACTGTGATTCAGCATCCACAACACTTGCTTCCACTCATTTACAGTCCAAGAATGATGCTCAAAGCCCCATCGCTGGTGCCGCTGTGCATTCACTGCTGTGATGTTATGTGCAGCCGCTCGTCCGTGATAACCCTTCGCATGCAGTTCGTATGTACCGGTAGTACTCCGATGTCTGATCCGCTATAAAGGGGTTGTACCAAGTTGAATATTTACCACCTATCCTTGTAGAAGGGATAAGTGTCTGATAGGTGGGGTCAGACTGCTGGGAACCCCACCGATTATGAGAACAGAGGTCCCATGTATCCCTGAATGATACAGTACCCCCATTCTTCTGACCGATGGGGGGCTCAGTGCCCAGACTACCGCTGATCAGATCCTTATCCTCTATGCTGTGGATGGGGAACACGTAATAAGCTGCTCCTACCCTTTTATACCATAATGTGGTTTTATAGCACATGTGATACTAGAAGTCCCTGCATGCGGGGGCATTCAGAGATTGTATGCAGTGTTATATAAAAGGGGCGTTAGATCCAGATTTGCGGGACACCTATACCTGTGACACAAATACTTGTTGCTGCATCTTCAGCGCCCGAGCGTGACATGCCAAAGTGGGGAAAACCACAGAGATTGCAAGATGGATGTCATGGGTGGCTGTGCAATCTCTCCTGACAATGGCAGCTAAGGTGCCCTACTCGGTCGCCACACAGTGGCACAAATAATAGATATATCCTTACAAGGAACGGTGGTTTGTCACATTATGCCAGCACTTCATCTGGGACCTCAATTTGACATGAGTCCTGGTAGCTTTTGATTTAGTAAACTAGTTTTACTTAAGCTTAAGTTTTGGTAATACAATACAAAACAATGTCAGTCTTTTAGAAGCTTGGCAGAGCAAATAAAAAAGTCACAGATGCAATATATAGTCTAAATTGTGCTTAAGGCCTCATGTCCACGGGGACAGATCCGCAGCGGGTCACCCGCATGCGTGATCCGCGCTCCATAGGGATGCATTGGACACCTGCAGGTAATTAAATACCTTCGGATGTTATTTTCCCTTCAGGCGCGGATTGCGTGTAAAACACCCGCAGCATGCTCCATTTTAGTGCGGGTCTCCTGCTGGCTTCTATTGAACATTCACCCGCAGCTGAATTCCTGCTCTCCTGCGGGAGTGCGGGAGAGCAGGAGCTCAAACAAGAGTGCACGGCGCATGTGCGCCGCATGCTGCCGGCGTGCCGAGCACATCCGCCAGGCCAAAGAAAGAAGATCCGTCCATGACGGAGGGCAGATCCGCAGCGTCCGGACAGGTAAGTAATTCTTCTTTTTAGACCTCATGTCTGCGGGAAAGGAGGGACCCGCTGCGGGATTCTACATATAGAATCCGCGGTGGGCCTGATTTTCCCCGTGGACATGAGGCCTTAAAGCCCCTCACAGATCCGAGTAACATATAATAAAACTCAATATTTATTATTAATAATTAAAATACAAAAAACGGGCTGACACACATATAAACAAAACTGAAAATATATGGAAACCCCTTTAGGAAGCTTTGACGAATGATGGCTTCAGTTTTATGGACTCCAAAGTGAACAGATTGATTGTGATAGGCTAGTAATACTTGACTGGGATCTCTATGAAAAATTAGGATTTGATTAACTCGACTTCCTGATGCAGGATCAGTAGACCTTCAGAATATGAGGTTCCTTTTCGTTAGAAAAAGTCTCTTCCTCCGTCTCCATAACCATTCTGGATCAGAAGATTTGCGAAGGATCCCCTTGGGTTTAGCTCCTGATAATAGGTGTAACTCACCAAAAGTTCTGCTATCTTGTTGCAGCAGGAACTATCTTTGTAGAGTATCTGTAGATTCAGGTGAGGAATTACAGTTATTAGTCACTGAATAACAATTTTGTTGAGCTTGATGGGCTGTAAAATTAGGCATCTCTATATCTTCCCATTGATCTTTCTCCTGGGAGTAGTCAATTGCTTCAGGTAACCTAGAGAGAGCGTTAGCGTTTGTATTATTTTTCCAGCTTAATATTTTACGTTGAAATTGATGTTTGCGAGTCTTGGGAGCCATCTCTGTTCTAGTTCTCCTGGTTTGGCTGAATTAAGATGAGCTACTGGGTTGTTGTCAGTATAAGCAGTGAAGGTAGCAGCAGCTAAGTAGTCCTTGAAGTTTTCTGTCACTGCCCAAACTAGCGCAAGCAATTCTAGCTTAAAGAAACTGTGATTTCTTTCAGCACCTTTTAGCGAGCGACTAGCATATGCCACTACACTTTCTTTGCCTTCTTGGACTTGACTAAGCACTGCGCCTAATCCCTCAAAGCTAGCATCAGTATATAAATTGAAAGGAAGAGCATAATCTGCATACGCAAGAATAGGGAGGGGTAGTACATTTTTCCTTAAGGATTTGAAATGCCTGTTCCTGCTCAATTTCCCAGTTTATGGGCAAAGGTCTTTTGTGGATCCCCTCTGAGTATCCTCTCAGAACTTCTTGAAGAGGGGCTGCTATTTGGGCAAATTTAGGCATGTACCTGCGAGATACTGCTGAGGTAACATGAAAGCTGCGCTGTGATTGGTTGCTCTTTCTTATACTGCTGAGGTAACATGAAAGCTGCGCTGTGATTGGTTGTTATATATCATACTGCTGAGGGAACATAAAAGCTGCGCTGTGATTGGTTGCTCTCTTTTATACCGCTGAGGTAACATGAAAGCTGCGCTGTGATTGGTTGCTCTTTCTTATACTGCTGAGGTAACATGAAAGCTGTGCTGTGATTGGTTGCTATTTCTTATGCTGCTGAGGTAACATGAAAACTGCATTGTGATTGGTTGCTACTTCTTATACTAATGAGGTGACATGAAAGCTGTGCTGTGATTGGTTGTTACTTTCTAAACTGTTGAGGTAGAATGAAAGCTGTGCTGTGATTGGTTGTTATATCTTATATTACTGAGGTTACATGAAAGCTGCGCTGTGATTGGTTGTTGTATATTATACTGCTGAGGTAACCTGAAAGCTGCGCTGTGATTGGTTGTTTTTATATTATACTGCTCAGGGAACATAAAAGCTGCGCTGTGATTGGTTGCTCTTTTTTATACCACTGGGGTAACATGAAAGCTGCGCTGTGATTGGTTGTTATTTCTTATACTACTGAGGTAAAATGAAAGCTGCGCTGTGATTGGTTGCTATTTCTTATACTGCTGAGGTAACATGAAAGCTGTGCTGTGATTGGTTGCCACACAGACTTGCCATAGCGGAGTTGTACCTGCCTGGCACTTTTTAAAAAACCCAGACTGACTAGGGCAAGGAGTGTGGCCCGAAGCCAACATGTATTTTCTCTCACGTTACCTCAGCTATCCGGGGCGCTGCAATGGGATTTCTTTATGTACCGTCGGTGGATTCGTGCTAGCCACCCATGCTGTGGGTGCCCACAGACTTCCCATAGCGGTGTTTTGCCTGTCTGTCCCCAAAACACTGAGAGACTTGGGTAGGGTGCAGAGTGCAGATGGTTTTCCTCTTGCGTTGTCGATGAGGTATCCGACACCCAAACAGAATGAGTAGTGTGTGGACACATGGAGTCCCCATTGCTATGTCACTCACAGCACCTTGGGCCACACAAGGTGTTTGCTGGGACAGAAGCAGACCCACTGCCCGCTCACATACTTCTCACACCGAGTATTGCTGCATTGTGGTGATGTGTAGAAGTGCTGGGCTGGCAGCGGAGTCCCCTTTATGCCCACGTTTGCAGCTCCTGACGGAGATGGCCCAGGATTGGAATGAAGATGGAACGTCAATCTATTATCAATTCTCGACAGCATTGTGGGCTATCGCCCCCCCTTTTGACAGAGGGTCGCTGCCCAGCCGTGCCAACCCTCTGCAGTGTGTGCCTGTGGTTCCTCCTCATGGCAGACGCACTTATAATTAGACATGAGGGTGGTGTGGCTATGCAGCCAGTGTGTGGCATGAGGGCAGCTGAAGGCTGCGCAGGGACACTTTGGTGTGCGCTGTGGACACTGGGTCGTGCGGTGGGTTGGGCAGCATGTAACCCAGGAGAAGAGGCATCGGTGTGTCCCCCAGGCAGTGATTGTGCTTAGTTGGAGGTAGTGTGGTGCTTAGCTAAGGTGTGCCTTGCTAATGAGGGTTTGTCCAAAGTAAAAATTGTTAGGGGGGGGGGGGTCCACTCTTGCCGGTATTGTGGCTTAATAGTGGGACCTGGGAACTTGAGATGCAGCCCAACATGTAGCCCCTCGCCTGCCCTATCCGTTTCTGTGTCGTTTCCATCACTTTCATAGGTTTTCCAGACTTTCACAAATGAAAACCTTAGCGAGCATGGCTGATATGCTCAAGTCGCCCATTGACTTCAATGGGGTTCGTTACTCGAAACAAACTCTTGAGCAACGAGCACCCGAGCATTTTGGTGCTCGCTCATCTCTAGTTTTTATTGTGCAAACCCTAACATTTTTTATATATGATCTATATTTAAATGTATGTCTGTTTGTCCTTTATGCATTACTACTAGAGATGAGCAAACGTACTCGCCCATGCCCTTTTTTCGTCCAAGTACCGCGATTTTCGAGTACTTCCGTACTCGGGCGAAAAGATTCGGGGGGCGCCGTGGGTGAGTGGGGGGTTGCAGTGGGGAGCGGGGGGGGGGGGGGGGGGGAGAGGGCTCCCCCCCTGTTCCCCGCTGCTACCCCCGCACCGCCAAGCCTCCCCCCGCCCCCCGAATCTTTTCATTCAAGTACTGAAGTACTCGAAAATCGTGCTGCTCGATCGAGTAATTACTCGAAACGAGTATGTTCGCTCATCTCTAATTACTACACCATTCATCTGATCGCCATGACACTTTGGGAAGTTGTTGAGTACACTCCTGCAAAGGTTTCTGGCATAGTATATCTATCCTACAATAGGTGGCGCCTGTGCGGGCATCGTCGACAGTTATGCCCCCCAGACGTAGATCGTTGAAATTCCATCTCAAGTACAAAAGAAAAAGGCATTACGAGCAACGGGATGCGAGTTCAACTACAAAATGATGCATCCGCCGAACGTTTCACAATACAATTACTGGATATTGGGAATGCTGAGGTAAAATGAAAGCTGCGCTGTGATTGGTTGTTATATATTATACTGAGGTAACATGAAAGCTGCGCTGTGATTGGGTGTTCTCTATCTATCTATACGAATGTATGTCTGTCTGTCTGTCTTCACAGCAACGCACGATGGGTAGGCTAGTATCTATCTATCTATCATCTTCGTCATGCCGACCCACGGAAAACGTAGCACATCAATTATGCTGCATGATTAATGCTGTATAAAAAGAAATGCAAAAAACACAATGGCAGAATTAAAGGTTCAATACATCATATGTGCCGAGCGTATGGTATGAATAAAAACTACAGGTTGTCGCACAAAAAACAAGCGCTCATAGACAGAAAAATAAACTTATGGCTTTTGAAAAGTTGAGAGGAAAATCCCCCCAAAAACTATTGCATCCTTAGGGCCAATATAAGCCGCATCACTAAGGGGTTAATATAAGAAGTCTAAGTATATTTAAGAGGTCAGAAGTTAATTTAGAGATCTTATTGGTGGGCTCTCACTAATATAGGCATTCTGAATATTTAGTCCCACCTGTCTTAATAAGACACACCCCTTGGAATGGCCACTGCATTTTGCCATGACCAGCTGCTCACGTGCCACCTTTTGAAGGGTTCTCCCAGGTTGACATCTCCGTTAGTCGTCTGATTTGAACCCCATAGAAAAACTTTGTTGGGATGCAGAACGCAAATCCCAGAATATTAGTGAGCAGGAGGCCGATGTCCACGAGGAACGGGGTGGATCCCTCAGGAACACCGTCAGAAGCTCCTGTCTGCAGCCGCCCATAACAGCAGAAGGGGCTCCACTATGTATTAAAGACGCGGCTCATGGGGGTGGTGGTGGTGGGGATAATTCTGAGACTGCAGGAGTCAGTAAAAGGGGCATCTTGTGGTGAATTTGGAGAAACTGCTTGGCCTATTAGTTTGTAAACTTCACAAATAAACCAAATTTGTAACGGGGTGGGAGGGGGGAGCCTGGAGATATACTTCAATGCGGTTCTTTATTTCTTTCAGCTCTTTATATAAATTACTGTATACATTAGATACAAATCATAATAACAGGTGTCGGTGGTAGTATATACACGTTGTATCACATATACTATAACAGTGCTTACTGACTGAAGCTTTAGGCTCACACACTGCACTCACTAGAAATGCTATAAAGTCTTGTAAATGCACTTGGGTATTCGTCTTGCAGTCGCAGAATGAGAACGACTGATGGCTTCCTGTCTGTGCCGTTAAGTCAGACATATAGGAGCGTCTCTGGTTGTATCCGCTGCGTTCCAAGTTGTGGTTTGATAGACGACCACGCTCTGAAATAAAACACATTTTTATTGTATAAGTAAGGAACCCAAGCGCTCAACTATCTTCAGCAGTCCCATTGAAGCAGGTGGAGGAGAGGTGTGCATGTGTATGCTCTGCTGCCGGAACTTTAGGACCCGCTAGGGCTGAAATCTCAGGATCAGCGAGGGTGCCAGCAGTCAGACCCCCACCGATCGGCAAGATACCTCTTATACTGTGGAAAGGGAATAGCTTACTGTGATGGGACAACCCCCTAAAAAAAAATTTCTGGACATTTAAGGGTTAAAATGAAGAGAAATTGAATACTCGTCTCTCAGTGACTCCCCGGCTACATAATCGGTAACTTACCATTTCGTGAAGAGACGTTCGGCAGACAGTTTTGCAGGCGAACACACTTGTGGATATACTAATGCAGAACATCAGCAGGAGAAGCAATATAAAATATGACAGAAGACCGCCTTCAGCAGGCTGAAAGAGAGAAAGAGGAGACGTTCTGTAGATACACAAATAGGAGTCTCTTCTGGGCTACAATATATGAAGGAGCAGTCAGGAATCTGCACACAGTGCAACAAACTGCATCTGTGAAGGAGCTGCACAAAGCCATCACCCGCTTCCTCAATGGCAGCTTTAAAAGGGTTTTTACCAAGATTGGAAGTCCTCTACACACAGAATATCTGCAGAATAGGGGATAGCCTGCTAATTGGTGCTGACACCCCCGACGATCTTGAGATTGGGGGTTCTGTGTCCCCCATCCTCCTCACTACAGGTGTAGTGACCCAGAGAGTCCTACAGGGTAGTCAAAAGTTATCAGGCCCCTGGGACCTCGCTATGAGTCACTATAGGACATACGGTAGGAGGTGCCACACTGGAGATAGACGCTGCTGTTCTTGCAATACAGGAAAGAGATTGGAAGACAGGATAGTCAGGAGATAGCAGGCTTGTGATTGGTGCTTTGGTTGCTTAGCAGAAACAGAGCTTGCATGGGAAAATAATTTCAAGTGTACATAGGCTGCAGAAGTCAGTTGGCAGTCGTAGATTGGGAGCAAAAGAGGGCAGAAGCAAAGACAAGAGCAGGAGAGGATTATAGTGTGGTGAGACAGTGAGTGTGTCATCAGAGGGGAGAGAAGGAGGAAGCACAGAGAGTGGCAGAGTTTCTCTTTCATCCTGAGTAAAGGAATCAGAGCCAGTCGGAGAGAGAGAGGCCATCACAATAGTGAGTGTTACCTTCCCTATCACAATTAACAGTGGAATATAACCTACCCTGCACGAGTCCCTCCAGCCTGTCGCTGACAGCCCCGGAAAAAGGGAAAATCTTTATTGTATTCAAATAACCTTCACCCTGAGAGAAGTAAGAAATCTGACACGATCAATGTGGATACAAATGTAACTGTTGTGGTTATCATTGCTCCCAAATCCACAAGTGTGAACTGTCTCTATGACCTGACATTTCATAGTAAACTGTGTGCCTTCAGTTTACTGGCATTTGACTGGACTGGGCACGTTATTTCACTACCACAAGTAAGGTTTTCTCACATAAAAGGCATTGCATTCATACAGACATCATTAGTCAGACCACAAACTATGCAGAGACTCTTACCCAACCGCCTGCTGCGTGAGTTGCCATATCTGTCAGAGTAGCTGCCACTGTGATCAAGCATAAGCTAACGCCACCCATTTGAGCTACCTCTGGCTCACTGCACAGTGTTACTGCACCCCTGCAGAGAGGAGGCGACGGAATGCAGCGCTGGTTGTGCAAATGCACTAGCACCCCATTCACTTTTAATGGGACTGCAGAGATATGGAGTGGCATCCCCTCCGGTATTTCCATCAACCCCACTGCAATAAATGGAGCACTGACTACACGTACTCGGCCAGCGCCCCCTTCATATTGACATCACTGTGAGGGGAGAAGTGGCCCCCGCAATGACAGACAGAAGGTGTAGGACTTGTTAAATATCATTCGGTTAGTCACCAGTCACTGTTCAAGCTTTTCTAGATCCTTTTGAATCCGCTCTCTCGCTATCCTTTAGTGTTATCTATCCCTCCTAGCTGTGTGTCATTGGCAAATTTGATCAGTTTTCCTTCAATTCCTTTCCCCCTCCTCATAGCAGTGTATGGTATAATATAATCACTTATACCATATACTGCAATACTTCAGTATTGGAATATATGAGAATTCAGGTATTGTATTAAGGCATGATACAAGCATGTCCTAATAGGCAAAAATACATGGCAGCTGTGGGGGCCTTCAGAAGGCCCCTGGCTGCCATGACACCTGGATAGCACTTTACGATCTTATCGCCGGGGGGCTGTTTGGGACCTCCAATGGCCAACCAGGCCATTTAAATGCCGCTGTGTCAATTGACATCAGCATTTAAAGGGTAAAATGTCACAATCAGTGTGAACATCTATAGCAACCCGCTGTCAAAGATAGCCGACACTGGTCTTGTATGGAGCGAGCTCGGTTTCCATATCTAAGCCATGTCAATCCCATGCTCCTTCAATGTACATATGGCTTCTGAGGCACAAAGGGGTTAATATGAGTAATGCAATCGATTGCAATACCAGAAATATCCAAAGAACAAGAGTGGAGCTGTTTCTGAAAGATAACAGCCATGTCTTTGTAAACTCCTACAACTTCTTAAAGTGGTGCTGCTCATAGTAACAGGTCGATAGAAGTACTATAAAAGGGAATTAAATTAAAGTGATTCTTACCCAGGGAGTGAAAGCTCCGAGGCACTGCGGATCATTATTAGAATATGCGCAATATGTCAGACTTTTAAATTCGGTGCCCAATATTTCCGATAAGCTAATTTCAATTAGAGCAAGTATTAGTCCACAAACTGCGGCTAGAGAGCTGAAGATGTTCATCACCAAGCTGGCGGTTACCTGGAACACAAAGTAACAGTCATTACTTAAAGGGGCTCTCTGGTGGAGACGTCTCATTTTCACACATCCTACTAGGAATATCACTGTAAAGGGGGTTGTCTCAGGAACGGAACCATGCGTATATGGACATCATAAAGAAGGCCACCAGTTCTGGAATCTCCTATATAAGTCACAAAAAAAGAGAAAAAGTCACAACAGCACTCCAAGGTTTAAGTCACACCACTGGTGCAAGGTACTATGCAATAGCCCAGTTAGGGTCCCGACTCCCCGGGTCCACCGTTGGTCATCAATGTAGAAAAGGAGAAGAACCAGGCAGCATTCATTAATTCTTCTTTATTGGAATCAGTACATTATGAGGAAGCAAGCAGCTATGTATCGACCCTGTGCTTGGGTCTTTATCAAGCCAGAGTGGAGAACTACTTTGTAAAAACGGTTCCCACTTTGGTCAACTAAAGCTGCCGAAGGCTCCAATTCCAAAAACTTTGTTTTTGATGATGTAGGAGGGGTGGGGTGTAGTTAGCACCATGTTTGTTCTTTTCACTCCTTCATTCTCCCTCACATTGTTTGGGCAACACAAGGGTTAATATTCTTCTGTACCATCCCCTTTATAAGGTAGGAGCAGTGTTCTTGGGGTCTCTGAGAACTCGGGTGGTGGACTAAAAATTAAGAGACGCAGTCAGGCAAGACGAACAGGAGAGTAGTGCAGCACGAGAGGAGACACCAGCACCTTCTCAGAAGGCCCAATAAGAAACAGCAGATCTTGGAGCCCACGGCTTTATCACAAACTAGGCAGCTGGAGTTTGATTAGCTATCCCTACTCCCTGATTCCCAGAATTGCTAACGCTGCCCCTCCACAGGCACTGCTTCAGATAGTCCAGCTCACCACAGGCCCTCAGCTCCCGTGTTCCCCTGTTGCAGGACTGCACACTGGATTTATCTTGCCCAAGCAGCCCCTGCCACTCAGGGTGACCCTAGTCCTCATAGATGATGTATTGGAAACAATGGTTCTGCATGGGTTGCTGGAGCTTGGGGTGTCACAGTTTGTCAAGGACTACTGGAGACCCCTGGCTTTCAGGGTTTACTTCTGCTCATAAGAACTGCTCAGCTGCAGGCATTAGTTGTTGCTATTGGAATATTTTTATTGCACTGTTGAAGTTATTGAACCCCGGTTGTACCAGAACAGAAGTGCCTTATTATTGTTCTATTGGCAAGGTAGTTTAATAAAACGTTTACTACATACAAGATGGCATCTTGGCCTGGTGTCATAACCCTGAAGGAATGGGAGGCGTTCTTACAAAGTGGAGAGCAGCCATGAAGAGTATCTTTTGCTTTGGAGGACCTAGTGTGTCAGTGTATTACGTGGACAACTCTTTGATTTGAATCGGCATGGTGTAATACCTCATTTCTCCTGTGGAGGCACTGCAGGGAAATTGAACACTTGCTGAAAAGGTTTCTTTACACTTTTTAAAGAAAAAAAGGGAAAGGAAATCCTTTTTTTCCCCCCTCAATAAACCTGCTGACCACCAACGAAGTCGCCAACTATGAAAACCACTCTTGAAATAGTAAATTCAGAAAGTCTACTTGTAACAGTTAGATAACTAGACAATATGAGAGATTATTCCTCTTTATAAGACAGACCTCTTGGGCTCACCTCCCATCACAGCAGGCAAGCCTGTCATTAACGAGGTTGTACCAAGATAGACTTATCACCTATTCTACGGAAAGTCTGATCGATGGGGGTATCACCACTGCATTGATTCCAGAAATGGGGGATACAGACTTTGGATCCCGCCATTCCAGAGCTGCATCCAGCATTGTCCATGCCAGCTCTGTTCACAAGCTGCTGTCAGGGACGTTACATATATACAAGGCTAACTACTACAGCCAATCACCGGCCTCAGCAGGGCCTTCATTACATTTGCTTGCCAACATTACCTCTTATGCAATACTGTACCAATATTGGCTCAAATCAAGTGAGAGCGAAACCCAAGACCACATATTGGGACAGGGGTCAGTAGTGTTTTGAAATCATTAATCAACTTTGGCTAAAATCCAATCATAACAGTAGAGATGCAGCCAACAAGTGAGAGGCCATTTCCATTAATTAACCTTCCCACTGTGGGCCGTACATGTACAATGCACGTCGGGTTTCATTGTAAGGTGCAGTTGCGGCAGCCGAGCCCGTTCAAAACACAGCAGGTGTCCGCCATCTTTGACAGCCAACACCCACCTGCAACAGTTGTGATTGGGAGAGAAGTCCGATCATGGCTGTTAATCCTTCAAATACCACCATCAATTCTGACAGCAGCATTTACAGGATCTGACCAGAATAGAAAAGTCCCAAATGGCTACCTGCAATGTGATAGCAGGATGCCATGTAGGTGTCATCTGAAAGCCCCCATGGCTGCCATTACTGTTTGCCTATTAAGACATGTTTGCAGCCTTTGACGTGTCTTAAGAGAATGCCAGTATAATGTAATACTACAGTATTGCATTATACTATATGTAGCGTCCCAGAACACTATCCCAGTCCCCTTCATAAATGTCATAGATGTTTGTTCTATGTAGATACACTGTGCAAAGCCTGTCTTGTCATATTCAGTATGTGTGTTGGGACAGCTGCGGCGCTTGAGAGGTTAACAGTAATAAAATCATTGCCTGCATGTACATGTATCAGTTTGTCATGTCATGTGGTGTGCGTGAAGGCGTAAGTAGGACTGATTGAGAGTGGGAAGAGAGTCCATTTTCAGGAGTTCGGAGAGAGTGCCAATACAGAACATGGAAGCACCTTCAGCTACCATGTAGGTGAAGATGAAGGAAGAAGAGAGAGATCCCGTAGCGAGAGCAATTCCCAATAGTTCTGTATAGAGGAACCCACCATACAGGTACAAATTCACACTACAGGTTTTTTCTGTGTGGCCATCCAGAGTCAGGATCACCGCACAGAGGTACGCTACTGAGACACACCCATGCACCTGCCATGCGGGGAGATATTGTTTAATCCTTCATGTACATAACTACCCGTGGGAGTGTCTGTGGAGTGACCCCTACCCCCTTCCTCCTCTGGAGTGCTCCCAGTCCAGGAGCGGTACCGTAAGATAATGTGGAGTGTAGGACCGGTTTCATCCTGTGTATCCTCCCTGACCTGAGCTCTAGTCTACTTGCACGTACAAGAATTGCACCTGCATTGCCTTGAATAATCTGTGTTATTTCTCCGCCATGTAGCATACCGGTGGGAATGGTGGCGTTATGGGAATAAATCATATTCCAGAAGATTTCACTGATCTGCTCCAGATTGGTTATAATGAGAAGCTTCATGCATGAATATATGTATTTGGACTCAGGGGTACTCCCCTTGAGCCCCCATACCCTTCTGGTTTATTGAAAGCAAGTACAATACAATTATACTGAATATGAAGCACCAATTACATGCATACCCTTCCCAACATCATAACAACTCATGATTGGCCTTGTATGTAACGACGCTTATGATTAACATATCTTTACGCCCCGGGTGTATGTTGCTATGTGAACACGTAATTTCTAGGAAACGCAACTAGAATAGACTATCAATATCTCTGCCTGGACCAAGGAATCCAAGGGAGGAGATAAGGAGCAGCCCCCCTCTTATGAGCGGTGGGCATCGCAGGTCTTTCTCATAAGAAACACATCTCAGGACCTTGTTAAGTCTTGGGAACTTGTGTAGGAGTGTATTTCAGGATACCAGCATAAGAGTGAACCAGTTAACCATTTCACTGCTAGCTATTTTCTATGAAGGTGGATATATGAATATATACATACATATATTTGCATAGGCTGCTTTAAGAAACACATTTATATTATTATTACTACAACAGTGGTGTCTCGAGGGATAACTACTACTACCCCCATCAACCCATTTATTGGCATTCCTTATCCTAGGGGTGTTAAAGGTGGCCTGCAATCCAGCTCTGGCCTTTGCTATGTGTCATCCCTCCGGGACCAGAGCCTGGTAAGTGTCGCTGTGACAAGCCAGCACTGATCCTTCCCAGCTCTGCATGGTAGTGAAGTGTCCTGGATCATCCCTCTGGGGTGTTGCACTATATAATTCATCAAAATGATGGCAAATTCAAAAACCTCTTTGGGGATTATAATAGAAAATAAAGTGAAATAAATAATTTTTTTTTTTAACTATTAGGTTTTGAAACTTAATATTTAAAGGGGTTGTCCGGCCAGAAACATTGCATGTCAGAACTTCTGTTTGCCCATTTCCATGCACTTTGTAATATACATTGTGCATGGAAAATGATGCAAACAGAAGATATTGACTTACCTGTAGGGGTGCCCCCCCCTGTGTTGCACCTCCGTCGCTCCTGGTTACGACAAGAAATCTTCTGGTCTTGTTGGGCCGGCAGCAGCTTTCGTTGGCGTGGGAACGAGCCTCTTCTCATCCGCGCATGCGCAGTGCTTCTTTCTTCAGCCGGGACCGCGCTCCTTCTGAAAGCCTTGTAGGGGACGCGCGCCGCCGGCGCATGCGCAGTACACTCACTTCCTTGCTTCAGATACCAGTGGAGTGAGTGTGTGCCTGCCGCTGCTGTTGGGCGAGAGGCACCGACGTCATCGGGAGCGCGCACGTCGGAGCATATACAGTGGTGCACCATGGGAGAAGACCCGCGGTACCATCTTTGAACAGAATTTTTACTAAGAACAGAAAAAGCTTGTTCAGGTAAGCGGAAAGTGCTATCGAAATGAGGTTTTAGTGTGTCTTTTAATTGCTTTGATATGCAGGTGGCATCTGCAGAAAAAAAATAACTTAATCTGCAGGACAACCCCTTTAAGTTTTCTTCTCTTTTTTCCCAGTAAACTCTGTAAAAACAAACGCCCCCCAAAAGTGGCACAAATGTGTTTCCCCCCCCCCATTTTGCCAGTCTTTCAGTACATTATATGATACGTTAAATAGCACCATGGAAAAACGAAACTCATCCTGCAAAAAACGAGCCCCTGTGCAGCTGTGTGCGAGAAAAACAACGAAGGTAGGATTTTTTGAAAGTGGGAAACAAAAAAGGCAAAAATGGAAAAACAAAAAGGGGCGCAGCAGAATTTTTGGCTTACCTTTCCCAGCGTTGGTTTCAGTGAAGCAGAAAATGATAGCGATCCGGAAATGATAAACTGTAAAAAGGAAAGAGTCATCAGAAACTGACCCGTTATATAAATCACGTTTTTAAAGAATTTTTCAGCATTTTTTCACACTGCCCACAAAGCCCAATACTTGCTGTTCATGTATGCGCAACTTTAGTGAGACGCCTGCAGCAGAGCTTTCTGTACAGGACGATTTTCTTGCTCACGTTTGCTGCATGGTGCGACGCACAAAACTGCATGAAATACAACCCATTCTTCTTGTGATTTTTGTTTTGCAACGATGCAACGAGATATAAAAGTTGCAGCTTGTGCGATCTCTCTGGGATTCCCCCGAAAACGTGCTCGGTGTTTCCGATAGGTGAATTCAAAAAAATCCCATCGCATTTGCACGTAAAAGTGAGTGTGATATGATTTGTTAGTTTTCCTATTGAAACATGCGATTTTCTCAGATCAATATCACACTCGCCCGCAGCTGCCCCATCTATATACACCCCAAAATCAGAGGCGGGATGACACAGAAAGGGGAATGCGTGTAATACGAGGGGCACATACGCTCATCTGAGTGAGCCCATAGAAATGAAAGGGTGTAAGCAGGATATTATAACAGGTCTGTTTGCACATCAGAAAGTCAGGCAGAGGGAGGTCACAGCAGAGGGAGGTCACAGCAGAGGGAGGTCACAGCAGAGGGAGGTCACAGCAGAGGGAGGTGACGGCAACTCAGGGTTGTATAATAAAAAAGTCTTAACAAACAAACAAAAAAATAAAAAATAAAACAAAAACGAAAACGGCTTTCTCCAGAAAGACAATGTCCATGACTCAAACAATATCACAGTCCTTGTAACTTTACTGAGGGGTTCTCACCCAACCTTTCCTCAGGGTTAACTTCTTTCAGCTCTCCCTGTTCAGTTCTACCCAGCTTTCCAGAGCTTCTGCACAGAGACTATCCTTACTCTGTTTCTCTGGACTGGCTTCTCACTCTGCAACAACCTCTCTTACTGAACTTTTGATTGCTCTTTTCCCAATTAGGTTTCAGCTGTGCTTCAGCTTCAGGTAACTCCTGGACTGGAGTAGAAGGCCGGCTTCTCACAGCCGTGATGAGCTCCGCTGTGGAATTCCGCGGCAGAGCCCGTCACGGCGCCCCCCAGAGACCCCAATACTTACCTCCGGATCCGGCATCTTCCGTCCCGCATGACGCTTCGGCGCGCTTGCGCAATAGAGCGCGTGACGCGCCGGCCACGTCATATGACACGCCCACAGCATCACATGATGCGCCGGCCGCCTCATATGACGCGGTGGGCGGGGAAGCAGTTTCACGCTATCTTCCGCTGTGCTACAGCAGAAGATAGCGGGTCTTCCATTACGCAACGGAAATCCTTTTCGTGGGAAGGAGCCCTAAGAGTGACCCTGACAGCCATAGTCACCCGCAAACTCTGGAGTTATATCGCAAAGTTTAGCAATCTCCTTGGTATATACACACCATCCAGGATTTGACCCCTTACCTCAATACAAGGGGTATTCCCAAAATTCACTTTTATCACCTATCCATAGGGGGGTCCCACATCCCCTTTTCCTCACTACACCCCACCTGCGACGCTTTAAAGGACCTCTTTAACAGGGCCAGTTTACCTACCAAGCTTTTCCATTCTCAACCAAGCCAGATACTTCTCTAGTAATTTAAGGCACCCTCCCCCCGTTAGGTAGTGCTTCTGGGATCTGTAGTTCTATGAGATTCCATGAACACAGCTTCACAGGTGAGGGATAATTGAGCTGGCTGGGTGTGGAGTTTCTCCAGCCAGCCAATCTCCCTGGTCTGCTGCACATACCATCTTCTTTCGCCATAGAATCCTGTTCTTTTTATCATGTTTATGCAGTCTGTGTTAATCCCATTCTGTGCTAAGCTTTATGCATGTCTGGTCTGTTGTGTCTTTCTCACCTTCCCTGAGGACGGTCTGGACACTTGTAGTCCCCATCTGCATCTTATGACCCCCTCTTCTCTTCCCTTTGACAGGTGCGGCCTCCAGATGTCTAATGTCTTGTGTGTGTCAGGTGGGTGATGCCTGACACTGTTCCCTGTGTGTCGGTATGGTGTCTTGACTCTCTCCTTTGTGTGAGGACACTTGCGCCAGCAATGATTTATCTATATACCTGTAAGCTCTGAGTGGGGTTTCTGTGTTGTGTTTCTATGTCACCCTAGGGCTTTGCCTTTATGCATAATGTGTGGTGCATGTCTGTGCAGGTGGCCAGACGTGTGTGAACAGTGTTGTGTTCATTGGGTCTGTACAGCTGCCAGACAGTGTATGAACAGGCCTATTCTATCTTGCTTGCAAGTCCCTGGGGTATTGGTGTAAACAGTGACATATTCAGTGTCTGTGTAGGCTTCAAGACACCAGGTGTGAACAGTCCTGTTCTGTGAGTTGGTGTGAGCTGCATCCTGCCCTGCTGTGGATCATTTGCTATCCAGGAATAGGTAGGTTCCTAGGTTGCAGTGCAGGGTTGTCCTTACCTGGACAATTGCTCTGCTTGCAGGCAGGTTTTCACGTGGTGGTTCTCCCATTAGAGTAGGGATATGTTATGTTTGCCCATGAGTCTAGCATGAAGAACACCTTTGGTGTTCCGGGTGTGCATTTGTGCAGTTCACTCGCCCCTGTATCTGTGCCGTGTTGAGGTGCGCTCAGCGGACATAATCCCAATAGGGGGGGCCTGAGCAATAGCTTCCATTGGTTCCATGCTTGATCATCCAGCTTTCCCAACTTCTGCTGTCCTGACCTCGGCTTCTTCTTTGACCATAAATTTGCCCGATTGCCACCTGCCCTGAGGATTGCACTGCGATGCTTCTGAAATGCCTGGGTCAGCTGTCGCTGCACTGAGCTTAACATGGGGTGATGGACTAAGAGTCCCTGTGTCACAGGAAGCAGAGTATGATGCGGACAGCAGGCTTACAAAAAAATCTATAGATTTTTGGATCCATGTGCACACGTCAGGTTTTTTCTGAGGGCCCACCTCACTTACATATCTCAAATGTGAACAGTACCATAATGTAGGTGATGTGTTTTGAATATCTGTTGGGGGCACTCTAATTCACAGAGCTGCAGGAAATTGTGGACTCTCTGCAGCAGTCTCTCTAGCTGTAGTCCTTGCAGATTTGTTCTCTCAGCAATGTCGGTTCTGATAAGTTATGGGGTCGTGCTTTTCAGTTACAGGCTCCCTCCTTCCTCATGCCATTGTCCCTCTCTAGCAGGCACAGAATCGCAGGACATGTCTCACATGGCTCCCTCAGCCGACTCCTCGCTCCTCTTGCAATTGTCTCTCCCTGGAATGCGGTCTCTCAAGGCTGAGTAACACTGGGATCGCTCCTCAGCTTGTCGTTCTCTCACCCGGTGTCCGGCTTCTACAGTTCCCACATGAGCACACCGAGTCAGTGCACCTCTCTATTATCCCCAGTCCTCCAGATATCTCACCTGATCTATGCAGCCAGTCGGAAATAATACATTACACTTCATAGAGAAGTACACAAAATGCAGGAAGGGAGGCATCATCCGAGCCCCTTACACCTGCAGTTAAAACCAGAACCCTAAAAAAAAAAGGATAAGGGGAGAAAAGCAGTGGATACCGAGAAGCAACCCTCAGGAATAGCCCTAAGCCAAAACGGTCAGTGGTGCAGCAGTCAGAGCTCCAGAGGGGAGGGAGAGCAGCACCTATGTACAACCACTGACTACCTCAGGTTCCCTGTCGGCACTGGAGCCATGCTACAGATCACAGCTGTGTCCTAATGGGAGGAGGTAAGCGGTACAACTGGGCATTCACTTTATAACTTACCAGCACTCCAGACCATATTGGGACCCCGCAAAAGCTCGTAATCGCCAGGGAATAGTTTTCCTGAGCGTTGATAATTATCAAAGGAATGCCAAAGGTCAGAAGAAGAATCCCGGAAAATATCTGTGTTGTCTGCGAATCAAGAGAAATTCATTTCAACCTCTCATAGTATAACTGTAGGAGACCAACAGGCGATACGACAGAAATAAGGATACAAACCCATAAGTATACTAAATGTGCAGCCATTATAAAATGTATAGCGTCATTATATGATGTGGCGCCCAACAATGCGGAAAAAAGCTGGAAAAGCAAATACAATTCAAGGAAAAGCTCATTACTGTATATCTACATTCACCCCCATTGAAGGTCTCCAGTGAGCGGTACAGAAGTAGTGATGCAACTTCAAGTAGTCTTCAAGAGAAATATCATACCATTTTGTGACTACAGCTCCTATGCAGATCTGTGTGTCTCCATGGTAACAGACTACAAACCAGCTTTACGTAGACTGATTCTGTAATCATACTCCCTCCTATCTGTCCCCAATGTCTTCCAGAATTACCAACTCTATGCTAGGAAAACGTAGAGGAGAGATAGAAAGCAAAGGTATACATAATGCTTTTGGGGTCCCGTGGCAAAATTCAGAATTTCCTTTCTCCACTACACCCCCCAAAAAATTGCACTGGAGACAGCATATCTATAACATTGTATGCTTGGACACAGCACTCATGGAGATCCTCTGCTTGTTATCTCTTCATTACTCACCAGCATTAGTTGCATGGAGCCAGCAACTACCAGTTTCCCCTCTTGCCCCACCCAAACTGCAGGAGTCTCAGCTGATCAAGGTGAGCAGTAACACTAACATTTCCCGCAGTACCACTGATGAACACAAAGCGCTTTTCTCTGTGTTTCTCCTTCTAGATTTCAGTTCTAGAATAGCACTGTAATCATCACTGGAGGTAACTGCACTGTAATCACTATCACTGTGTAAAGCTGGTATTTGATTTATTTAGGGGTTTTCCTACTATAAAAAAATGTCTAACAGCCGAGCAAGGCATATAATAAAAACGACAATACTCATCTGTCTTCAGCCCCGGTAAACACCCGAGCCGCTACGGCAGCTCCTGCTCCCATAATGTACATCTAGTGGAAGTCAGGCAACCTCTGAAACAAATCAGAGGCCGCAGCGTCACCAACCAGAACGCCTGGTATCATGCATGGAACTAAGGATATGAGCGCGGATGCCAGGAGTTGAGGCGGTGACACTTCGGCCTCCTATTGGTCAACTGATTTTCGACATAAATTCCTGAAGCAGGAGCCGCCAGAGCCGCTTAGTTGTTTCCCAGGAGGCTGCAGAGAGGTGATTTTTTTTTTTAATTTTATGCCATGGCCTGTTGTTGAAAAACTAATATATATATATATATATATATATATATATATATATATATATATATATATATATATATATATATATACACACATATACACATATACACACACACACACACACACACACACACACACACTTATATTTAATTTTGGTATTGTCATAATTATACCGACCCGTAGAAAATAAAAATTGTCATTTATGCTGTTTATAAAAAAACAAAAATAAAAAAAGGCAGAATTAAGGTGTTTTCTCTCGCTGCTAAATTTTTTTTAACAAAAAAAGTTCTACAATACATTATTTGTACCTAAAAATGTCACCAATAAAACCTGCAGTTCGCCATGCAAAAACCAACCCTCATACAGCCGTGTCCATGGAGAAATACAAAAGTTATAGCTTTTGAATAGTAGAGATCAAAATCCCCCCCAAAAAAATCATTGCGTCCTTAGGACTAAAATAGGCCGCATCACTAAGGGGTTAAAGGTGTCATGTAGGAAAAATTCTTTGACAGGTTAACCAGCAACCCAACTGTCATGGATGGGGTGTAGCTCGGCCAGTGGTCGGTCTTGTTGATAGTCGCTCTCCTTAGTAGAGTCTATAAGAGCTCCTGGACGGTTGGGCGTGGCTACAAGGAGCCTCCTGGTGACATCTGCAGAGCGACAGCAGTCGGCAAGAACGTAAACCATGGAAAGCCAAATCAGAAGAGTAAATCCAGGTGAGGTAGAAGCTGCTTCAGAACATTGAAGAGGAGCTACAGGTGAGAACAGCAGAGAAGAATGTCACCATGATCAGATGGTTGCATGACCACACGGCGGTTACATGCGCCAATTAGAAGAGCGGTTGCTGGTTGGAACATGGTGAAGTAAGTCTGTGACACCAGTGACATCTCTAATACCAGCTATTTAAGAATGCACTTACCCCTAGAACTTCCGGTTCTCCACGATAAAATCTAACAAGTGGTTTGGGTATGTTGGCTGAAGCGTCGTAGGAACATCCGTCAGGCCCGCTTCTTCCATCATGTTGTGGTTGCACTTTAGAGATAAAAACAGATCCTCCTGCATCTGGTACGACCGGAGACATGGCTCTGCAAATGGAGAATCAATTACATGTTCCATATAATAATCCCATTCCTGCAGCCCATCTAGATTCTATTACAGATGGAAATGGTTCAACCCCTTCCTGCAAAAGCACATATTACATCCCATTGTGCTGTACTGAATCCAGTAGGCCGTGAGGTGCTGTCTCCATGGGTTCAACTTGTTTTTCAACAAATTCCACAAATGCTCCATCAGATTGAGATTTGAGGCCAAGTCAACACCTTGTACTACCGTATTTGTCTTGTTCCTCAAACCATTCCTACTAAAGACTGAAGGTCTTCATGCCCAAGCTCCAAGCCGTTCACCTCTACTAATCCAAAAGGACAAGAAAAGTCGCTGCAATATTCTCAAAACCATAAAGAAAAAATTTAAAAAAAAAACACGCAGATGTTTTGGGATTCTGTTTTGTGGATGGAACAACTACAACTTTTTGGGCCTCTGGATGAGAAGTATGTCTGGAGGAGAAGGAGAAATGAAGCAGACGCTAATAAGAACCGCCCTGCCTACAGTGAAGCATGGCGGTGACTCAGTGATGCTCTGAGGCTGGAAACCTGCAACGTGTGGAGGACCAGATGGATTCCATCAAGTATCAGGAAATCCTAGGAGAGAACGTCATGCCTTCTGTGAGGAAGCTGAAGCTTGGGTATTAATGGACCTTCCAACAGGACAAAGAAAAAGAAGCCAGATACTAGATGTATATTGTTCTGGCTGGGTCTGTTGGCAGTCACCCCTCCCCCATCCTTGGTTGAGTTGAGTGGCTGCTCAATCAGCCTGCACCCGAACATTTTTGCTCCTCTATATAGCAATCTGGCTTGCTGCATGCTTTCAGGTCAAATGGTGATTGAGCATTTCCTGTAATATATATCTAGTATCTGGCTTCTTTTTCTGTAAGTTATGTCTTTGAGCATTTTTTCTTACCTCTGTGATTTTCTTCTTTCAACAGGCCAATGATTGCAAGCATTTCTCACAGTCCACCAAGGCTTCAGAAAAAGTCCTGGAAGATTCTGGTGTGGCCTTCAATCACCTGACTTTAACCTCAAAGAATTTTTGGGTGGGATGTGAAGATGGAGGTTGTAGTACACAAACCCCAGAATATTAGTGACCCGGAGGCCGATGTCCATGAGGAACGGGGTGAGATCCCTGAGGAATGCCATCAGAAGCTGCCATCTGGCTGTACATCCCGTCTGCAGCCAGTTATAACAGCAGAAGGGGCTCCAATGAGTACTAAAGACACTTGTGTGATTGTTCTCAGTAAGAGAAACCAAGTCATCTTGTAGATATGATACCTTTTAATGGCTAACAAAAATACATGATGTTACAGCGAGCTTTCCAACCTATTCAGGGTTCTTCCTCAGGGATTATGAACGCAGTGATACCACATATGTGATTTTTATTTTTTTACATATTAAAAAGGGGGAATGGTGGGGTTTCGGCATTTATTTAAAAAAAAATTTCTATACAGTTTGATTTTTTTTTTTTTGTCCCACCTGGGGGACTTGAATATCACCATATTTTATCATTCTTCTAATACACCACTATACTTCAGTAGACCACTATGCTTCTCATGTAGACTGTCTTTTGTGTATCTGCACATGTGTTTGTTTGTGTTCTATGTTGGTGCTACCAATCTTTGTGGTGGTGAGTCTGTCTCCTGTAACTTGTTGTGTGAGGCGTGATTGGAGGGTTAGACAGACTAGGAGGCGGAGTCTAAAGTAGACATGGAGAGAGAGTTTAAATGTAGTTAGTGGAGGAGGACGTGTGAGCAGGGGATGGGGGGGGTGTTAAAGCTCTCGTGCTTTTGTCTGAGCAGAGCCTCGGGACTTCCCCCTTGTGCCATGGGACTGAAGCTAAGAGTTTGAATCCTGCTTGAAGAGTTGGCAGTCATGGTCGAATATTCCCTGCTAAACTACTGAGTCAAGAGACAAGTTGAACGTAAGGCAAGAGATTACTGAGTGTGCTGTAACAGTCAAAGGGAAGACAGAGCAAGCAATGGAAGAGTGAGTTGCATGTGTTCCTCCTTGTGGCAGTATACCCCCGGGGGAATGTCCATCAGATAACTAAGACTGATGTGGTCTGAATGTCGGGAGAGAAAGTGTACAAGGAGCGTTTTGCCTGAAGACTGTCAAACTGTTTTGTACTTGGAAAATCAAAGTTGAAATTGTGAGTAAAGAAAACCGTGTGCCTCCGTTTTAAAACTACCATTTGACCGTGGACTCTTATTCGATACGGGTGACGCCTCACCCCGGAAGAGGCACTGGCATCACGTGACTGATAAGTAATGGACTGATTGACAGTTGTTAATACCGGGCCCAGAGCAAGGTTTAGAGGGAAGAGGCAGTAGATCCACTCGTGACATACCATCAGGTTTATCCCGCTGTCTCCCCGGCCGAAGGGGCCCACCCGGCCTGCTACAGTTGCACTGACCGCAGCATGTAATTTCGTTTTTTTTCCCCATTTCACTTTGCTTAGAAAGTTTTAAAAGTTTTTCAGTATATTATATGATACATGACATAGTACCATATTTCGTCCCACTGAAAGCAAGTCCTCATACAGCTACATCGATGAAAAAATAAAAGTTATGTTTTTTTGGAAAGCAAGAAAAAAAAAACAATAAATGGCCGAGTCATTAAGGAGTTAAAAATCACTTTGTCAACCAAAAATATAAAAACATATATAGAAAGCTATTTACAGAAGTGGCTGAAGAATCCCATGACATCAGCGGAGGAGGAGCTGCATTTCCTGTGCTCGTGGGAAATGTGCCAGTTCAGATCTGCTCTTCTGTGTCGTATAGATAGCGGCTGTTGTCACTTGTTGTGCCCAGATACTTTTAGGTTTTGGGGCAGAAACATCCATTTGTTGTAGTATTGAGTCCCAGAAAATATTAACATAGCTACTGCATGAACCCACCTCAGTACATAGATGCAATACCAGAACCAAGCTCAGAACAGAACTACAGCACCAGAACCAATCTCATGGCATAAATACAGTAGGATATCTGAGTTATTGTATTGCAGGGGCGATGATGGACTGACAGTGGTGCCTCGGGATATCAAAGGGGAGGAGACAGCGCCAGGAGGAGGAGGAGGATTCATGTAGCTCCACAAGATGCTGTCATACTGAGGAAGAAGATCATTTGGTTGGGCAGATCTAGGTAGGAAGGGGTGGAATCAACCCAGACTAACTACATTGTCCTGGTGCCCCTGTACAAGCTGGCAGCCAACGCCCTGTGGGACCGCACATCGTTCATAGCTAAAGCCGGCCATGTCTGTCTGCATGAAGCGTTCTGCGCCAAAATTCACTTCTTTAATATTTAAATTTCAGTGCAGTTTTGTTGCGTTTTTGCAATAGTGCCGTCAGCAATATAAGTCTGCAGCGATTGTCACAAAACTTCATCGAAATCCAGATCCGTGTGAAAGCAGCCTTACTGCGCTATGGAAGAACCGGATAAGACCTCATTAACCTTTGCCCTAATTCCCTCTACTGTTGTAAGGGGTGCAGGGGACCCTCTGCTGGCTCTGACAGCCTGACAAAAGCATTGTGACCCTTTGGGGTAATTTTGAGGTTGTTTTTCTCCATATTCTTTGATAGGCCAGATTACAGAGCCTTATTGCCCCCGATAAAAGCAGACAGCATGTAGACGCCCGTCTGTGAGCGCTCACGTCTGCAGGAGTTTTGTCTAATAATGCGGACTTTGCTGCATTTTGAGCCATGGAATGCGGAACATCTTGCAGAATTTCCTGTTTTTTTCCGCAAACTTTAATTACGGAATTCCATCTCCTGTATATTAGAAATCCATGACAATGATGCTGTAAAACGTCCTTAATTCATTCATTCAGCGATAATTCATTCACTAATCATTAGTGGTTTCTTTTTCAGCTCACCTAAAGATTGTCAGTAGTTGATTATTGTCTGGTGTAACCGGGCAACCGTTGTCGGTCAGTGACTAGCCGCTAAACTTCGCAGGTAGGGGAGCTTTTCTGTGACTGCGAAGAGGAGACACCTATAATTAGAGCAACAGTAAATAGCCGTGAAACAGAAGACAAACTACACCCAAACACGAATCCCAGCAGATTATAAAACAAGACAATGCTTATTAGCAAACTACTGAAAAAAATAAAAAAAACAGGAAGGTATAAAGCCGTAATACAAACCAGATGATGGGCTCATTCACACGATTGTATGCGTAAATCGCTGCATGGATTACGCAGTGTTTTACCGGTTTGTTTGGGAACTGATGAGCCGGCTACTGCCGCGTAGCGAGTGCACTGCGCAGGACCGTGTATCTCACGCATGCTGTTATTCGCAGTGTGACTGTCTTTTTTTTTTCTTCTAAGGGTGACTACCCACTACAGTTTTTTTTTTCACTGCGAAATTCGCAGCGGTTTTTTTTTATGCAGGGGTCTATGGGACTTGCAATGTTAAAATCGCGATCGCGCAAAATCACAATTTACCGCGAGATCGCAATTTTGCGTGATCACGATTTTAACATTACAAGTCCCATAGACCCCTGCAGAAAAAAAAACGCTGCGAATTTCGCAGTGAAAAAAAAAAAACTGTAGTGGGTAGTCAGCCTTATAGTGAATGTATCGCCACCCATACTCAATGTATTGCGTATGGACAGTGTTGCATACGCTACCCATAGAAAAGAATAGGGCTCCCGCTGCATGAGGCGCGGTGAAATAGAGCGTGTTGCGATCTTTTTCTTACATGTATCTACAGGTAGTGTTTACATACTAATGTGAATGGTGAAAGTCCATGTACTTTCATTGACTCCATTCACTCGTACATCACTCGTATAGTACGTGCCGAAATCACGGCCGTGAGAATGAGCCCCTAAAAGGTAAGCATACATGAGCAAAGTGCAGGTAACAGGAAATTGCTACCAAAAGGCACATTCCAATTAGTAGAAACCTCTCATACTAATAACAATAGTAAAGTGCAACAGTGCTTAGAGACAAAACAATGTGTCTATAAAGCTTAACACAAACAGCCAAAGAAAGGGTTACATTGTATCAAATAGCCAAGAAATACAATAGCAGCATAAATGATAGCAAACCTGAAGTCTAGCGCCGTGCCGCACGTTTCGCTCTATGCTTTCCCAAGGGGCAGTGCCAGTCATTCCCCAAACATATTTATATTCCCAGACAAGTGAGATACAACAAACAGCTGCTAGTAAACTCCGATCCCAGAGTGTTAACCCTACAAATCTTGCAAGGACTACAAGAAAATGGCGATTCCCAATGAAACAGCCCAATGCAGAACACTCTGGGGTTGCAGATCAACAACCATCCAAGATCTGCAAGGACCGCTAAAAATGCAAATTCCTAATGAAAGCTCAATATATACTAATCTGCTATCCGAGTGTTAACCATGAAACATTTGCAAAAAAAGAATGATTCCCAATAAAAGGCCAATAAATACAATAAACTGCAAAACATGTAGGGGGAAAAAGAACACAAGCCAAAAGTATATGACAAAATCCCCCGTGACCGCGCACAAAAGGGGCGCAAGGCAAGCCATGCAAAGCCCTTGTGTCATAATGAATAATGGAGTGAAATGAAAGTACATGAAGAATAGTTGTTCATACACTAAGAACTCGAAGCAACTACTGCCAGCGGCTGGTCGAGTGATGGTTGTCCCATGTGAACCCACCTTACTGGCAGCACAGATCACATAAGAGGACTTCGTGACAATCTACGCCAGATCTCAGCTCTGCTACATTTGTATGGATCTTCCACTTACGGAACAGAACCATCAAGCGTCGTCTCGCTGCTCACAGGAAGTTTTTCCTCTGCTGTAAACTTGTTGATGTTGTAATTCCTCCTGAGTTCAGGAGAGCACAGAACATGTTGCCAAATTTTCTTCTCACTGTGATCACATGACTTCCCTCAGAAAGGAATTTGTGACGCTTCTCCGCGGGGCGAGAGCTGCTGGTTTGTTCCTAAATCTCCTTGGATCGGTTCCATGTTTATCTTCAGTGAATGTGCGTTTCTGGGAGGAAGTATCCGGCCGTGATCCAGCATCAGACAGAACGTGATGACATCGCTGGGAGGAAACTATCGGGTTTATTCAAGTTGGTTCTAAATCCTGTCTCCGCCCCTTCAAGACCAAGGCACTTGTGACCTTATTTTGAAGCACTTTGGCGCTATATTGAACCACTACTATGCTTCATTAGTCTATGATACTATACACTGCATTGATTGGCCCACATGAGCAGCACTGGGCGGTCAGAGTAGTATGTAGTGTTTTAGGCGACTTTAGCTATGACACGGGCTCTGCACCGAAAGATTGCCATGTAGCTCTGCAACCTCGCAATCAAATAGAGGTAAAGAATATATATATATATATATATATATATATATATATAATATATACATACATATATACACACACACACACTGTATGCTATCAGGACCGAAACCACACTTACTACATAGATATAGTGGCAAAACCAAGATACTTCTGATAGTGTGTGTGTGTGTGTGCGTGCGTGCGTGCGTGTGTGTGTGTGTGTGTGTGTGTGTGTTGTAGGGGTGCGCTACAGAAGATGGCCTGTAGGGGGCAACAGACAATCAGTCTGATGCCTGAAGTAAGAGGGAAAACACTCACAGGTGTGGTCAGTGCTATAAAAAGGGTTGTACCCTGCTGCAAGGGAGACAGTGTCTGGCTGAGAGAACAGGGCTGCCAGGCCCAGAGTGTCAGCTCAGTGGAGCTGTAAGGCTGGCAGGCCCTGTGTGTGTCTAAGAAGGCCAGAGGTGGACAGGGAGCCGCCCCTCACCTCAACACCAGAGACAGTGTGACAGCTCAGTGGCGCTGGGGCTGCTAGGCCTAGTGTGTGACTAAGAAGGATAGAGGTGGACAGGGAGACACCCCTCACCTCCACACCTAGGAGAGGTGTGTGGTTGGGAGATCCAGGCTGCGGTGATTCCCTTTGTGAGCGGAGAGGCGCTGTGGACAAGGCGCTGCGAGAGGTAGCAGGACCCCTGAAGTACGCCTGCCCTGGGACTAAGGGTCTGAAGGCACGACAGACTGAGGACCAGCTGCGCTCTGGACATTCACAGGTCTGTGAGATTCTATGGACTTATATAGTCTCCACAGCTGAGGATTTACCTGCTTGCCCTACGGACTGTAAAGGGTTAAAACTTGAACAGAGACTTTTGTTGTTGCAATCATTTATTTTTTATCTGGAGACCCAGTCGTTTATGTTGCTGTTAAAGATTGTGTGAATAAAGTGCAAGTAAAGACGAGAAGTGACCGTTTGGCGTGATATGTAACCCCCGTGTTGTCACAGTATATATATAGACTAGCTGATATACCCGACCTCACCCGAGTTAATTTCGTACAGGTGTTTACCTGTTTACACAGAAAAGTTTTGGAAATCGTGGTTACTTATGAGTGCTACGATATTACAGAATATAGACATTAGGTGACCGATGGCATTGTTGATCTGGGTCTTGGAGTCAGGTGGGAACTGAAACATTGATCCAGGGATTCTTACTGCCATATAGATTTGGGAAGGAATTTTGTTCCTCCAAATGAACTAAATTGGCTCATTGTTTTTTTGTTTTTTTTTGCCTTCCTTTGGACCAACAAGGGCGGGGGGTTGAAACAGGCTGAAATAGATGGACATTGTCTTCATTCAGACTTACATACTATGTTACTATGAGGAATAAAATATGCATACACATAGAGGAGTGTTAGATTCTCCTCAGACTGCATGTTCCGATGTCTACAGAATGTGCCACCCCTCCCACTCTCCTCACTTTTTACCTTTAAAAGGTAACACCCCCTTTTATTCAAATTCAACCCAGACTGAAGGTTGCAGCCGTATCTTACCCTTAAAGGCTCCATCCTTGAAGTCCACAGCCGCTTCCTTATGTACTTTACAACCTTGCAGTATATTCTCTTCAGTATATACACATAAAGGTTAGGTCAATTCTCCTCAGTATATATACACACACACAGAGGTAAGGTAGATTCTGCTCAGTATATACACAAAAAGGAGCAAGAGGTCCTCCTCAGTACATACGCACCCAGAGGGGAGGTAGATTCTCCTTAATATATACACATAGAGGTGAGGTAGATTCTCCTCAGTATATACACATGCAGGTGAGGTAGATTCTCCTCAGTATATACACATAGAGGTGGGGTAGATTCTCCTCAGTATATACACAGAGGTGAGGTAGATTCTCCTCAGTATATACACAGAGATTAGGTAGATTCTCCTCAGTATATACACATAGAGGGGAGGTAGATTCTCCTCAGTATATACACAGAGGTGAGGTAGATTCTCCTCAGTATATACACATGCAGGTGAGGTAGATTCTCCTCGGTATATACACATGCAGGTGAGGTAGATTCTCCTCAGTATATACACATAGAGATGAGGTAGATTCTCCTCAGTATATACACATGCAGGGGAGGTAGATTCTCCTCGGTATATACACAGAGAGGTGAGGTAGATTCTCCTCGGTATATACACAGAGAGGTGAGGTAGATTCTCCTCGGTATATACACAGAGAGGTGAGGTAGATTCTCCTCGGTATATACACAGAGAGGTGAGGTAGATTCTCCTCGGTATATACACAGAGAGGTGAGGTAGATTCTCCTCGGTATATACACAGAGAGGTGAGGTAGATTCTCCTCGGTATATACACAGAGAGGTGAGGTAGATTCTCCTCGGTATATACACAGAGAGGTGAGGTAGATTCTCCTCGGTATATACACAGAGAGGTGAGGTAGATTCTCCTCGGTATATACACAGAGAGGTGAGGTAGATTCTCCTCGGTATATACACAGAGAGGTGAGGTAGATTCTCCTCGGTATATACACAGAGAGGTGAGGTAGATTCTCCGCCTGGAGATGCTTCCGTATAGGCTTTTGGAAATGGAGGCTTTCAAACACATGATGGCGGCGGCGGCCCCGCGCTACTCAGTTCCCAGTCGCCACTACTTTTCCCGATGTGCCGTCCCAGCCCTGCACGACCACGTCTCCCGCAACATTGTGTGTGCCCTCACCAACTCGGTTACTGCCAAGGTCCACTTAACAACAGACACGTGGACAAGCACAGGCGGGCAGGGCCACTATATCTCCCTGACGTACATTAGTACTGTTGGTACACCAATTTTCTGGGGCCCTCGCCTACAGTGTAATCCAATTAATTTTTTGCCCACCTGCATTAAAGCTGACGTTACATCAGCTGTGCTGGGCACTGCAATGGGATATATTTATGTACCGCCGGTGGCTTCCTGGCACCCACCCATGCTGTCTGTCCACAGGGACTTCACAATAGGGAGTTGTACCTGCCTTTGTCTATGAATTAAAAACCCCCGGTCAGGTTGGGGCATGCAGTGTGGGCCGAAGCCCACCTGCATTTAATCTGACGTTAGCTCTGCTGTCCAGGGCACTGCAATGGGATACATCTATGTACAGCCGGTGGGTTCCAGGGAGCCACCCATGCTGTGGGTGCACACGGAATTCCCATTGCGGAGTTGTACCTGCTGTGACTATTTATAAAAAACCGCGGTCTGACTGGGGCATGCAGACACCTTGACAGAATGAATAGTGTGTGGCACATAGGTTCCCCATTGCTATGCCCACGTGTGTAGCTCCTGATGGCGGTGGCACAGGATTATACTTCTCATTGCTTCTGTACAGCATGTTGGGCTATCGCCCCGCCCCTTTTAAAGAGGGTCGCTGCCTAGCCGTGCCAACCCTCTGCAGTGTGTGCCTGCGGTTCCTCCTCATTGCAGACTCACTTATAAATAGACATGAGGGTGGCGTGGCATGAGGGCAGCTGAAGGCTGCGCAGGGACACTTTGGTGTGCGCTGTGGACACTAGGTCGTGCGTGCGCGCGCGGGGGGGGGGGGGGGGGGTTGGGCAGCATGTAACCCAGGAGAAGTGGCAGCGGAGTGTCATGCAGGCAGTGATTGTGCTTTGTTGGAGGTAGTGTGGTGCTTAGCAAAGGTATGCCATGCTAATGAGGGCTTTTCAGAAGTAAAAATTGTTGGGAGGGGGCCACTCTTCCCGCTATTGTGGCTTAAAGGGGTGGTCTCGCGAAACCAAGTGGGGTTATACACTTCCGTATGGCCATATTAATGCACTTTGTAATGTACATTGTGCATTAAATATGAGCCATACAGAAGTTATTCCACTTACCTGCTCCGTTGCTAGCGTCCTCGTCTCCATGGTTCCGTCTAAATTCGCTGGCAGCTTGCTTTTTTAGACGCGCTTGCGCAGTCCGGTCTTCTCTATTCAGCACGAGCCGCTTCAGTGTGCTCCCCGCTACAGCTCTTCTGCGCATGCGCAGACGAGCTGTCACTGCTCGGGAGCGCGCTGCAGCGGCCATTCTGCACCTTCCTCTGTTAGAGGAAGGTGCAGAAACTGGAGCTGCCCAGCGGAGAAGCCCAGCCCAGCCCAGCAGCCCCGAGAAGCGTCCCAGGTAAGTGATGGGTCGGGGGGGAACTAGCGCTGCGCCGGGGGGGGCTGTCGCTGCGCAGGGGGGGCTGCCGCTGTGATGGGGGAACTAGCGCTAGGCCGGGGGGGCTGTCGCTGCGATGGGGGGGCTGCCGCTGCGCCGGGCTGCGCCGGGGGGGGGCTGTCGCTAGGCCGGGGGGGCTGTCGCTGCGATGGGGGGGCTGCCGCTGCGATGGGGGGGCTGTCGCTAGGCCGGGGGGGGCTGCCGCTGTGATGGGGGAACTAGCGCTAGGCCGGGGGGGCTGTCGCTAGGCCGGGGGGGCTGCCGCCAGGCCGGGGGGGGGCTGCCGCTAGGCCGGGGGGGGCTGCCGCTAGGCCGGGGGGGCTGTCGCTAGGCCGGGGGGGGCTGCCGCTAGGCCGGGGGGGGCTGCCGCTAGTCCGGGGGAACTAGCGCTGGGCTCCGGAACCTAGCGCTGGGCTCCGGGGCCTTCACCTGGGCTGAGGGTCTAGCGCTGGGGAGCCGGGGGCTAGCGCCGGTTACCTGCTGCCTGGCGGTGGGCGTCTGGTCGGCGGCTGCGGGGCGTCTGGTCGGCGGCTGCGATGCGTCCGGTTGCCATGGAGACACAGCTGGCGGCGTCTCGGGAGCGCGCACGTCGGGCTGCAGCGAGCGACGGGGAAAGAGCCGGCGGCCATCTTGAGAAAACTTTTATAAGTTGCTGAAACGCTGGAACGGTAAGTACAAACCAGCTAGAAATGTCATTTACAGGGGGGCTTAGTAATGTGTACTTAATGGGGGGGACTGGGCAAAAAAAAAATTTAACTGCTTCCTCGAGACATCTCCTTTAATAGTGGGACCTGGGAACTTGAGATGCAGCCCAACATGTAGCCCCTCGCCTGCCCTATCTGTTTCTGTGTCGTTCCCATCACCTTCTTGAATTGCCCAGATTTTCACAAATGGAAACCTTAGCGAGCATCGGCGATATACAAAAATGCTCGGGTCGCCCATTGACTTTAATGGGGTTCGTTACTCGAAACGAACCCTCGAGCATCGCGGGAAGTTCGACTCGAGTAACGAGCACCCGAGCATTTTGGTGCTCGCTCATCTCTAGTTGGTACAGATTATGCTTAGTGATCTTGTTTAGCTCTCTGAAATCCAGACAGGGTCGCAAACCCTTTTTCTTAATAAAAAAAACCCAGTGGCTAATGGAGAATTTGAGGGACGAATGTGTTTTTTCTTTAGCCTGTCTTGAATATAACCCTTTAAAGACTGTCTCTCAGGTGCGATTAGTCAGACAAATATTCAGGTAACTCGGCTTGCACAGAAGACACTTCAACCAAAATACAGCCTATCATTACAGTAGGGGCTCCACTTAACAATGTCTCCCTTCTCCCAATCTTCCACGGGATTATGCCCACGCAACCAGGGCAAACCCAACACTATTTGCATTGCAAGGGATTCCATTATATACAAGGTGATAACTTGTGTGAAATAATCCAATTTTTAGACAAAGGTTTGGAACACAAAACCTCAGACACCCCTGGGACAATGGAGAGGCAGCAATAGCAGACATGGGGATGGGGGAATCCAGAGGTTTTACCTCTAACCCACAACACTTGATGGATAATATTGACACCAGCTCCACAATCCAAGATCGTGATTGGATCAATAGCACCCTCAGTGAGTATCTTAGCGGGAAGATCCAGCCTGGAGGATGACATCCAAGCAATCAGTGGACCTAGAGGGGTCTCCCCTTTATTCTCCAGACTACCTAGTTTTCCTGACTGAGAGTTACGGTGAGGGCAATTTTGCAGGAAATGTCCAGTCTGGTTGCAGTGGGAACATCACCCTCTACCCCTCTTCCACCTACGGCATTGCCAACCAATGAACCCAGTTGCATGGGTTCCTCCCCATCAGTAGGTAGGGAAACGGGTATGGGAAAGCTCCTCATGCCTTTCCCTAATCTGTCTTCCTACCCTAATGGCTAAAGACATTGCCGCATCAAAGCTTTCAGGATTCACCACCAAAAGGTCCTTAATCTTATCCGCCATGTTGCAATAAAACTGACTCCCCAACGCAGGGTCATTCCAATTAGTCTCCGCCGCCCAGCGGCAAAATTCGGTGCAGAACTCCTCAAGAGGAGAATTTCCCTGACGTAAGCCTCTGACCTTCCCCTCTGCCAGTGAGACCCTATCAGGGTCATCATAGATTAAACCTAAGGCCTCAAAAAACTGATCCACAGAGGACAAAGCTTCAGAGGAGGGGAGCAAAGAAAATGCCCATGCCTGGGGGCACACTGCAATCTAGAAATAATGATTCCCACCCTCTGAAGCTCATCACCAGAGGATAGGGGGCGTTACCTGAAATAAAGTTTGCAAACTAATTTTATCCTATCTCCAGAAAAACGATCTGGAAGATCGATCTCAGGCTCCTTAATAGAAGCCCCGAGAATGGGTTGCTGCTGTTTGATCTCAGCAACCTCCAGTGTCAGCGCCCTCAGCTGACTAGATAGCACCTCAATAGGATTCATCCTCACAAAGGTACAGAATATCCCACCGAGTAGGTACGGCTGTAAATTCTGTTATGTCCGCAAATGACGTGCTGGACCTGCACAATAATTGCTCACAGTGCGGCAGCCAAAACCAACCATAAAATAATAAACGTGACGAACGAGGGAGAGAGCCCTGCCTAACATGGCAGACTGATCACTCTGATAGGTGCGAGCCTGCACTCATTCTTGGGACCTAAGTAACCCTACTTAGCCAACAAAATAAAGGACAAAACATACCCCAAAAGGGAAACAAAATAAAACACAGCACTTAGCTGGTAGTAAAACCGCAGCACACTGAGCTGTCCAGAGTAAGCTAACAGCGGATAGCACGCTGTCCAAGGGAGCCATTTACTACCAGCTTAGACAGCGAGCAACTGACAATACACAGCACCTTAGCTCACTATCCAGCCCAGGTAAGTAGCCAGCTGATCACCCACAGATGTGACCACATTATGTCACACCTACTGAGCTAGAAGTAGCAGACATATCTAAAACCCGCACCAGACTTTGTCAATCTGGCAGCAATGTCAGCACTGCTGCAACAGTGACTACCTGACTACCTCATGCATACTGTGCATGTAGTGGCCCAGCGGGTCCTACAGAACACTCACACCAACACTTGTCCTGCCTCACCTGTCTATGTGCCGTCCTTGCATATAGAAGGTATTGTACATCTGAGAGGAGAGAGAGGAGGAGACACGCGTACAAGCCATTAGCAGTCACTGCAGCACGGTGTTTTCTCAGAGTCAAGCAAGGTTCATTCCGCTCCATGGGGTTCAAGACCAGAGAGGAGGAGAGCCTTTCCAAGGTCGGTCTTCTACCAAACAGTGAGTCTAAAAACTACCCGGTGAACTCAAAGCCAGGATTAGTCTAAAGGTCACTTTGAACTCTGCTTCATCTTCACTTCACTAAACTCTAATCATCCCTTCAGTAGAAATAACTAGCGGGGAAATGGTCTTTCAAATCAGTTCAGATAAAGGAAAGGAGAGAACATCGAAGTCAGTACCAAAACAGGTCCATAGTTTTGAGTTCTATACTGTGTTTAATCTACTGCATACTGCTACAGCCTTATGGGAGTGCCAGCCGCAATGGGAAAAAAAGGAAGGGACATGCTGCGGGCAGCGAATCTGTGTCGCAACGCTGGCTTATGCCGGCTTTGCCGCGAAGCATTCGCCGTCCTGTGTGGATGAGATTTCTGAGAAATCTCGTCCACATGGTTGGCTAACCCCGGGATTAGCGGCTGCAGGGGGATTTGCCGCAGCGAAATTCCGGATGGAATTTCCGCGGCAAATTTGCCCTGTGTGAACCCAGCCTTATAGAGCTTCCTGTAGAAAAAACAAACAGAGCATTACTTACCCCTCTGCCACCGCTGGGATACAGCGCTGCAGCCCTGCTGCGGTCCTGCGGATTGTTGTGACAGCTGACATTACTGGAAGTCAGATGACCGTTGTAGCATCGCCACTAGTTCTCTTGGCATTGGTGCTCACTAGAGATGAGCGAGTATACTCGCTAAGGCACATTACTCGAGTAATGTGCCTTAGCGAGTATACTCGCTCATCTCTAGTGCTCACATCTTGAGTGCCATGATGCCAGCGGTTTGGGACCGTGAACTGCAGCCTCCAATTAGCTGCAGTGTCACCTGACTTCAAGTGACGTCACGACACACAGATAGGAATTTCTTCTGTGCTACAATATGGCCACCTGCACATGGGCAGATTTGCGTCCACATGGCGTCCACCTCCGGATTCTGCAACAAATACCGCCCATAGCATGCTATGGCAAAACGCAATTTCTTCTACATGAGCGGAAATCAATTGTGGTTTTCCGCTCACGAAAGAGAAATCGATTCAGTGCAGCTTCCGTGCGAACAGCTTCCATTGAAGCCGTCCAACCCGCAGCCTTTCTGCAATAATCATTGCAGAAAGGTCGCGGGATCCGCTTCATCCGCTAGCGACGGCGCAGCATAATCTGTACAGCGCATGTGTGCCGGCGTGCCAGCTGGCACATCTGCAGCACATTTTTTGAAGACTATGGACAGATACATGGGGTCACCGGCCGGGCACAGGGTTGGATTCCACTGCGGGATCTCACATGCAGATTTCGACCCGGCTGTGTGCACACAGTGCAACAAACTGCATCTGTAAAGCAGAATTCACATGGGCAGGAGAGGTCTATATAACAAAAAAGCTAGCCCTTCACAGATATAGACTAAAAAACGATACTTTATTAATAACTATTAAAAATATGGGCTGATAGACAGACAAGAAAAACTACTAAACTATGCTGGAAATACAGCCTTGGGTATATGGGGACAATTAGTATACAGTGTCCCAGAGTAGTGTAACAAAGTGTGACACCGCATCTGATTACAGCACTTTCACATTGGTAGTCCAGTATGTTATGAGTGGACGGCGGGATGTACTTGTGTGTGTAACGCGTTGGGTGATGTCCCCAAGAGGTTCTAGCAAGAATTATGCAAACTAGGGTTTGCCTGCAATGGGGTATACTTAGACGTGTTACCCTTTAGATGATGTCCCTAATATACTCTGTGATAAGCTATGCAGGCTAGAATTTGTCTGCCGACCTATCAGGGTACGAAAAATATCCCTTCACAATTGTATTCCAGACTAAAAAAGAATGTCAGATAAATGCCGTTAGATCCGACATGTTAGAAAAGAGAAAATAGTTCATTTCAGGTATACATAAATACATCCGGAAAGGATGCGATGTGTCCAGGCAAGGTTTGCAGATGGATCCAGACTAGGTATCTGTCGTGCTAAATTGGCCTTGTCCTTCAGGACTCCATGCAATTCAACAGTTTTTGGGCTTTGCAAACTACTAACGGCAGTTCATCCCGCACGTTTCTACCTTAACATCGCCCATCTCTGCTCTCACTCGCAAGGGAGCGGAAGCCAGGCAGTGGTCTCCGGAGGCTGAGACCGCTTTCCAATATAAGATCGTTCTTTAATGTGAGATACAAAAGGATTTTGAGTCAATAACTTTTAGAGCAAAGTACCGCTGTTAATGGAAGATGAAGGATGTTTTTTGTTCATTGACTTTGGAACAAAAGGGTCACTCAACGCGTTTACCTGTCCTATTGTGGACAGTTCATCAGGAGCTCATCTCAAGGTTAGTATTATATTATAAGACTAATGCGTCTCTCAGATCATATCAGAACTTCCATTGAAGGAGAACTCACCACCCCCCTATGCAAACTGTTCCACTCATTGATCATCCTCACTGTCTAATATCTAATCTGTATCTCCTCCCTTTCAGTTTCATCCCATTGCTTCTAGTCTTTTTCTGTAGATGAGAATAGGGCTGATCCCTCTGCACTGTGACGGTCCTTCAGATATTTGTAGACCGCTATTAAGCCTCCTCTCAGCCTTCTTTTTCGCAAAATAAACATTCCTAGAACCTTTAACTGCTCCTCATAGGACATGATTTGCAGACCGCTCACCATCCTGGTAACCCTTCTCTGAACTTGTCCCAGTTTGTTTATGTCTTGCATACATGCTGTTTAATAATTTGTTTAAAGATCTTTCCTGGTATACAAGTCAGGCTCACGGGCCTGTAGTTTCCTGGATCCACCTTCTTCCTTTTGTGAAGATAGGGACAATATTTGCTCTTTTCCAATCTTCTGGGAATTCTGTTCTTCATGAATTTTCAAAGATTATGGCGAGTGGTTCAGCAATTACCTCTGCGGTTTCCTTTAGTATCCTAGGATGTAATTCATCTGGACCTTGAGACTTGAATTCATGTAAGTTAGCTAAGTGTTTCCTCAACATTTCTCTGTTTATAGATAACCTGAATTATTTTTTTGTTTCTTCAATAGCACAGGGAAGATCAGTTGATGTTACAACTACTTTCGGAGAGAAAACAGATACAAAATAGGAATTTAAAAGTTTGGCCTTTTCAACATCATGTTTAACCAATTCACCATTTTCATCCTGTAAAATCATATAGCATCTTTGCCTTTTCTTTTGCTGTTAACATCCCTCCAACTCCCAAATCCTTTTTTATTGCTTTTGGCCTCTGTTGCAAGCCTCAATTCATTATCAGCTTTAGCTTTTCTGACACTTGCCCTACAGTTTCTGCAGACCGCATTATATTATTGTTTAGATATTCCCTCCTCTTTCCATTTGATAAACATATCTTTTTTTCCTTTTTAGCATGTATTTAAGTTCTGTGTTCATCCATCCTGGTCTCTTTAAGTGCTTCTCATTCTTCCTTCTTTTAAGGATTGTTAATGATTTTGCTTTGAGAATCTAATTTTACAATGTTTCCCAACCTTCTTGGACATTTCTGTCCTTAAGAACATCCAGCCATTGGATTATTCCTACCCTCTATCTGAGTCCATTCAAATCTGCCTTTTTGAAATCCAACCTTGAAGTCTGAGTCTTCTCAGGTCTTCTTCCCATTGTTATTCAAAATTCAAGGATAGCATGATCACTGCCTCCTAAGGCCCCAGCCCCATTATTAACCTTTAAGTATTCTTGATACCCAGATGACCAGCAAGAACAGAGCTATGTATGTCAGACAATAACTGGAATCTTGGATGTATAGGAACAAAAAGCCTTCCTTTGGGAAGTTTCGGAGGGGCAAATCCTATGCCTTATAGATTCTGTTCCTTCAGATCCAAAGAAACCGAAGATACCAAAACCCGACAAAATGCGTGCAGGAGGTTCATCAAAGACTACTGAGAGAAAACTCCTAGAGAGCATCTGCTTTGACATTTTTATAACCAGGGCTATATAAAAGTGAGGAAAAAAATTATGACCACAGAGCTTGTCTAGGGTTATATCTCTTCGCAGATTCCAAATGCACCAGATTTTTGTGGTCCGTGAAAACTGTTGAGCCCTCTCCAAAAAATGCAGCCACTCCCCACTGTGGAGCTCTGGGTCATCTTGTCCGTACCTGTCCTCTCAAGCTCAGAAACTCTTTAGCCTAGAGTCAGTTGGAGAGGCTAACCTAGAGGAGGATCAGTCCTCTCCAAGATTGAATCTACCTGTGACTCTGTCCCAGTCCGCTACCCAGATCACAGTGGCTGCCTTTTTGGATTCCGGTTTGGCCGGGAACTTCTTGCAGCAGGCCATGGTGGATCGCTACCAAATTCCTGTCCAACGCCTCGAGAGACCTCTGGTGGTGACAACTGTTAATGGAAATACCCTTTCCAATACCATTGAATTTGACATAGAGCCATTGGAGCTGGTAATAGGTGATCCCCACTCTTAAAAATCTCCCTGCTGGTCCTTTTAAGGGTGACCAGCCCCCTGTTACTGGGTCTGCCTTGACTGTGTCTACATAATCCTAGTATAAATTGTAGGTCAGGAAATGTGTTACATTGGGGAACATATTGCTATGCCAAGTGCCTACTCCCAGTTCAGCCTGTTCACTACCCCACAGTGACAGAGGACCTACAGGGCCTGCTAGAGGCCTATTACTGCTTTGCCGATGTTTTTGACAAAAAGGAGGCAGAGTATTTGCCGCCACATTGTCCCTATGACTGCCCAATTGAGCTGGTACAAGGTTTCTCACCTCCTCGATGCAGGGTATACCTCCTGTCACTTCCAAGGACTCAATCTATGGCCAAATACATCAAGGAAAACCTAGCTAAAAGATTCATTCACAAATCGTCAACTCCTGCTAGCGCCAGATTCTTTTTTGTTAAGAAGAAGGAGGGGTGCTCTGTCTCTGCATTGACTATTGGGGCCTGAAAGGGATTAATCCCAGACCGGTTCGGCTGTCTGCGCAGTGCACAGATCTTCACTAATCTGCGAGGAACTTACAACCTAATCCGCATTCACAGAGGTAACGAGTGGAAGACCGCCTTCAAATTGCAAGATGGGCACTATGAATATTTAGTAATGCCTTCGGTCTAGTTAATGCCCCAGCCATCTTTTAAGAGTTTGTGAATGACATCTTCAGGGATTTTCTCTACAAATGTGTTGTTGTGTACCTTGACGACATCCTAATCTATACCAAGCTGGGTTCTCATTTTACCGACCTCGGAAGGATGGAAGGCTGAGTCAACCTTGAGCTGACTAACTGAATCACGCGGGGATCAAACTTGCAACCTTCAGGTCGTAGGCGAGAGCTTACACTCTGTGCCACACGAGGCTCTTGATCTCCACTTATACCGCACACAAGCCCGTACTGTACTCCAGTGATCAAGGAAGAATGTCTTTATGCCAAGTTCGAAAAATGCATTTTTGAAAGTGATTCTATTTTAGGACACATAGTGTCCAGGCAAGGTTTGCGGATGGATCCAGACTAGGTATCTGTCATGCTAAATTGGCCTTGTCCTTCAGGACTCCATGCAATTCAACAGTTTTTGGGCTTTGCAAACTACTAACGGCAGTTCATCCCGCACTTTTCTACCTTAACATCGCCCATCTCTGCTCTCACTTGCAAGCGAGTGGAAGCCAAGCAGTGGTCTCCGGAGGCTGAGACCGCTTTCCAAGCCCTGAAATTAGCCTTTTCATCAGCACCTGTTTTGCACCAATCATAGGTTTCCAAACAATTTTTTGTAGAGGTTGACGCTTCGTCCTCTGGTGCCGATGCAGTACTGTCACAGAAAGGTGTCTCGAGGAGAATGGTACATGTGGATTCTTTTCCAAAACTTTTTTCTACTGTTGAATGGAATTCAACTCCATAGGAGACCATGAACTATTGGCCATCAAGATGGCTCTGGACTTTTGGCAGTTTCTGCTGGAGGGAGCCTCTCAGCCTATAGTGGTTTATACAGACCATAAAAACTTTACTAATCTGCAGACCGCACAGCAACTCAACCCCCATCAAGACCGGTTATTTTTTGCCCAATTTCATTTTGTCCAACATTTCTGGCCACGCAGATAAGAAGATATTAAAACTGACTTGCTGTCTAAAGCGTTCAATTCCAATGATTTCAAGAAGAGCTCACAATTTATCATAAACCCTGCCAGGATCGTGACCAGAGCTCCTGTCCGTGTTAAGGACATTCCAGTTGGAAAAACTTTTGTACCCGAATCCAAGAGAAAGCTAGTCTTGTCCTGGGGGCATTGTTTCAAAGTAGCTGGGCATTCCAGTCAAAGTAAGACTGTCAAATTAATTTGTCATCTCTACTGGTGGCCGTCCATGATGAAGGACATAAGCAACTTTGTCTTTGTGTGTACCACTTGCATCTAGAACAAGTCACTAAATAGAAACCTGCTGGGCTTTTTCTTCTCATATCCATTCCCGAGACTCCGTGGCAGCACATAGCCATGGACTTTGTCACAGATTTTCCACCTTCCAGTGGTTGCATGGTTATCTGGGTGGTCATTGACTGATTCTCCAAGATGGCTCCCTTTGGTCCATTGCTCGGGTTACCATCCGCAAACCAACTAGCTTATGTTAGGTTGTGCTGCTGGGACCTGTAGTTGTAGTACTATGGTTTCTAGGAGCACATTTCCACAGGTGTGGCATGATTGAGCTGGTTGGGTGTGGTGTTCTCCTGCTAGCCAATCACTGCCGGTCTGTTTGCAGATAAATATCCGCCTCTGCAAGAGGTAGCTGGTATCCCTTCACTCTATGGTTTGGTTTTCCTGGTGAGCAGTTATGTTCCATTGCAGCTTGCTATCTGATCTGTGTCCTGTCTGCCTCTCAGTTCTGGGTCTGTTTCCTGCCTTTCTGTTTTGTATTGAGGCTTCCTGTAAATCTGTATCTGCTCTTATGTTTATTTTCTATCACTTTGATGTCAGTTTGCTCTTACGTTTATTTTCTGTCAGTTTCATGCAGTTTGTCTCCGCTCTGTCCTGCATCTGTCTGCTGCCAGCTCCATCTGGTTCTGTCTTTGTGCCAGTGCTGTCTGGTTCTGTATATTACCCTTTAGGGATATTCAGGTCTGAGGTTCCAGCATTAGGCCGCCTTTATCGAGGCGATCGCCCCACTTATAGGTAGGGTCCTGCCATTTCCCCTGCAGTCAGGGGTTAGTTGTCTCATTAGTGTAGGGACCACGAGACAATGAGGACCTGTAAAGTGGGCTCACTGCTTAAGTGACTTGGCCAATTCACGAAACAATACCTCATACTTTCATAGCGATTCCGTCTCTTATGTGTGCTGGTATGTATGGTGAGTGTTTGGCTCCTGTTGGCAGTCCCTATATCCGGTAATGTTTGTGTGGGCCCAGTGCTCACTTGCCCACATGAACGTAACAGCTAAGAGGTTCATTGATCATGTCTTCCGGCTCCATGTATTTCCCAAGCACATAGTGTCCCATAGAGGGGTTCAATTCACTTCTAAGGTCCCTTTGTAAACTAATGGACATATCTTTGGACTTCTCTTCTGCTTCCCCCCACTACCTAACGGGCAGGTGGAAAATACCAATCAGATCTTGACAAACTATCTCCACCACTTTACTAACGTCCATCAGGACGATTGGTCTAGTCTGCTGCCCTGAGCTGAATTTTCACATAATCAGCATGTCCGTGAGTTTATAAAGAAGTCTTCTTTTTCCATTGTATATGGTCAGCAACCCAGGATTTCCCTGACTATTTCCATCACTTCTGATGTTCCGGTGGCTGTTTTCTCCAGAATTTGGCAGGAGACCGAGACAACACATGAGAGAGCAACTGCCCAAATGAAGAGATTTGCCGATCGCAAGCGCCAATCTCCTCCACAGTTTGTTCCAGGAGACAAGGTGCAGCTCCCTTCAAAACATATCAGGTTAAAAGTGCCTTCCTACAAGCTTGCTCTGCGATTTCTAAAACCATTCAAGGTATCCAAGAAAGTGAATGTCGTATGCTATAAGCTGCACTGCGCTTCCTCCCTGCATATACCCAATTCTTTTTATGAATCACTTCTTAACCCCTTAGTGACAAAGCCTGTTTGCGCCTTAGTGACGGAGCCAAATTTTGGAAATCTGACATGCGTCGTTCAACTTTATTCTGAATGCACACTTGAAAAACTTTTGTGTTTTTTTTAACTATTTATAGGACGTACAAATTTAACATTACTTTTCAGCATTTTGAGGAACACTTTGTTTTCCTGCACCAAGCCAAGTTTGCAAAGGCTCATAAGTGTCAGAATAATAGATACCCCCACAAATGACCCCATTTTAAAAACTACACCCCTTAATGTATTCACTGAGTGGTGTCATGAGTATTTTGACCCCACCAGTTTTTTTCAGGAATTAATTCAATTTAGAGGAGAAAAAATAAAATTTCATATTTTTGCAAATATGTCATTTTAAAGACATATTTTTTTCCTATAGTGCCCATGAAAATGAGGATTTACACCCCAAAATGGATACCCCCGTTTCTCCCATGTTCAGAAACATACCCATTGTGGCCCTAATCTTATGTCTGGATGCACAACGGGACCCAAAATGAAAGGAGTAGTCGGTGTGTTTCAGAATATACATTTTCCTTGAAGGCGTTTTAGGCCCCATAGCACATTCGTAGAGCTCTTGAGCGGCCAAAACCAAAGAGAACCCCCACAACACAGTTTTTGAATGAATTCAAGCAAAGCAAAAGGAAAAAAATGTGATTTTCGTTTTTTTGGCAATTCTGTCATTTTAAAAACTGCTTTTTTTGTACAGCACACACATGAATGAAGACTTGCACCACAAAATGGATACCCCTGTTTGTCCCGTGTTCAGAGACATACCCATTGTGGCCCTAATCTTATGTGTGGATGCACAACGGGGCCCAAAATGAAAGGAGCAGTCGGTGGTTTTCAGAACATAAATTTTCCTTGAAGGCGTTTTAGGCCCCATAGCACATTTGTAGAGCTCTTGAGCGGCCAAAATCAAAGAGAACCCCCACAAGTGACCCCATTTTGAAAACTAGACCCCTTAACGAATTTATCTAGGGATGTACTGCCCATTTTGACCCCACAGTTTTTGAATGAATTCAAGCAAAGCAAAAGGAAAAAAATGTGATTTTCGTTTTTTTGGCAATTCTGTCGTTTTAAAATGAAGACTTGCACCCCAAAGTGGATACCCCTGTTTGTCCCGTGTTCAGAGACATACCCATTGTGGCCCTAATCTTATGTGTGGATGCACAACGGGGCTCAAAATGAAAGGAGTAGTCGGTGGCTTTCAGAACAGAAATTTAGCATGAAGGTGATTTAGGCCCCATTGTCCACTTGTAGAGCCCTTGAGCGGCCAAAATGACAGAGAACCCCCACAAATGACCCCATTTTGAAAACTAAACCCCTTAACGAATTCATCTAGGGGTGTACTGTGTATTTTTACACTACAATTTTTGAATAAATCTAAGCAAAGCAGTAGGAAAAAAATTACAATTTTCATTTTTTTTGCAGTTGTATCAATTTAAAAACTGCTTATTTTGTACAGCACACACATGAATGAAGACGTTCACCCCAAAATGGATACCCCTGCTTGTCCCGTGTTCAGAACCATACCCCTTGTGGCCCTAATCTACTTACAGGACACATGGCTAGGCCTATAATGGAAGGAGCACCCATTGGATTTCAGGGTACAACGGAATAAATTCCAGGCCCCATTGCCCACTTGTAGAGCCATTGAGCATCCAAAACGATAAAAAAACCCTCAAATGACCCCATTTTAAAAACTAGACCCCTTAACGAATTCATCTAGGGGTGTACTGCGTATTTTGACCCCACAGTATTTGAATAAATCTAAGCAAAGCAGAAGGAAAAAATTACGATTTTCATTTTTTTGGCAATTTTGTCAATTTAAAAACTGTTTTTTTTGTACAGTGTACATAGGAATGAAGACGTTCACCCCAAAATGGATCCCCCTGTTTGTGCCGTGTTCAAAAACATACCCTTTGTGGCCCTAATTTACTTAAAGGACACATGGCAAGGCCTGTAATGCAGGGAACACCCGTTGGATTGCAGGGCACAACTGAATAAATCCCAGGCCCCATTGTTCATTTGTACGGAATAAAAATTGACTCCCTAAAATATCTGCCCCCCACTCCCCCACACACTCCGTGCCTTTTTCGGCATTCCCCAAATCTTAGATAAAAGTAATAATGTGAACTGTGTGGTATTTCCGAAGACAGGGGTAATTACGGAGGCTGGTTGGGATGGGTACATGGGGCAATAAAACCGTGTATCCCCCCTCCTCTCATGCTTTTTGGGGGGTATTTCGTGACCTCAGTAGCGGGTATGGGGTGTAAAAAGTGGCGCTCTGTGAGTCTCCGTAAGCTTGATGAGGTGCGGCGGTCTCGCACAGAAGACGCTCAATAAGGTGCTCCTGGAACTGCAGAAAGGCGAACGTTACCGGAGCTTCTTGTAAATTGCGTATTACAGGTAGCGGTCTGAATAACGCCAGGCTCACGCAGCCGTAGGTGGAATCCGCTTGCGGAGGCCCGCAGCGGATCCCAGCTGTGAGCTGGCCGTGACCCTGCGTACGGCCGCGTAATGTACTGCGCATAACTGCCTACTCACACAGGCGGTCATGCGCAGTACTTTTTTTTTTTTTTTTAAAATTTCCCGCACCGTCATTTAGCGATGACACGGGTACCCGCAGCCTGTATACAAGGTAGTTGCGTATGGGCAGCGGGTATATTCATGATCATGGAGCACAATAGGCTCTATGTTGCGGATATCCGCAGTAAAATAGAACCTGCTGTGTTCTCTTTTCTGCGAGTGGATTACGCAATTCCAACCCGCTAATGTGACCGGAATTGTGTAATCCAATGCGATTAATCTGCGTATTAGCGCGGATCAGACGCATGCAGAATCCGTAATTCCTATCTGGTCATGTGAGACCAGCGTAAGGTAGATCGCTACCTTTTTATCATGTGACCGGGGACCGCTCAACGAGGCCACCCGTCACTGCTCCAGGAGAATTTAAGTTTCCTGGGCTCCTCGACTCCTGCGCATGTGTCCGGTGTTTTGCCGTCGGTCGCATGCGCAGAATCCGGGAAAGTTCACGGATGAGGATCGCGTCGGGGTGCAAATACGGAGGCCTCCGGTAAAAGTTTCACCTCCTCTCACCGATCGCATCAGTGAGGGGAGATGAACCTTCACCTTTTTTTTACTTTTACGTGATCGCCATTATCCATTGGATAACGGCGATCATGTGATCAGGAACCGCTCACTGCGGCCCCCCCGTGAAATCTCCAGGCTCTCGGCTAAGTTTTGTAGCCAGGAGCAGGGAGATTTTAAATTATCCTGGCAATCCACAGCTTTTGCGCATACGCCTGCCATTTTGGCGACAGCCGCGTGCACAGAAGCTGGGGTAAGGTCCATGGATAAATCCACGGGCCTTAGGTACGTCATTTCATCCTCCCTCACGGATATGATCCGTGGGGGGAGATGAAACGCAAGCTTTTGAAACTTTTTTTAAACTTTTTTTTTACTTTTTACACTTTTTGAAAAATTTTTTACACTTTTTTTTACTCTACATGATCACTGCTATCCATTGGATAACAGTGATCATGTCCCTGGTATAATCTCTCTGCTCCTGGCTACACATGTCAATCATCGGGCGCACATGCGCAGACGGGGATTTCGGGTCCCGGGACATCGAGGAGGACAGAGGTGAGTATTTTCACCTCCCCTCATGGATCCGATCCATGAGGGGAGGTGGGTGAAACTGACTTTTTAAAAACTTTTTTGCGATCGCTGCTATCCAATGGATAGCGGCGATCACGGGCCCCGGTAACACCTCCTGGTTTCCGGCAGGAGCCGGGAGCCAGGAGATTTCAAATTTGCTGGGGGCTCCCGGGCTTCTGCGCATGCGCCTGACGTCATCGTCAGGCGCGCATGCGCAGAAGACCGGCAGCGGGTCTGGGAGGACCAGATTCATCGGGGGCAGCGTGGAGAAGGCAGGTGAGTATTTTCAGGTGCCCTGGTGGATCCGATGCATCAGGGCAGCTGAATTACTACTTTTTTACACTGTTTTATTTACTTTTTTGCGATCGGCGATCGCAATACCGGGGGGGACTGCCCGCATCCTGGGATGACAGCTCCATGCTGTCGGTTACCTGTGGGCACCGACAGCATGGAGCTGTCACGTCCTCAGGCAAGTGGGCATTAATCCAAAGAGGATGCATAAAACTACGTCCTCTAGGATTAAAGCCCACTTTCTGAGGACGTAGTTTCCCGATGGGGCAGTCGTTAAGGGGTTAAACCATTTCTGCTTAATAAATTTTCCAGAGATTCCAGACCTGCCACGACCCAGATCAACTCGGAAAACATCTACGAGATCAATAATATCCTGGATATAAGGAAGGTTAGAAACAAAACATTCTCCTTAGTGGACTGGAAAGGTTATGGCCTGGAGGAGAGGTTGTGGTAACCCTTGGAGAATATCAATGCCCCTCTTCTGGTTCAAAAGTTTTTACAAAAGACCAGCAGGAGGAGGAAAGGGCATATGGGGGGAGGTATTATTAGGCCAGCTTCTCAGACTTGCCTCTGCTCTGCTGTTTCTGGCAGACACTGGCGTTGTTCTGCTTTCTCCACAACAGGAACTGCTGTACATTTCAGGCCGGCACGTGTAGGATTACCTTCTCCAGTGCTTCCAGCTCAGCTGTAGGGCATGGGCAATTGTTTCCCTATTTAGCTGAGCTGGGAATCCTCCCTCATTGCCTTAGTATTGGTGTGTGTTTGTCTCTGACACCCAGCAGAGGTCCTTTCTCCCATGACTTTGTCTGTGCGTACTTCAACCTCATATCTGTATTCATTTGTTTGCTGCCTCCCTGTCTTTGTTCGGATTCTGTCTCTGTCCTCATTATCTGTTCCTCTGTCGCCCTTGTTTGTGTGTGCTTGTTTATTGGTCCCTATCCCTACACCATTCATCTCTCTGGTTTGTATCCCCCTATCTTGTATTCTATCAGGGATCGTCAGGCATGAGAGAAAGATTATGTGGCCATTCATCTTTGGGCGCCTACCCCGCTTTTTGGCAGGGGTACCCCCACCTTCCCGACTAGCAGAAATTTACGCTCTGACCATGAAGGGTCAGTTACCAAGCCTAATTGGTAGGTTGGCATGGTGGGTCCACACTCATAGTTCTTAACAGTACCCGTTCTTGAGACTGTCAGTTATATAATTCTTGAGAGCCTGTCACTCTGGACCAGACAGGTGGTACATATGACTTTTAGGTAATTTACAATCAGGGATAAGATCAATAGCGCATTCACCTTCTCTATGGGGAGGCAATCTATTAGCCCCTGCCTCAGCGAAGACATCTGAAAAATTGCTAATGAACTCAACCGTCTGCATGGAAGAAATGTTAATCGACATATACCTTTTGTTACCATGCAGCGGTTGCTGGTCCTCCCGGGGCGACAGTGTGTGGGGTCCCGCAGTTGGGACGCCTTCCCCTGGCTTGTTGTCCAGCTGCCGGGGGCGTGGGTGCCTGGCCGGCGTGGGAGGCATGGTGCTGGTGGCACGCAGTGCCGTGCGCGCGCGCACCGCCGTGCACGCGCGCACCTTCGAGTGCAGCTGCCGTGCATGAGCTACATTTTATTATGTTCTGTCGGGAGTTGGCTGTCTCCCTCTCTCCACCCCTGGGCGGAGGCTTTTGTTTAAAGTTCGGGCAGAGACTTGCAATCAGTGCACGTTATTGGTTTCCCTCAGTGTGTTAGCTAGTATGCCTCTGTTGGTCTCCTGCCTCTTTCATCTTGTCTGCTATACTTTGCTGTTGTCCGCCAGGTCTTTCCGTCTGCCTCAGTCCTGCTTAGTATTGTTCATGTTGGTTATTTACATCTGCCTTTCCTGTTGGTATTCTACCCTTTCCATCCAGGTATGCCAGCGTCCCTTTTCGGTCCCTAGTGAGAGTAGGGACTGCCGCCCAGTTTCCCGCCTGGGGTTAGCCAGGAGTGGAGGCAAGTAGGCAGGGATAGGGGTTGTGGGTGAGATCTAGGGCACCCGGGCTGGTGTATCACGGGTAGTATACCGTAACAGCTTTGCCAACACCCCAAATTCCACTTCAGCCAGGGCAATCCCAACACCACCTGTGTAGGGAGAGACTCCATGACAAACAAAATCTTTTCAGTATGAAATATCCCTATCTTCAAACAAACCTCTGGAATACAAACACTTAAACATCCTTGGGATAGTGGAGTGGAATGAATCACAGACACAGGAATGGGATAGGGCAAAGCCTTTAAGCTAATCCCAAACTCTTAAGCCTCATGTTCACGGGGAAAAATCAGGCCCGTCGTGGATTCTCCATGCAGAATCCCACAGCAAGTCACTCCCTTCCCGTGGACATGAGGCCTAAAAAGAAGAATTACTTACCTGTCCGGACGCTGCGGATCTGCCTTCCGTCGCGGCCGGATCTTCTTTCTTCGGCCCGGCGGATGTGCTTGGCACGCCGGCAACATGCCGCGTGCATGCGCTGAGCACTCTTTTTTTTAACTCATGCTCTCCCGTGCTCCCGCGCCAGAGAACAGAAACTCAGCTGCGGGTGTGCCACGGATCTGGATGGCATGCATCCAATGCATCCCTATGGGGCACAGATCACGCGTGCGGGAGAAACGCTGCAGATTTTAAATGTTATTTTGCCGTGGACATGAGGCCTTAGGGTTCATGCCCACGAACATCTCGGGATACTCTCACGGATTTATACCACGGGAGGACCACGATTAAAGTGATTGTGGAAAAACGCGTAGAATTTTCAGCGGTCCCCCATTAATGCTATATTAATGGAGACCTCCCATAACGTAAACCCACGGCAAATAGATTTACGTGTTCTATTTGCCGCTTGCAGAAATCTGCAGTAGAATTCTGCATGTGAGCATTAGCGGGCAGAAAGCTATTAAGTTCAATAGAACCTAATAGTTCTGGAATTCACGTGCATTTTTCCACAGCAGGAAACACGTTGCAATTCCGTCCAAGGGAATTCACCCTTAGTCATGTCAAACTGAACCAGACTAATCCTATCTCTACTATCTAGAAACGCCATCACTGGAGAATTCCCGGTGGAAAGAATAATCTCAGTCGGAAAAGCTAGCCTGCAAAATTATACCAAGGCGATCTGCGGACCCGGAGGAACTTCTTTTTTGATCTCCAGGGCAGCTAGTGTTTCCAGCAAAAAGCCTTGGAGAAGAGTACACCCGAACCAAATGACCGATACAGATGCAGAAAAAACAACAACCACAGGCCCTCTGCATTGGTTCCTCAGTAAGAGGGAATTCCACAGGTACTACCATGGTAAGCTCAGAACTACGCTCCCTCACTCCCACCTATATGGATTACTAGAGACATAGCATCGTCCAAAATTTTACGAACTGAATGTGAAAGCATGAAATCTTTAATGTTATTGCACAAAGCAAAATTAAATTGGCTCTGTGAAGCTGGCTCATTCCATTGAGTTTCTGTGGCCCAATGACGAAACTCATCAAAGAAGTCTCTAGTGGCCCAGAGGGTCCTACAGAACAGTCTCACTTATAATTGGTCCTGTCACACCTGTTTATGCACTTCCCTTAAGCATAGAACGTGCCATGCGTCAGAGAAACCCTGTTTCTCCCCTTTCCCAAGCTGAGAGCTTAGTGCTGGCAATAGCTGGTTGCCTATTGGCTATATGTAACGCCTCCACTCATTGATGGGAGGGTCCAGAGCGTGAAAACATTGACATGAGTCTCTTTGCTGTGGAGGCGAAGTTGTGGAGAAAGTGCGGGAAGGAAAGAGGAAGTGAAGGAGGAGTTAGTCGGTCAGTTGCAGTCGGAGGAGAGGGGAGGCAGCAAGACGTGGTCAGAGAGAGGAGGTGTCCACAGTTCAGTGTGTGCAGCGATTCAGCAGTCCAGCAAGGGTAGCGAGGTCCCTTTCCGCTCCCTTGTCTTTCCAGTAGTCAGGAGGAAGAGTTGAAGTTCCTCGTTTCCACCTAACAGGGAGTCAAACTACCCAGTGAATTCAAAGCCAGGATTAGTCAGCGGCCATTACAACTCTCATTTCACTCCTTCATGCTACACTTCCAGTTACCCCTAAACTAGTAACAATTGGGGAGATTAATACTAAGTTACCTCTAGAACTAGAGAGAGAGCGTTGAAGATAAGTGGAAATTCAATTGTCAATCTACTGTTTTCATTGCGTCAATTCACTGCATTATTGTGGACCCTGCTGTATCTGCAAAACGTTGCCTGTCTATCTGTAATTGCAACTAAGCTTCAGTAAATCTGCGTGCTCACAGTTTACTCATACAAGCTACTGGACTCATCTCAAGTTATTTTGCAATCACTAGGCTTATGAGTTCAGGTTGGAGTACTGGCGTCACCTGTGAAAAAAGTTATTCATTTACAATGTATCTGTATACGTTATTTGTGCCACTGCAACAGCTGAGCAGAGCACCCTTATGGACACTGTTGGGAGGGATTACAGAGCCACCCTTGACAACCATCTTTCAATCCCTGTGGTCTCCCCCACTTTGGCCCGCTCAGCTCAGCCGTTGCAGATGACTTCCCCTGCTGCAGGCTTCTAATTTTACTCTTGGCCAGAGAAGTTCTATCATGGTTGTCATATACCAAACCCAAAGCTAAGGAAAAAAATCATCCACCGATGACAGAACCCCAAGGATCGGAGACAAGGTGAAGGCCCAAGCCGGTGGGTCACCCTGTAATCTCGAGATGATAATCCCCACCCTTTGAGACTTGTCACCTGAAGAGATAGGGCACAATTTTAAATACGGGTTACAGGATACTCTGAAAGTCCCAAACTCCAGCCTTTTACCCAAAAAACGATTGGGTAGATGAATTTTAGGCTCCTTTACTGATCCTCTTCTATCCATGTACTGCTGCTACTTCTAAGGAAAGGACCTGGGCTGATGAGAGAATTCCTCTATGGGATCCATGAGGAAACAACAAATTAAAAAAGGTACATCCACAGAGGAAAAACTACTGGCTGTTTATTCTGTAACGTCCGTCCAGAATGAAAAGCACCCCACGTCCAGGACTAACGTGAGTCTGTGATCCCACCGTGACCTGGAGTGAAGAAACATTACAATCGAAACAACAGAAGGAAGGCAGAACCTCACCCTGACTTCTGGGAAGAAAGAGCCCTGCCTAAAAGCGAGGTTATCCCTGCAGACAGCTAAATCAATGGACAAATAAAGGAGAGGAGAAAACAAAAATGAAAAAAAAAAGACTGCGGTCCTTAAGGGGTAAATCTGTTCTATGAGTCAGTAATACAAAACATGGATGTTTCTATCCTAAAACCTAAAAAGTATCTCGCCACAAGCAGATCTGAACTGCCACATTTCCCACAAGCTCAGGAAACGTGGCTCCTCCTCCGCTGATGTCACTTCTGTAAACATCTCCGGGATCCGACAGCGAGGAAACAGCAGATCCGTCTTCAGGTCAGACACGAGGTACCAGAGAGCGGACAGTCTGCACTGCAGGCTGATACTTTGTATCATACATTGTAGCGAACTGTCAGGACACAAGGGGGCGGCGCTGCTGCTGGGTTCCGCTCACAGGGGGTTTGGCTGCTTTGGGTTCTTTCACACGGGACAGAATTGTCCGCCGGTCGCAGCGCAGATGGGGGTTTTGTCAATTAGTGCAGATTTTGTTGCGTTTTTAATTGCGCAGTGCGTTCTGCGGCTTATTTTACAAAATTTACTGCTTTTTTGTTACACAGACTAATTACGGAATTCCATCTCCTGTATGTTAGAAACCCACAACAACAATTCTGTAAGACGTCCTTCATTCCGCAGCAATGAGCTTTAATCTTGTGCTTTTAAAGTAAACAATTTAACCCCTTCATCCCCGCTTTGCCACGGTATGCATGTGTTGTTAAAGGGTTGTATAGATATGTATAGTTTTAATCTATTCTCTTTATTGATCCACAAAGTGATTTTTACGTCTTTTCTTCACAGCAGACGAGGTTTTGACTTCTTTCAATTTTTTTTTTCTGTTATTATTAATGTCCCCCAAATAAACAGAAACCCCTTCAGGAGACCCTGTAATCCTCTGCCAGTGTAGCTGCGGTTACAAGTTCTTACAAGATGCTTTTGCACTGACCAGTTTCTCTCCATAGAGGAGCGGCCACCGCCTTGTTTTTTGATGTATGGATGTAGCAGAGCTGAGCTAGTCAGACGTCTGGTTCTAGTACAGTATCATACAGTTACTGTAAGGCTGCGTTGGAGATACTTCAAGGTTTTGATTTGGAGGAGTTTTGTTTCAGTTCCTCTACTCCAAAAATAGAGCAGAGAGACGGAAACCCTGAACTGACCGTAAAGAAGGCGTGAAAGCAGCCTTACATGTATGTGCGGTTACTAGAACACGGCTCCAGAAACTGTGTTGCCAGCGAGCCAAAGAAAAGTCACTGTGACGCAGGCAAGGACACAGCGGCGTACAATTTTCCAAATCAGTATTGGAGTATATAGAAGTTATGGGCTCTACAGCAATAATTAGAACTGCCCCCTACGAGGGAAACTCCTCCCACTGCGGTCCCTCTGATTCCAGTGCTTCCACCTCCATTCACTGAATTACTAACTCTGCTGTGTGAAAGCGCAGGAACATTAGTCATTGGGTCAGCTGCCATGTGCTTATGGTTCTGCCAATCGTCCTGCGTATAGTAAGCATAAATGTTATGTAATCGCTATCACTGTATAGAGCCGGTGTCTGACTATATGGTGACTGCATTGGTATCCGAGATCCTAGAGTTAAACCGCTGGATCTAACTAAGCCCACTGTTATAAAAGTTGTCCTGTAGTTATGATGCCTGTGAGATGATAAGAGATGATAATGTGAAAGTATTAAGATGATCTGGATTACACTTTTTTTAAGGGTTAATTTAGTCTCACTGAACTGTTCTTGAAGCAGGTAGCAGCAGTATTCCCTGAGGACCATGTTTGGTCATTGTGTCTGCGTTCCTTTACTCGGATGGTGGGGGCAATGACTCACATAATTAATAATTAAACTTTGAATTGATTTGTTAAGTTCAGGCAGTCCACCTTGATAGGCCACTATTCTTTTGTCTGATTGCACTATAAATAAAGTTAAAACTGGCCTGGACTCTTTAGAAAGAGCACAGTGGTGACTTCACACATTTGATGTCTCTTGTTCTTTTTCCAATGAACATTGTTAATTAATTTGGACATATGAGAGAACTCAGGTCCGAGTAACCTTCTTACAAAATCTAAATTTAAAGGGTAACTCCAAAAATAGATAGATGAGAGGTATAGATAGGAAGAGGATGTGTATTTATTTATTTTTTATTGGTGAAGGAGGGGATGTGATGAGTTTTGGGTTACATGTCTCTAATATTTTCAGACTTTAGCACTATCCCTAGTTCTAGTGTTGCCTCAAACAGACCCAGTGATGCTACAGAAAGCTCCGAGCGGACCACAACTAGCAGTTATCAAATGCGGTAAAGAGGGTTGGGGGCTGAGCTGAACTTTTGCACTAAGGCCACTGAGACTTTAGCTACGCCTCTGGTTTCCTGTCTTTCTTGGCAGCCATTTTGTCTCCTATTTCCGTGGCGATGCCTATGGCAGAATTAAGCTTTTTGGGCATCATTTAGCAAAATGATCTAACAAAGACTTGCAATAAAACCATCTAACAGTAAGACTGACTGTCAGGGTTCGAACCTGGGAACTCCTGTACTCCAGGCAGCATCTCTCCTTGTTGAGCTGTTCAGTCTCTGTCTAACCTTGTCCAGTTCTTGCTCCTGCAACCCAGCCCCTGATTAGCTCCACCCACACTGATTAGCCACACTATATAAACCTGGCCCTATCCCTCCCTCCATGTGTGGTTATTGAGCTCCCATCCTGTAATCAAGCTCATCTCCTTCCTACTCCTCTGTCTACAAACAGCTGTTCTGTGTACCAACCTCTGGCTTTCCCCGACTTCTCTACCCACCTGCTCCTCTTGTAGTGCAAACTAATACTACCTGTGTACTGACCTCTGTCTTACACTGACTATGCTACTGCCTGCTCCTCTTGTACTTGTACTGCAATTGATATTATCCGTGTACTGACCTCTGGCTTTCCCCGATCATGATACCGATCCACACTGATTACAAAAAAGAGATCATTACACTTTCCTTTTTACCAACAGCAACCAATTACTGTGGAGCTTTCATTTTACCTTAGCAGCTGGAGAAATGAGAGCTGCACTGTGATTGGTTGGGCAATAAGGACGTCTTACTGTAACACAGTTTAACTGAATGAAAATTCTGTTTGCATTGATATCAAATTTCTGTCTGTGAGTGTCATTAAACAGAGTTGTGAGCGTTCCAAATTGGGAAGATCATTTGTAATAACCTTGTTTGTAGTATATAAATGTCTTTTATTTTAGGGTGTATTAACATGGGTGAAAAACTTGTAAAATGGACGGAAGTTGTTTGAGTAAAGAACCCATTATTTTTAAGGGGTTTATACACATAAATGCTTTCTCTTTTGGACTGAAAGTCCAAGATATAAAAATTGCAGCATGTCCTGTATTTGGGTAATTTTGCTCAAGAATCGCACATTATTTTCTATGACAGCCAAAGCTGTCAAGTGCTGGTGGCATCCTCCAGAGAAAGGTGAGAGATGCTCTTTCTGCATCTGGAACTTGTCATGGTCACATAAATTACGTGGCGGGCCGAATTCCGCCTGCGGGACTTAAGTTTGACACACATGCTCTAAGGCAGTGGTGGCGAACCTGTGGCATGCGTGCCAGAGACGGCACGCCGAGCACTCCCTGCTGGCACATGTCACCATAGGCCGCTCCCCTGCAGGTATCCACTCAGCGGTGCTCATCCCGGTGCACACTGTGACGTCAGTGCGCAGCCTGGATCCGCCTCCCCTGATGCCTCCTGCATGGTTCCGCAAGAGCTGGGGGAGGACACATCTGGCAGCACTCTGACGTCACAGTGTGCACCTCGGATCAGCGCCGAGCAGAGGAGCAGCGACACTTCGTCAGAAGGGGGTATCAGTATTCCTACTGAGGGCCACTGTGGGGGCCAGCATTCCTACTGAGGGCCACTGTGGGGGCCAGCATTCCTAAAGCAGGCTGCTGTGGGGGTCAGCATTCCTACTGAGGGCCGCTGTGGGGGGTCAGCATTAATACTGGGGGCTGCCGTAGGGGGTCACTATTCCTACTGGGGGCCGCTGTGGGGGTGACTATTACTGCTGAGGGCGCCGTGGGGGTCACTATAACTACTGGGGCCACCATGGAGCTCCCTATAGCTACTGGGGCCACTGTGGAGGTCACTATTACTGCTGGGGCCACCGTGGGGGTTACTATTACTGCTGGGGCCACCGTGGGGGTCACTATTGCTGCTGAAACCACTGTGGGGGGGTCAGTTACTACTGTGGCTACTGTGGAGGTCACTATTACTACTGAGGGGATCACTATTACTGTTGAGGCCACTGTGGGGAGAAGGGCACTATTACCGCTGGGGTCGCTGTGGGATGTCACTATTACCACTGGGGCCGCTGTGGGGGGTCACCATTACCACTGTGGGGGGTCACTATTATTACATGTGGCGGAAATGCTGCACAATGTCGTCAGTGGAAATTTCTGTGGCATTTCAGTTTCCAAAAAGAAGTCAATATAATATATAATCATGTAATCGATTCTTCATTTGTTTTTGCATTTGCAGAGCCATGTCTCTGGTCACACCAGATGCAGGAGGATGTGTGGCTATCTCTCAAGTGAGACCACAAAATGCTGAAGGACAGTGCCACAATGCTCCAGCCAACATGCCAAAACCGCTTATTAGATTTTACAGTGGAGAACCAGAAGTTCTGGGGGTAAGTGCACCATGTCCTGATCGATAGCCATCTGGTGACTTATTGAGCTTTGCTGTTGTATTAGGGTGTAATTAGGAGGCTCCTTGTTGCCACGTCCAACCATCCTTGAGGTGGGCAAGAGTGAAGATCAGGAGCTCTTATAGACTCTACTAAGTAGAGTAACTAGTGCCAAGACCGACTGCATCGGCCAAGCCAAGCACACCAAAGTAACGGAGACCATGAGCTTTGCAGAAGGGTTGTCATGGGTGGCTCTGTGGTCTCTCCTGACTGGGACGCTAAGAATGCTCTGCTTGGGGGTTGTGCAGCAACCCAAAGAACGTACCGTGGTACGTTTAACAGAAGGGCCTGTTTTGTCATGCATGACGCCAGTTCTCCAACCGGACCATTAGGATGGAATGCCGATGTAATAACTGAGATGAGTCCGGTAGCTTGTGGTAGTAATCTGGGAGTACACAGATTTACTAAGCTGATATTTGCAGAACAGTTGAACATACAATTTCCAAAGTGGTACTTGTTAATGGTACAGGTAGATACAGCAGTATGCAGTGAACTGAACACGATGAAGAATACAGCAATACAGACTTGAATAGGAACTGAATTCAATGCTCTCGCCTTTCCTTTATCTGAAACTGATTTGTAAGACAATTTCCCCGCTAGTTGCTCTAGCTGAAGGGATGATTAAGGTTTAACAAAGTGTAGATGAAGCAGAGTGTAAGGTGGTCACTAGACTAATCCTGGCTTTGAGTTCACCGGGTAGCTTTAGACTCACTGGTTTAGTGGAAGACCGACCTCGGAATGATTCTCCTCCTCTGTGCTGTGGATCACCAAGGGAGCGGAATGAGACCTCGCTCAACCTCAGGAAGAACATGTTGATACTGCTTTCTCTCTTGCACGAGTACCTCCTCCTCTCCGACACGACCTCTCTCCTCCGATGCCTGACTACAACCTCCAACTCTCTCCTCTAACTGCTCACTGACTCCTTCTGTTTCCCGCACTTTCTCTACTCCTCCCACTCTGCATAGGGACTTGTGTTGCTGCTTTCCCTTGGACTCTGCACCAGTGAGTTTGGAGCTGATTATCAGCCAATAGGACACCAGCTGACATCAGGGCTAAGCTCTAGGCTTAGTAGAGAAAGGGGAAGAAACAGGCTCTCTCCTACGGATGGCACCTTCTGTGTCCAAGGACGGCACATAGACAGGTGTGACAAGACAAGTGTTACTGTAAATGTCTTGTAGGACCTGTTGCGCCTCTACATACCACGTGACAGGAAAGAATTGTTACATTTACAGGCTGACATTAACCCATCACACGCTGCAGCTGTGCAATACACACAACAGAATGACAAGACTTTTTGCACAGTGCATTAAGACAAGACATTACATGTATGACATAATGGAGGGGGCCAGGAAAGTATTTACTGGGCCACTTCTGTTTTTTGAAGATAGGGACAACATTTGCCCTTTTCCAACTTTTTGGGAATTCTGTTCTCCTTGAACTTTAAAGGATTACAGCGAATGGTTCATCAATTTCCTGCACTGCTTCCTTTTAGTATCCTAGGATGTAATTCATCTGGACCTTGAGACTTCAATTCTTGTAAGTTAGCTAAATGTTCCACCCCCCATCTTTCTGCTTACAGATAGCCTGCATTCTTTTATTCCCCCAATAGCACAGGGAAGATCAGTTGATGTTACATTTATTTTCTGAGAGAAAACAGATACAAAATAGGAATTTAAAGGTTCGTGCTTCTCAACATCAAAAATCTCAAAAATCTTTTTTGGCCTCTGTTGCATTCCTCAATTTATTATTAGCATTAGCTTTTCTGACACATGCCCTACAGTTTCTACAGACTGCATTATAGTCTGCTTTATATATTCCGCCCTCTTTCCATTTCTTAAACATATTTTTCTTTCTTTTAACTGCCCTTTACATTAGCACGCAACACAGCTCTTACATCTCACAAGCATGTCACAGAGTGCAGGAAAGTTTAATATACTTCAATGGGCCCTTCACAGAGTAGGCTAAAATTAAAATAATTGTTATTACTAGATCTCTTTTTAAAAAAACACACACACATATAGGGCACGATTGTTGCATGGGTCACACCCGATACTACGAAACATTGGATGCGCAACCAACAGGGCAACAAAAGGACAAAACGTAACACTCAGACATATACAAATGAGAGTGCGAACTGTCTTCCATTGGGACTATAATAAAATCGTTTGTTTGACCCAAAACAAATAGACTAGTGCTCTAGATAATAAGCCGATTAGATGCTTTAACCCTTTCCAATCCACTGTCTGACGTCTGAAGACGTTATGATTTAGGGTTTTACAGCTCCGGTGTTGGAAGACGGCCGTCGGGATTCTCTTACTGTATATTGCCAGCCTCTCTGCTGTCGGAGCCTATCTAACGTGTCACCTCATGCAGTACTGGCTTTAGCCAGCAGATAGCGCTGTTGAATAACGACAGAAAAAGAGTAAGCCCCCTAGGAAAGCCAGGATACAAATTGGATTGGAAAGGCTCAATTTTATAAAAAAAAAAAAAAGAAAAAATTGCCCTTTTTCTAGATACAGGACATGGTGGACGCTTCAGCTACAGCACACAAGCAGAGCCCGCCCACTCCACAACCACAGAGAGAGAAAATATATAGTTACAGAAAACAGTTGAGGGGTGGAAACATGTTTTTACTATTGTTTTTCCCAAAGAAGGATAGAAGAAAAACCTTTGGAAGACTTTTTTTTAACACATAACTTTTCTCCTGTAAGGCCAGGCTCACACGAGCCGATCGGTACAGCGTATTCCACGCATCGATCTTGCATGAGTAATATGCTGTACCAATCTGCCATAGGCGGCCATGTTGACTATTACATAGCTTGCGCGAAATACGTGCATGAGACTAATCGCAGCATGTTCTATTTTGGCGCATATTACATGCACATACAAGCCAAGATAGTACATGGTTATGGGCAGCATGCAGCTAGTACACAATGTCATTGCGTATGGCTGCATGCCGTGCGCATATCTCGCAGCCTACACGATGCCAGAATACGCTTGTGTGAGCCAAACTGGGCCCGTACCTCTCTCTCCTGGGTGCCCAGCAGTCTCTGATAGTCAGGAGACCCCAACATTTTGGCTGCATAATGAACCACACCACTTTTTTCTTCTCCAGGCACCTACATAAAAAAAAAAATAAAGAAAGGACTTTCCCTATGATCACTGGAGGTAACAGCACTCTAATCACTATCACTGTGTAGAGCTGCTATCTGACTATAATTTGGTGACACTACTATGAACAGGTATACTAGAGTTGATTTGAGGTATCCAAGCCGACGGTATTATTGATATGCTGTCTGCAATATAACTTTTTCCTTTTTGAGGAAGGTGGGAGCCGAATTCAGAATTTTATTATGGGGCCCCATGAGTTCTATGTGTGCCCCCGCTTCTATCTGTTCTCTACATTTTCCTAGCATTGAGTTGGTAGTTTAGAAAGAAGTTAGGGACAGATGATTACAGAATCAGTCTATGCAAAACTGTTTTGTAGTCTGTTACCATGGAGACACACAGGTCTGCATAGGAGCTGTAGACACAAGATGGTATGGTATTTCTAATGAAGACTACTAGAAGAGTTGCATCACTAGTTGTGTACCGCGCACTGGAGACCTACAATGGTTGTGAGTGTGGATATACAGTAATGAGGTTCCAAACCAGCTTTTTGCCCTGAGAATTGTATTTGCTTTTTGTTTATCCCATTTTCCCCGCATTGTCGGGCCCCACATCATATAATGACACTATACATTTTATAATGGCGGCACATTTAGTATACTTATGGGCTTGTATCCTTATTTCTGTCGTATCGCCTGTTGGTCTCCTACAGTTATACTATAAAAGGTCAAAATGAGTTTCTCTTATTCTGCAGACAACACAGATATTTGTAGGGATTCTTCTTCTGAGCATCAGCATGGTCTTGATAGTAGAGAGCACTTTGACTGGCCCGAAAGATGTGACTGTGACTGGGCTCCCAATATGGTCTGCAATACTGGTAAGATACATACATGTAAAGTGAACTTCTAGTTGTGCCACTTACCTGCTATTTTCTTCCCTCAGGGCTTGGCTGCTTTTTATATCAGTTCCATTGTTCTATTCTATATTTTGTATCTATGGGGCGAATGTAAAACTTTTAATAGAGACAGCGGACATGACTATCAGGGCCGTCTCCAGGCTTATACAAGCCCTTGGGTGGCAGTCTTAATGGGCTCATTGCAATGTGCCACAACACATTTAGTAGTAAATCTGCAACAGTGCATACAGTGACCATTTAACGATAGATACCAGCTCAACACAGGTGCTTTGCAGACCATATAAGTGATTACAGTACTGATATATCCAGGAATTACAGGTGATGTCCTCTCTGACTGGAGTTCAGTTTCCCTTTTCTTCTGTATCCGGCCCTGACCGCAATAATGACTTCTCCCGGCCAAAAATATTCTCTACAGAATTTGACGCACAGACATCTTTGGCTCTTTGTTCAAATCCTCCCTACATTATCTACACCTTTGCACAAACTCTTCTTCCCTTGTACCCAAGATAGTAATAATGGGCATGGGAAGGAGTGCCCCCTCCCGCTGACCACAGCTTCTGAACAGTTTACCGCAATTCAAACTCACATTATCATGAAAGTACCAGTAACTGTGAGCTGTGAAAAACATCTGAGAGTCACCAAATATAGAGTAGACTTGGCTCCTGAGCCCACTCCATACACCCTTCATGACCACATGACATATATTTAGGTTATGCGGTTGGGAAGGGATTAAGGATATATGTATTAACTTTTCCTGGATTTTTGTAATTGATAACGTTTTTTTTTCTTGATCTCTGCTGTAAAATAAGAGTTAATTTTTTCAAATTCATCCATACAGTTTATTATCTCCGGATCGCTATCAGTTTCTGCTTCAAGAAAGCCAACAGCAGGAAAGGTAAGATGAAAATGGTAAAAGCTCTCTATTGGCTTCCCTTTAACCCTTTCCAATCCACTGTCTGACCTCTAAAGACATTATGATTTAAAGCTGTACAGCTCCAATGTTGGAAGACGTCCGTTGGGGTTCTCTTACTGTATATGGCCAGCCTCTCTGCTGTCGGAGCCTATACAACGTGTCACCTCATGCAGTACTGGCTTTAGCCAGCAGATAGCGCCGTTTTATAACGGCAGAAAAAGAGTAAGCCCCCTAGGAAAACCAGAATGCAAAGTGGATTGGAAAGGGTTAATATGTCAGTGAAGGATGATGCCAAGTGGTTTCCAGTGCAAGCATGAAAGTTAACCACTTCGATGCCGTTGCTAATTCTTACAGACACTTTTTAATTGCCCAACAAACAGATGGAGCTCTATCTGTCTCCTAAATCACCCCTCACAACGGAATCACCAGCTTCTGTTCAGCAGTCATAGCAGCCTATTAAGCCTTGCTTCTAGCGGGGATGACTAGAATGCAGGCAAAAGTATAATATACTGGAATACTGAAGTATTGTGGTTTATTGTATAAGCAATAAGAAGAATATAATGCAGCATGCAGAAACTGTAGGGCAAGTGTCAGAAAAGGTAAATCTAAAAATGAACTGAAACTTGCAACAGAGGCTAAAAGCAATAAAAAAGGATTTTGGGGGTCAAAAGCAAAAGAAAAGTCAAAGCTGCTATAGTCCTATTTTGTGTCTGTTTTCTCTCTGAAGGTAAATGTAACATCAGCTGATCTTCCCTGTGCTATTGGGGGGAAAAAGAATGCAGTCTATCTGTAAGCAGAGAGATGGTGAGGGAACACTTAGCTAACCTACACGAATTCAAGTCCAAAGGTCCAGATGAATTACATCCTAGGATACTAAAGGAAGCAGCGGAGGTAATTGCTGAACCACTCGGCATAATCTTTGAAAATTCCAGCAGAACAGGAGAAGTCCCAGAAGATTGGAAAAGGGCAAATGTTGTCCCTATCTTTAAAAAAGGGAAGAAGGTGGATCCAGGAAACTACAGGCCTGTGAGCCTGACTTCTATACCGGGAAAAAAAATCTTTGAAAAAATTATTAAAGAGCTTTTTATGCAAGTACTTGGATAAAAATGGAGTAATTAACCAGAGCCAGTGTATGTTTGTATCAAACAAGTCATGCCAAATTAATCAAATTTTTACTTTTAGACGGAATCACCCACTCAGTTGATCAGAAAAATGCGGTGGTTATAGTATATCTTGACTTTAGTAAAGCATTTGACAAAGTATCTCACATCATCCTTATTGAAAAAAAAATGACCAAGTATGGGATTGACAAGGCAACTGTTAGGTGGATTCACAACTGGCTAAATGATCGTACTCAAAGAGTGGTCATAAATGGCTGCACATCCAAGTGGAAGAATGTACCAAGTGCAGTACCACAAGGCTCTGTCCTAGGCCCAGTGTTGATCAACATTTTTATAAATGATCTGGAGGAGGGAATTGATGGGAAACTGATCAAATTTGCAGATGATTCAAAGCTAGGAGGGATAGCTAACACCAGGGAAGAGAGAGTATTCAAAAAGATCTAGAAAAGCTTGAACAGTGGGCAGCGACTAACAGAATGGTATTTAACAAGGAGAAATGCAAAGTCCTACATTTGGGCAAGAAAAATGAAAAAAGCAAATACAGAATGGCAGAGGCTGGACAGACATCTTTAGTAAATCCTGCACTGAGCAGGGGGTTGGACCAGATGGCCCTGAAGGTACTTTCCAACTCTACCATTCTTTGATTCTATGAAACAGTCAATAGTTCAAGTACCCTATGAGAACTGAAAAACTGTAAAAAAATAAGTTGATGAGTTTTTTTAATTAATTTTTTTCTTTAGGTATTACACAAAATTTTAAAAGTTTAAAAAACTCATTTTCCCATCGTTAATACCAAAAAATTAAAACAAGAATAAAAATCTAAATATTGAATTTGGTATCACCACATTAGTAAAGGTCAGATCTAGTAAAATAACAGATGACTATTTCACACAATGAACACCATAAGAAAGAAAATCTGTAATGCCAGAATCATTTTCTTTATGACCCCATGACGCAAAAAAAAAAAAAAAGTGATCAAAAAGTCATGTAACCCATCAAGGTTCTACTAAAAGTTACAGCTCACCCCATAAACCCCCCACCCACATCTCCTAAAAAAACCCACACACTGTTCCATGGTTGAAAAAATAACCAAGTTATGGAGGTCGGAATGTAGTAACAAAAGCAAATTTTTCTTAAATAATTTTTTGTTTACACAGCAAATATAACAAAAACTAAATTTGATATCGCTGTTATTGTAGTGAACCACAGAATACAATGAACATCTTGTTTTTACCACATTGTGAAACTATATGCACACAACCCCTGGTAAAGATTATGGAATTACCACAATTTGGGGACGGTCACCCAGATTACAGATACAGCTGAGACAGGAGCCCAGCCAATCAGCAGCTGTGGGCGTACCCTATACCTCCCATAGCACAATCTCCGGGACTCCACTCATTTTTGTGGTGGAGACAAGATGCACCAGTACCACAGATACTTTCATAAATCTTCCCCGTTGTTTTATGTAATATCATCAGGACAGATGTCTTTTTAAAAGTGGTAAAGCATTCAATAAGTAAATTTGGTAAATGTACTGACCCACAGAACAAAGTGGACGTCATTCTTACTGTGCTTTAAATGCCATAAAAAACAATTCCCCCCCACCCCCTCCAAATTTTCTTTTAAAAAATTTCTATTTTACCCTCCTTTTTAAAAAAAAAGTTTTAATGCATTTTATGGTACATTAAGTGGTATTATTTAAAATTACAACTTGTCCCGCAAAAAAAAAAAAGAAAAAACAAACCTTCGACAGCTATGTCAGCAGAAGAATAAAAAAACTATGACTCTTGGAAGGTGTCAAAGAAAAAATGAAAATTAAAAAGTGGAAAATCTCTGGTTTTGAAGGGGTTAAAGAGAAGCAATCAAGGAGGGTGCATATTTGGATAAGAGTGAATTTTCAATTTGCCAGGGAGGTGATACCGGAACTTCTGACTGATGCCTTTCTAATGAAAGAAATAAACATGACTGCTTGATGAAAACACGGACCGCCGTATGGACAGTTATTAAAGGGTTAATTTCTTTATATACCTTTGATAAGATCTGCCTAATGGTGGCTACCAGCAGCCTCAATCATAGACTTGCCTGATGCATTGAGAGTCCAAGAGATCTACCAGCTTAAGGTACACCTGGACACTTTGTAGTCAAGTGTTGCGATTATAGTTCTTGAGATTATTTCTTTCAAGAGTGGTTCTTCTTAGTTGGTGACTTCAGTAGGTCGTCGCGGGTCAGCATGTTCATTGATAAATAAGGAATTCTTTTCCTACTGCTCAGTCTCTTGTAAAAACATCTTTAAAAGGTGTAAAGTAACCTGACAGCAAGTGTTGAGTTTCCCTACAATGTTGTCAGGACTCGGGGTCCAAGAAACTGGAAGTCCCTGAAAATACCTGCAACCCCTGTCCCTACCTACTTGCCCCCCTGGGCTAAGCCCCAGGGCGACAACTGGGCGACGGTCCCTACACTCACTAGGGAAGGGGAACATCGGGACTAAGAAACAGACAGACACTGGAACAGACAACAGCAAGGAGAGTCGGACTATCCAGGTCGGCAACGAGAGGGTACACAGTACAAGATGGTCAGGCAAAGGCAACATCAGGTCCAAAAACAGGGAGTCAAAAATCAGGAGTCACGACACGAAGTATGCGGGTGTAGCAGGAAGACCAAACTAACACTGGCACTGGAATGCAGACACAAGCAGGTTTAAATGCAGTCAGAGCTCCCGCCCCAGCAGCTGATTGGGGCGAGGAGTCTGACAGCAGCTGAGTGCACCCAGCAGCACTGGGGAACCCGCCCCAAACCCTGTAGGAGGCAGAGAAGGGGAGACATGCCCGGTAGCCATGGTACCGAGGACGCGGCGCGGGGCAACACCCACTGAGGAGGAGGAGCCCGGCGGCCAGGGGCTCCTCCTCCTTCTTCATAGCTGCTCTCCACTGTGGCAGGTCCTGAATGCCTGACTCATCTCTACTAATTGGGTTGTCTCATCATACACAAGTTGTGGGATTGAAGCCTCTGGCAGCTTTGGGCTGGGTTCACATGAGATGGATTTGCTCCAGGTTGTCCGCACAGAAATTCTGTACACGGCTCCTAATCCCAGGATTAGCCAGCAAAGTGGACGAAATTTAGCAAAAATCTCATCCACGCTCCGGCCAAGTTGTGCGGAAACTGCCATGCGGTGCGTAGAGGCAGTGGCCTCTCTCCTCTCCATGTGGAGAGATGGATACAGTGGAAATGAACACAGTGGCAATGAAGGCGGCGACGCCGCTCCAGAACCCCACAGCTGAGGTTTTACAGCGGAATTCTCTTTGGTGCGGCCAATCTGTGAGAATTCCATTGGAAATCCATCCCGTGTGAACCCAGCCTTAGTCGACCAGAGTGGGAGCCGATCTTACAAAGTAGTTCTTCATTCTGGCTTACAAATGGAGTTCCCGAACCGGTGGCCTCCCGTATGATGTGCATATACCCTAATAAGACAGATGGATGATGGTTGTGTTCCTGAGACAACCCCCTTTACAGTGATGTCCATAGTAGGATGTGTGAAAATGAGACGTCTCAACCAGAGAGCCCCTTTAAGTAATGATTGATATTTTGTGTTCCAGGTAACCGCCAGCTTGGTGATGAACATCTTCAGCTCTCTAGCCGCAGCCTGTGGAGTAATCATTTCTGCAATTGATATACAGTCTTATGTCCTCCCATATCAGAGGTGGACATTTTGTGCATATTATAATAATGATCCGCAGTGCCTCGGAGAATTCGATCCCTTGGTAAGAATCATTCCCTTATATCGACCGTCACTATGCAGCAGCTGGGAGTGGCACCACTTAAAGAAATTGTAGAAGTCTAGAAAAACCCAGCTGTTGTCTTCCAGAAACAGCGCCACTCTTGTCCATTGGCTGTTTCTGGTATTGCAACAGATCGCATTCCCTACTTGCATTAGTCATATTACAGTAAATATTCATCTTTGACGAAGGCTCTGCCCACATGACGGTTTATATTCAGTTTCCATATCCCCCGGATGTCTGCCATTGACTTCCATCATCCAGGATTCTATGCCAGGCAGTATACACTGTTATGTAGCATCCAGTTACATTGAGAGGAGAGTTTTCGAAACAGGTGAAATAGCCAATCCCCGTGTAATTCCCTCCTGCAGTCCGACTCCCGTCTATTTTCTCTAAACCATTTTTATTAGTTTTCACCACCAATAATAATATAACACCTGACATTTATCACATAGGGGGTTATTTCTTCCCAGTTACTGCATAAAAAATTTAAAAATATGTTTCACTGTATTGGAAAATATGCAATTTATTAAAATCTCATAATGTTAATTTTCACATGGTGCACAATGCCAGAAAAAGAAAAAATACAGAATGCCCCTTCTTTGGTCACCCCCATCTCAAAAATATTGAAAGTCGTTTGTGCCCCCCAAAAGCAAGCCTCATGTAGCTATGTCACTGGGAAAATGAAAAAAAAGTTCTGTGTTTTTTTTTTTTTAAAGTGGGGCGGAAAAATGAAAAACACAAAAAGGGCTTCAGCGGAAAGGGGTTTAAGTTGCCGTGGAGAAAGCAGATGATGGTTTTGTGCAGCTCCTTCACAGATGCAGTTATTTGCACTGCGTGCCGATTCCTAACTGCCTTTTAGTATATTGTGATTGTTCTCAGTAAGAGAAACCAAGTCATCTTGTAGATATGAGAGCTCTTAATGGCTAACAAACATACATGATGTTACAGCGAGCTTCATAAGTCCACTGATAAGGGATGTGAAAGTTTTATGCTCTCTAAATTCCTGTTAGAGGGTCACCAGGCCAGCATGTTATCTCTGCTCCAGATTTCTCATATTTTCCACTGATGCAAGAACCTCCTAGGTTCAGTCCATTCTTGATGGTTATACACTTGTACTTCCATATAACATAGTACCAAGCCTTTTTCGTTTTTTTATATATTGTAGCCCAGAAGAGATTCCTATCTGTGTGTCTACAGAACGTCTCCTCTTTCTCTCTTTCAGACTGCTAGAAGAGGTCTTGTGTCGTATGTTTTACTGCTTTTCCTGCTTATGTTGTGCATTAGTTTATCCACAAGTGTGTTCGCCTGCAAAACTGTCTGCCGAACGTCTTTTGAAGAAACGGTAAGTTACCCATTTATGTAGCCTATAGTATTTACTATATGGGTTGCTGGAACTTCCACCAATCCCAAGAGGTGGCCGCAGAGTTGGCGCTAAAGGACAAGAGTTCGCTATGTGCATAGACGCTCCATACTTGCGCAAGGAGTCCTTAGAGGGCCTACATACACGTGAACCCTCCATGTGCCGCTATATAATACAGGGTTAGTACAAATGATCTCCGATGGGACCATTTACAACTCCCACTTTGCGACACTTACGGTAGATAAAGAAGTTCGATATCAATATAAGCAGAAACTCAAAAAGTTTCATTTAACAAAACGATCTGACAGTAAGACGTCCTTGTTACCCATAGCAACCAATCACAGTGCAGCTTTCATTTCTCAAGCTGCTGATGTAAGATCAAAGCTGCGCTGTGATTGGTTGCTATTGGCAACAAGGACTGTCTTACTGTTAGATAGTTTTGCTAGATAAGGCCAAAAAGTTTTATTCTGACGTAGTCGTTCTTTCTATGAGAGTATGCAAAGTAATAGACAGCAATGGTTTAATGGAGTCTCGTTACATATATGGCTTCTACTGCAGCCGCAACAGGAAATCCCACAAGACGGGGCGCCCACCCCTCAACATCACAATGAAGTCAAAAGTGAGCAGCGATCAACAAACAGATGGATTGTCCGAGCCGGTGGTGACGATAGTAAACTTCTTCCTTGGCCTCCACGCTCCCCGTACCTTACACCTTGTGATTAGAGTCTACATGCCCCCCGTACCGCCCGCCATGATCTGCAGCATCCCAGAAACCATTGCATGAGTCAGTCGTGATCCACTATGATGTGTGCGGCAGGAACTTGACTCCAGGCTCCATGTGTGTCCGGTGACAAAGGGGGTCCTACTGATCCCCTCTGAGAAGAAGAAACATTTTAACATTCTGCAACAAAACCCTTTGAGTTTCTGTTTCCATTGTTATCAAATGTTTGTATCTAAGTGTCAGTAACTGGGAGTTATAAGGGTTTTATATCGAGGAGGTCACTGGTAATATCCCCGGAGTTGGAGTCACCACGACATTTGCAGCATGGCCTATTTATGGGTGATTCTGTTCAAGAATCACACATTCTTCCCTATTGGGGGCAGAAAAAAATAGATCACAGTTGCGATCGCATGTACATTTCAGAGTCATACTAGTGTGATTTTTCTCCCATAGGGAATAATGGGTGATTTTCATGCACGTGTGATATGATGGTTGTTTTTTTTTTCAGAGTCATACTAGTGTGATTTTTCTCCCATAGGGAATAATGGGTGATTTTCATGCACATGTGATATGATGGGTTTTTTTTTTTGCAAAACGCATCGCATAAAACCTGCGGGTTTGCAGGTCTATATAGATCCGAGTTTCTCAGACCGATATTGCATTTGCTCCTGTAAATGTACGGTAACTGAAATTGGGTTGAGGCTTGAACCAATTTCAGTTTGGAATTCTTAATGCTTGATACAATATCACATACATGTCCCTCATGGAAAGGGTCTTACTCCCACATCTTGATGTACACGTGTGTGATGGGGATTACGCGGACCCAGAGGCAGAACTTGTGTGATCGTCATTGGAGCCTGGCTGTGACTAGCAACCAAGATCCTTATGCAATGGCTGTTTAACCCATTGCTGACGTGCACTGTACATGTATGGCCACTGTCACTGTGGCAATTAAATCCTTTAACGCAAAAGAAACTCGTCACCGAAATGACCACAAAAACTAAAATTTAACTTTTATTGATTAATTTTAAAAAAATGTAAGTTACGTATATCTTCAATGTGACCGTAGTCACACACTAACTAAAAAAGGATCACTGAGGCGAATAGTTTCCGCTCTTTTATCTCAAAATTGAGGATGCAGATCTATCTGTTTCCACCTCTAATCTATTACCAGCTAGATATAAATATGTCGCTTGTATCTTTCTATCGTTTGACCATTATATGACCATTATATGACATCAAGGGATTCGCTATTATATGACATATGAGGATTCATTGTGCAGATATGCCACCCACTATTCATCAATATGTTAATTCCTATCTGTGACTGAGCTGCATGTGGTGATAGCATGTGATCACGTGTGTAGTTTGCGTATCACTGTGATCACTTTTATTATTGTTATTATATGTCACATAGATAGCATTCAGTGTGCCCAGCTTCGGTATTGAAGGTCCACAGTCATTTAGTTATATGTAGGGATGAGCGAGTATACTCGCTAAGGCACTACTCGCTCGAGTACTGTGCCTTAGCCGAGTATCTCCCTGCTCGTCCCTAAAGATTCGGGGGCCGCCGCAGCTGACAGGTGAGTTGCGGCGGGGAGCGGGGCAGAGCGGGCGGGAGAGAGAGATCTCCCCTCCGTTCCTCCCTGCTCTCCCCCGCAGCTCCCCGCCCCGCAGCGGCACCCGAATCTTTCGGGACAAGCAGGGAGATACTCGGCTAAGGCACATTACTCGAGCGAGTAGTGCCTTAGCGAGTATACTCGCTCATCCCTAGTAATATGCCTTGACCACACTTGATTGCTATGTAGCCACATATGCTTAACCAACATATAGTGCGATTTATGTAGTATCTATTGTTGCACCATGTTTTAAATCACCACATGTGCTACAGGTGTTCACTTTTGAAGCTCATTCTGTATATATGCTTAATCCAACCAGAATTTAATTTGGGCTATCAATGTGATGATTTAATTCTCACACCCTCTCTCCTTTGCATGTATGGAATGCCCGATAGGGAGCGCAGTGCACTAACCCCCCACCCTGAGTGATTACTAACAGGGCTGCTGGTGGGTGATCTTATCATAGTATACGCGACTGCTAACTGTAGGTTACTCTCTGATACTTTATTTCAAATTCTATCTGGATCAGCCCCATAGGATCGCTGTATCCCTATCCCTGCCTGGCATATAATACTGTGGTGCTAGTTTTGGTTCTATGCCATCACTGTACTTTGTGGGTGAGATCAGATCTTAGTTACTAATCTCCCTACCCCCAGTAACTAAGATCTGATCTCACCCACAATCTTTTCGCCTGAGTAGTCAGTTACTCGAAAAAAGCGGTGCTCTAGTGCAAAAACGCCCTAAACGAGTATGTTCGCTCATCTCTAGTACTTTTCAAACAAGAATTGGGAACATTCGGTCCCGCTCCTTTACTTCAACGTTTTGTAAATTAACAGAAGAATAACTTGTACACATTGAATTATTAGTAGAAGTAGGCTGACATTCCTCGCCTGTTTCCTTTCACTCGTGCCGTTCGGGTTTCCCAAGGTGTTACATCCACAGTCTCAATAATCTGTTGGATCTCTCTCTTGGATAAAACTCTCTCACCTGGATAGACTGTAGACTTCTTTCACACCTGTAATTACCATCAAAGACCCACCACTCACCACTAAGACCCACACCGATCTCGAGAACAGGACACCCATGTCTTATTCTCCTACCACTGTGGGATTCGCTTCTCCCCACCGAGCATGTGCGGTCAGCGCTCCAATCATTCCATGGGATCTTATGCTCTAAACACGTTATAAATAACGACACTACAACTTATTCTGGATCACAATGACCGCGCCATTTCGGTTTAAACTAAACTTTCAATAAATAATCAAATATATACCAACTGCGTAGACTTTGCCCTAGAAGCTCCAGTCTACTAATAAAACATTCAAAACTCAAGTCCATGCCCACCTGCAGGAGGCGGGCGGCAACCCCACCAGCCATGGCATTAACATGCCATGGCCTCCCAACCAAAGCTGCAGCTCTGTCAACCGTACCTTGTAGATTCATATTAAAGATGTCTAGAGCAATTTCAGCTAAATGAACTCCATCCACCCTGTAAAAACTTTGTAAAAAACCTTCTAACTCCCTGTGGCGTACCGAAAAACCACCTAAAATCGCTGCCCACTTCTCCAAGGCCCTATTAAGCTTTTTTCTCATCTTTTCCATGAATAGAAAAATTGGGAAGGGCCGCACTAATCGAGGTACGATTTCGGAGAGAACTAATATTGTATCCGGAAAACTAGCCTTGACACCCCAGAGTTGTCTCCGAATGTCTGCCAGAAGCTCACTCGTCCGTTTAATACCTAGATCATTGCTGCCGAGATGTACAATGATAATGTGAGGCTCAGGAAGTATATTCGCCCTCTCAGCTAACACCACCAATAATCAGGGCCTCTGTAAACCCCGGACACCAATCAAAAAAATTTCAAAATGAGAAGCAGCCAAACCCAGATTACCCGTATAACCTCGCTCCATCGCCCTCCGATGAGCCCAACAAAAGAGTGGCCCACAATCCAGACTAGTCATTTTTTCTGCATGCCTAAAAGAGAAAATAACAAATACCAATATCACGATGCGATGTTTTCAGGGCGCACATATAATTTGAAACACCCAGAGTCCCATCTCCCAATCCTTTTAATATCGTTGTTACTCATCCTGCATCTCGCAGCTTCTGTAGCTGCGCCTATCCGAAAAGAGTGAGACGTGACCTTAAAACTTTTGGCACCTGATTATCCGAACTGTTTTTTAAATTTCCAAAAAATTGAAAGCGAGATAATGATGAACCTTCCGCATGACTTAGCGAAGATCTCGTCTGAATTGAACGGATCTCTAAAAATCTTCGGAGAGCCTTCACTGGGCAAAGCTCCTCACATAAGATTTGAAAAATACGAAGCCACACCCCTTTTCCCACTCTGTCAGTCTTTGTTTGACGCAACAACACTTTAATGAAATCGCCATGCTCAGACACCTCTGAAATAAGTAACGGGGAGTATACTCACTTCGACGCCGCTGGAAACTGACCAGCGCACAACACCCCAAAGTAGGCCAGCAAAAGGGCCAGCTGAAACAACCTTATCTCAAATTTAAAATGCACACTGACGGTAACGCCTTTATTAATTTTCCCAGTAAGCTAAAAGACATTGCAGCTTTATCGTCTCTTTGAAAATTACTCGCTTTAAAGCCTTGCATTAAAAGTTTGAGCGGGAACCCGGGCGCTGAATAACCCTGTCAAGGCCCTAACCGGAACAGGATGTACCAAGCAGAAACCGGAACTGAGGATGTGAGCAGCAACAGCATATCAGGATGAAGCACAAGTAGCTACAGCAGACTGGAGATCAGTAGTCAGTGAGATACTGCAGGAGCAGCAGCCATGAGCCATCATAGGATTACAACAACACTGCAGCACTGTTGACCAGGTTTGAGGAAGCTATATAGTGGAGTGATTGGCAAACAGTTTCCAGTTGGGTGGAAGAGTAAGGAACTGTTACCTCCAGCAATGCTGGAGCAAAATAAACTCTACAAGGAGATAACAGACAGAGCAAAGCAGTAGACATGTCTGCTATACTTAATAGTTCGCCATTGTTGGGATGAAATGTTAAGTGATAATACCATGTGTTCTGCAGTGAAGTGTTGATGATAAATGTAATGTATAACAGATTGTTACTGTTAGGCTGGATTCAGACGAACATATATCGGCTCGGTTTTCACGCCCAGCCGATATACATCGTCTCTCTCTGCAGGGGGGAGGCTGGAAGAGCCAGGAGCAGTGCTCTGAGCTCCTGCCCCCTCTCTGCCTCCTCTCCACCACTCTGCACTATTTGCAATGGGGAGAGGTGGGCCGGGGGCGGGGCTAATTCTCAGAACTTAGCCCCGCCCCTGCCCCGCCTCCTTTCATTGCAAATAGTGCAGAGGGGTGGAGAGGAGGCAGAGAGGGGGCGGGAGCTCAGTTCCTGCTCCTGACTCTTCCATCCTCCCCCCCCCCCTGCAGATGAGGACACCGTATATCGGCCGGGCATGAAAACCGAGCCGATATACGTTCGTCTGAATCCAGCCTTTAGATCCACTGTTCAGACTAACTTCCCTTTCTATGGTTCTGGCAGACATGGGCGAGGTTCTGCTCTCCCTGTTACCTAAGTTTATCCTTACCTGCTTCCAGCACTTCTATGGTTAATTGGTTCAGAGCTTCTCCGCTCAGCTGTAGGACATTTTGCCAATCTCCTGCCTATATAGCTGAGCTGGGACTTCATTTCAATGCTGCAGTGTTGTTGCTGAGTTTTACTCTCTGACTCCCTGCTTGGCTCCTGTTTCTGCAGTTATCCTGTTTGCATTCAATGTCCTGTTCCTTGTTGTGCTGTCTGTTCTTGCATTGCTCTGTCTATAGTCTTTACCTGTTCCTCTGTCTTATCCTTGCAAGCCCGTCTCTCTCCCTGTCCCTTTATTCTTCCCAGTCCTGTTCTGTCTTTTGTTGTACAGGTGTTCTTTCCTGTTAGGGTCAGCTAGCGCCTAGAGGAAGACCGCAGGGTCGTCCTTTTCAGGATGTTAGCCCTGCTTGTAGGCAGGGTCTTCCTTCCCCTTTATACCAGCGCAGGGCTAGGCACCTTCCTAGTTCTCATCTCCAGACTGAGTGGCAGACATCTGGTATTTTACCTCTGCATGCTAGTGAGTCAGTGTCAGCCTTGCTGGACTAGTCCAATGCATATCCGGTAAGTTGACGCAGTGGATCCACGTCAACATTCCTAACAGTGGCCATGCCCCACTCACGGGAGAGCTCAGCATATTCTTAGAGTCTGTTAGGTTGTCTGCTGTTTCTGAATAACCCCATATTGCTCATTTAGAAACTTCTACAGCAACTTCATTCCAAGTCTGTTAAATTAAAAGAATACATATTTTTGTAAGCCCGGTGTCCGCACCGCACTGATCCCTCTGTCACCTGCCCTACCGCCACACACACATCCGATAGAGTTCCATGATTATACAGATAAGACTAATGAAATGTGTTTTGTTGCAGACTGTCATCATCCTTCAAACCACGACTGTGAATGTACCTGATACAACCAGAGATGTTCCTCCCGACTACTCAGCAGCCGTGACGTCTGACTAAAAGGCACAGACAGGAAGTCATTAGTCGTTGTCATACAGCCACTGCAAGACGAATACACTCCAGTGCATTTACAAGATCCTTGGATGCAACCTGTGACTTATAGCATTTCTAGTAATTGCAGTGAATCTCTAAACCTTCAGTTATAAAGCACAATTATAGCATATACGCTATCAAAACTAAATCCCGCCCCTAAGAGAAGTTGTCGTTTTGCTCCCTCCATACCCGCCCCTTATCACATCTTGTATCCAAGCTAGAGGTGGCCCAACAGGGCACTAGAGCCTCCATGCCCCCCGTATCACATCTTGTATCCAAGCTAGAGGCGGTACAACAGGGTACTAGAGCCTCCATGCCCGCCCGTATCACATCTTGTATCCAAGCTAGAGGTGGTACAACAGGGTACTAGAGCCTCCATGCCCCCCTTATCACATCTTGTATCCAAGCTAGAGGTGGCCCAACAGGGCACTAGAGCCTCCATGCCCCCCGTATCACATCTTGTATCCAAGCTAGAGGCGGTACAACAGGGTACTAGAGCCTCCATGCCCGCCCGTATCACATCTTGTATCCAAGCTAGAGGTGGTACAACAGGGTACTAGAGCCTCCATGCCCCCCGTATCACATCTTGTATCCAAGCTAGAGGCAGCACAACAGGGTACTAGAGCCTCCATGCCCCCCGTATCACATCTTGTATCCAAGCTAGAGGCAGTACAACAGGGTACTAGAGCCTCCATGCCCCCCGTATCACATCTTGTATCCAAGCTAGAGGCGGTACAACAGGGTACTAGAGCCTCCATGCCCACCTGTATCACATCTTGTATCCAAGCTAGAGGCAGTACAACAGGGTACTAGAGCCTCCATGCCCGCCTGTATCACATCTTGTATCCAAGCTAGAGGCAGCACAACAGGGTACTAGAGCCTCCATGCCCCCCGTATCACATCTTGTATCCAAGCTAGAGGCAGTACAACAGGGTACTAGAGCCTCCATGCCCCCCGTATCACATCTTGTATCCAAGCTAGAGGCGGTACAACAGGATGCTAGAGCCTCCATGCCCGCCCCCATATCATTACTTGTATCTAAACTAAAGGCAGCCCAGTGGGGTACTAGAGCCTCCATGCCCATCTGTATCACATCTTGTATCCAAGCTTGAGGCGGCCCAACAAGGAACTTAAGCCTCCATGCCTCCTGTATCACATTTTGTATCCAAGCTAGAGGTGGTACAACAGGGTACTAGAGCCTCCATGCCCCTGTATTACATCTTGTATCCAAGCTAGAGGTGGTACAACAGGGTACTAGAGCCACTATGTCCCTGTATCACATCTTGTATCCAAGCTACAGGCGGTACAACAGGGTACTAGAGCCTCCATGCCCTCTGTATCACATCTTGTATCCAAGCTAGAGGCGGTACAACAGGGTACTAGAGCCTCCCTACAAGGGGTCGGTTCTCCACAATAAATGGTCCTTTTGCTCTGATATTGTAAATCACTTATATCAACGTTACAATCACAGAGAAAGTTTCATTGCTTTCCAACAACGTCTATGGGAGGGATGACACTGACAATTAGTGTATATATATACTCCTTCTAGGGGAGGGACTGTTTTGAGTGTATTATATAACTGTATTTACTATCACCGACACATATTATGTTTTGTAGTGACTATCCAAAATATACAGTAGAAAGAAATAAAGAAACTGCATTAAAGGGAACCGGTCACCAGTTTGTAGGACATTGACCAATACCGCACTGCATTACTGGAGCTGCACTGATTACCGCACTGGTCTTGTTACACTGCCCAATGATTTTGTTTCGGGCTCAAAATTAGTGTATACTTATGTATTTCCATCTGCTGAATTCAAAAATCACCATAAAAATAACCGATTAGCTCAGGAGATACAGTGACATGCCATCTTTTAGATTTTTTTTTTTTTTTTTTTGGGGGGGGGGGGGGGAGTTGTCACACCTCTCATTTGACATAGCACAACGTTCTCCATATGTTTGAAGGTTATAAACATAATAAATGTTGCTATGACTGAGTTTCAGATTGTTTCTGTTTTTTTTTTTTTTAGAATTTCTGGTTTCGGAGCGTTTTTGAAGTATTAAATTTGCTATATCAAAATACCACGAAAATGTGTAAATTTAGTGAATAATTTTTTTTACATTTGTGGTGAAATAACATTTTCGTCACAGAAACGCAATCTGACGCCTCTTGTGAGGACTGCCTATCATCATTATTTTGGTATGAAGGTCGGGGACCAGGATAAGCCATGGGCTCCACATATATGTTGCAACTCTTGTTCAGTTAAACTACGAGAATGGCTGAAAAATATAAAATGACCTATGGGTTTTGCTGCGCCTATGGTTTGGTGGGAGCCTACAAACCATACAGATGACTGCTGTTTCTGCTTGACTCCGCCTATAAAGGAAGTATTGTCAATGAAGAAAACAGGAACAGTTCAATACCCGAATCTTCCATCTGCTATTCGACCTATTCCACATTCAGATAGTTTACCAGTTCCTCCTCCACCCCAACATTATGAGCTTGAAGTAGAAAATGAAGAAAGTGTGGAAAAGTCAAGCGGAATTGAGTGATTTCATTTGAGACCTTGACTTGTCAAAGGTGAAGGTGGAACTTCTAGGGTGAAGACTACAGCAATGGGATCTTCTCCAACGTGATGTCAGGGTCTCACAGTACAGAGAACCTCAGAGGGATCGGCTTCCTTTTTTGGGAAGAAAAACAATCTGGTTGTTTGCTGCGATGTTAATGACTTGATGAAATGTTTGGATTTGAACCATGATCCAACTTAATGGAGGCGATTCACAGACTCCTCCAAGTTTAGTTTGAAAGCTGTATTACTTCACAATGTTAACCGTCCTCCTTCTATTCCTGTTGGTCAGGCAATTCACATGAAGGAGACTTATGCAAACATGACAGCCCTCTTCGACTTAAACGGGTTGTACCGCGAAACAAAGTTGGGGTATACACTTCTGTATGGCCATATTAATGCACTTTGTAATGTACATTGTGCATTAATTATGAGCCATACAGAAGTTATTCACTTACCTGTTCCGTTGCTAGCGTCCTCGTCTCCATGGTGCCGTCTAATTTTCAGCGTCTAATCGCCCGATTAGACGCGCTTGCGCAGTCCGGTCTCCTCCGTGTTGAATGGGGCTGCTCGCGCTGGAGAGCGCTCCTCGTATCTCCGCCCCGTCACGTGCCGATTCCAGCCAATCAGGAGGCTGGAATTGGCAATGGACCGCACAGAAGACCTGCGGTCCACCGAGGGTGAAGATCCCGGCGGCCATCTTCGCAAGGTAAGTAAGAAGTCACCGGAGCGCGGGGATTTGGGTAAGTACTATCCGGTTTTTATTTTAAACCCCTGCATCGGGTTTGTCTCGAACGGGGGGGGCTATTGAAAAAAAAAAAACCCGTTTCGGCGCGGGACAACCCCTTTAATGAAATATTCTGAACACAAGTGGAAAATCTGGTGAGATCTAAAAGTCATCACTGTACTCTTAGGAATACAACTGGGGTCACTAAATACTGTTGCTTTTTATGTATGTGGGACAATAGGGATAGGAAATCACATTACATTCAAGGGGACTGGCCTGCAAGAAATCTTGACTCTACCGAGTAAAATGTCGTTGCCGAGCCTCTTGTGGACCCAAAAGATGTTCTTCTTCCACCATTTCATATAAAGCTGGGTTTAATGGAAAATGTTGTCAAAGTTATGAACCAGGAAGGACCGGCATTAAGTACTTAAGACACAAATTTCCTAGATAGAGTAATGCAAAGGTTAAGGAAGGTATTTTTGTTGGGCCACAAATTCGACAACTTGTAAATGATCTTGCGTTTGACCAAGTTTTGGAGGGAAAAGAAAAGGTAGCTTGGCAAGCCCTAAAGGGAGTTATTCATGGATTCTTAGGCAACAAAAGAGATGATAACTGTCAGTTGGTGAAAGGACTTCTGGAAAAATACCATCAACTCGGATGCAACATGTCCCTTAAAATCCATTTTCTCCACTCCCATCTAGCCTTCTTCCCTCCTAGTTGTGGAGCTGTCAGTGATGAACACGGAGAAAGATTATAAGAGCTCACTCACACGGGTGTATTTGCGCTCTGTATTATGCACATATTCTTTTACGCATGTAATATGGACAGCTTACCCTCCATTGAGTTCCACTGGGATATTCAAACACGCATTTTATGCTCAAGTGAAAAACAAATTACAACATGTCCTACTTAGGTCCACAATACAGACCAAAAGTGTCCATCAGAGGCAATGGGATTGCGTAAATACACAGTGAATACTCATGTATATGTATTTACTCATGAATGGAGAAGAAATCTATGGGACCTTCTTGCATTTTTTTCGCACAGTGAGTAAGTGAGGAAAAACACAAAAACAGGAAGAAGGTCTAAGTATGCATTTCATGAACCAAAACTGAATACGCCTGGATGAATGAGCCCTAAATGAAACTCCTCCCTAACATATCTGTGGAGCTCTCTGCACTATGGTGGGCTGTCAGAGCCGTGCCGCCACCAGGGAGCTGCTGGACAGAGCGATGTGTTAGTGCGCCGGAGCTCAGAATCCAGGATGGCGCCCGCTCCTTGTCTTGGCACCACCCCCTCTGCCAAACTTTGTCTAGGAAAAGTCGAGAGCCGGCCCTTCTGCATCTGAACCTTGTTATAAGTCACATACAATGTGATTCGGCCCGTAGGCCTTGAGGGGTTTCACACGAGCTCTAAAAGGTCCCTAAAAATTCTTTAACACAGAAAAAGAGAAGAAAGACCTCATGCAGCCATAAATAGGAAAATTAATTGACCAGCAGCACAATAATTAATTCCACACCGCATGTCAATTTCCGCAGCTTGTGGATTCGATTTTCAAAATCTCATCCATTCGCTACTATTGTAAATGCGGTGTAATTTTCGTGCGGAGGGTCTGCATGGAAATTCTGCAAGAAATCCACCCTTTGTGGACCCAGCGTAAAGGAGTTTTTCAGGCAGCGCCCACTAGAATACACTGTGATCGGAATGGAAGCGCTGCTCCAACCCCTGTGTAGTGGCCGGCACTCGTAATTGCAGGTGCATTGATTTCCAAGAGATCTGTACCTGTAATTACAATCGCTGGCCACTACACAGCGCTTCCGCTCCAACCCCTGCATCCCAGGAAAGCTCACTTAAAGTTGGCTGAGTGATTCTGAGCCTGGGAGCTGTGGCACCACGGTTGGGGATCACTGGTATAAGCAATTAAATGATCACAAGTTCATGTCTAGAGATGAGCGAGCACATTCGTCCGAGCTTGCTACTCGTTCAAGTATTAGGGTACTCGAGATGCTCGCTACTCAAGTCAATTGCATTTCCCTTCCCCACATATATAGCGCCATTTTCTGGCCAATAAACATGCAGTGAAGGCATTACCACTTCCTGCTGTGACGTGTCAGCCCTCCCCCCCCCCCCAGTAGTGAGTGACTGGCGAGGTCAGGTGACCACCGAGTACTTAAACAGGTCCCGCCCGCGGCTCGCCTCAGACGCATGCTGGCAGAGGTTAGGGAAAGTGCTGAGGCTTATACAGGGAAAGTGTTAGATCCTCTCTACAAGAACCCCAACAGTCCTTCTTAGGGCTACTCCTCACCATGTGCATTATAGTTGTGGCTGGCTGGGAGCAGTAGTGCACCTTTTTTTTTAACCCCTTAGTGACGACCCCATTGCCTTTCTACGTCCTGGCCGGCTGGGCTTAATTCCTAGAGGACGTAAAAACATGCATCCTCTAGGAATGAAAGCCCTGCAGGCTCAGGATGTGATAGCTCCATGCTGCCGGTTACCGGAGGTAGCCGACAGCATGGAGCTGTCATCCAGGGCCGCGGGACCCCATCATGTTAAAGTCTATGGGCAGTTTAAAAAAAGTAAAGTTTCAGCTCCCCTTATGGGTTGGATCCGTAAGGGGAGCTGAGAGTACTCACCCTCGGTCCTCCGCAGCGTCCGGCGTCTTCCCTCTTCTCCCCGGCCCTGCCACTGGCGTCTGCGCTTGCGCGCCAGATGCATTACGTCGCGCACATGCGCAGAGAGTCGGGAGGCCCGGGAAATTTAAAAACTCCCTGCTCCCAGCTAGTATGAGTAGCCGAGAGCAGGGAGCTGTCACCGGGAGCCGCTGTATGCAGTTCCCGGTCACATGCTCGCTGCTATCCAATGGATAGCAGCGATCATGTAAAAGTTTAAAAAAGTTTAAAAAGTGTAAAAAAAAAAAAGAAAAAAAGTTTGTTTCATCTCCCCTCATGGATCATATCCATGAGGGAAGATGAAATTAGGTACCTAAAGCCCCCAGATTTATCCGCGAACCTTGCCCGGCTTCGGCGCACGCGTCCGTCGCCAAAATGGCGGACGCAGGTGCAAAAGCCGCAGATTGGTGGGGTAATTTAAAATCTCCCCGCACCGGGCTACTAAATGTAGCCAAGAGCCTGGAGATTCCATGGGGTGCCATGGTACGCTTTTCCCAGTCACGTGATCGCCGTTATCCAATGGATAACGGCGATCACGTAAAAGTAAAAAAAAGCTCAATTTTCACCTCCCGTCACGGATCGCATCCGTGAGGGGAGGTGAAATTACTTAGATAAGGCCACCGTCAAGGTCCCCTGACGGGATTCTTTTCCGCTGACCTTTCCCCCGTTTGGCGCATGCGCCCGTCGTCAAAATGGCGGACGCAAGCGCAGAAGCTAGGGAGGGCAAGAGGAAATTTAAAATCTCCTTGCTCCTTGCTACTAAAGGTAGCCAAGAGCTTGGAGATGTCACGGGGGGCCGCGGTGAGCGGTCTTCGGTCACGTAATCGCCATTATCCAATGGATAATGGCGATCACGTAAAAGTTAAAAGACAGTTAAAGTTTGACGCTCAATTCAGTTTGAGCCCCGTTGTGCATCCAGACAGAAAATTAGGGCCACAATGGGTATGTTTCTGAACACGGGACAAATGGGGGTATACATTTTAGGGTGAAAGTTTTTATTTCTATGTATGCTGTACAAAAAAAACCTATTTTTAAAATGACATAATTGCCAAAAAAACAAAAATCTCAATTTTTTCAATCTGCTTTGCTTCGATTCATTTAAAAACGGTGGAGTGAAAATACGCCGTACACCACTAGATGAATGTGTTAAGGGGTCTAGTTTATATTATGGGGTCATTTGTGGGGGTTCTCTATCGTTTTGGCCACTCAAGGGCTCTACAAGTGTGCAATGGGGCCTGAAACACCTTCAACCAAAATGTCTGTTCTGAAAACCACCAGCTGCTACTTTTGGTTTGGGCCCCGTTGTGCATATGGACAGAAGATTAAGGCCACAGTGGGTATGTTTCTGAACACGGGACAAACAGGGGGATCCATTTCTGGGTGAAAGCCTCCATTCATATGTCTGCTGTCCAAAAAAACCTGTTTTTAAAATCACATAATTGATTAAAAAAAACAAAAATCGTAATTTTTTACTTCTGCTTTGCTTTGATTCATTCAAAAACTGTTGGGTCAAAATACGCAATACACCCCTAGATTAATGCGCTAAGAGGTCTAGTTTCCAAAATGAGGTAATTTGTGGGGGTCCTCCACGTTTTGGCTGCTCAAGGGATCTACAAGTGAGCAATGGGGCCTAAAATGCCTTCAAGAAAAATGTCTGTTCTAGAAGCCACCGGCTGCTCCTAACGGTTTTGGCCCCGTTGTACATACGGACAGAAGATTAGGGCCACAATGGGTATCTTTCTGAACACAGGACAAACGGTAGTATGCATTTTGAGGTGTAAATCCTCATTTTTATGTGCACTGTAGAAACAAATCCTGTGTTATAAATTATGTATTTGCAAAAATATGAAATTTTATTTTTTCTACTCTAAATTGCATTAATTCCTGAAAAGAAACTGTGGGGTAAAAATACTCCTGACCCCCCTCAGTGAATACATTAAGGGGTGTAGTTTTTAAAATGGGGTCATTTGTGGGGTTATCTATCATTCTCACACTCATGAGCCTTTGCAATCTTGGCTTGGTGCCGGAAAATAAAGTGTTCCTCAAAATGCTGAAACGTAATGTTAAATTTGTATGTCTCCTAAATGGTTTTAAAAATGAAAGTTTTTCAAATGTGCTTCCAGAATAAAGTGAACAGATGGAAATACATATCTTAGCAAAAATTTGTACAGTATGTTTGCACATATTTGAGATATTACAGTTGAAAATGTGAAAAAATGACAATTTTTTCAAAATTTTCCCGATATTGGCACTTTTAATAAATATACACACATTCTATCGGGTTATTTTTACCACCTAAATGAAGTACAACATGTGGCGAAAAAACAATGACAGAATCACTGGGATATGCAAAACCTTTACGGAGTTATGTTATGTTAAGTGACACATGTCAGAGTTCCAAAATTTGGCTCCGTCACTAAGGCGCAAACAGGCTTCGTCACTAAGGGGTTAAAGCATCTAGCCCTGTGCAGAGCCTTTCAGTTATACCGTTCTATGTCTGCAGTGCATTAGACAGAGGTCTCACTGCGAAACAGTACTGTAATATTTCCTGGGCCACTGCAAAGTATTTCAGCTCAGCCGCTGTGCAGAGCGTCTCACAATACCCTTTCCTTGGTGGGGTTGAGATCGCCGCAGTTACCAGCACTATCCACTGGCTTTAGAGTCTTCTCCCACTCCATACAGCCTCTATTATCTACAAGTCTCTGCGAGCAGTAAATTACCCCTAGGTATCAGCACAAGACAGCTGGTTACTTTTTTTCAAGTCACAGCATAGAGCCTCCGCTATCTACAAGTCTCTGTGTGCGGTGAATTAAGCCACAGTTGTGAGAGCTGTACAGTGGGGTGATTTATTTGGGCCCTGCTCTATTCTTAATCCACCATGATGAGGAGTAGGGGTAAGGGACCGGGTCGAGGATGTGGATGCGGATGCGGGCATCCAAGTGAGGGTGTGGGCACCTCCTCCTGCTTGGGGTCTGGGGATCAGCGCTGGTCGACATGTATTTGCTCTCGTGTTACCACAGTTATCTGAGACACTGGTTTGGACCAATCAAAAGAAGCGTAACTGAAATAAGGAGACGTTCACAGCTGCACTAGCATCCAAGTCCGCTTTATGCCCACGATTACTGAGGGTGTGGGCAGAAGCTGAAGTACTGGGGGGAGTGCAACTGCTCCAGGTTTGGCCTGTGAAACTTCTTTGTGGTTTATCCAGTCTTTGGAGCGATGAAAGCAACTGCAACTCATTTAATGAGACGTTCGCAGCTGTACTAGCATCCCAGTCCGCTTTATGCCCATGATTGCTGAGGGTGTGTGCAGAGGCCGAGGTCCTGGGCAGGGTGAAACTCTGTCATGTTTGGGCACTGTAATTGCTTCATGTTTAATACTTTCCTTGAGTTTCATGGGCTCGCCTAGGCTGTGGGTGCACAAAGATTTCCCATTGCGGTGTTCAGCTATTTGACACATACACAGAATGAATTGTGTGGGGACACATGGATTTCCCATTGCTATGTAACTCACGGCACCTTGGGTCACACAAGGTGGAGGCTGGGACTGAGCCTGACCCTGGGCCCGCTGACGTGCTTCCCACACAGAGTATTGTGGGTCCTGCCTCGGTCATGGTTTCTCTGGCTTATTATGCCACCTCCTCCTCCTGCTTGGGGTCTGGGGATCTGCGTTGGTCGGCATGTATTATCTCTTGTGCTACAAATTACCACAGTTATCCGAGATACTGGATTGGAGCATTCACAGAAAGTGTTAGTGATTTTCATGAAAATTTCACAGGGTCACTGTATACCTGTAGTGGCTACTTTGGCAACACCTCCTGCTTCAAACCAATCTTAGGTGTTAGTATGCGCTGCTGCATTGTGGAGACGTGTAGAAGTGCTGGCACCTGAGTCCCCTTTATGCCCATGTTTGCGGCTCCTGACAATTTTGTGACGGAGGTGGCATGCGATTGGAATGATGATTGTACGTTAATCTATCATCAATTCTCAACAGCATTGTGGGCTATCGCTCACACTTTCAAAGAGGGTCACTGCCTGGCCCTGCCAACCCTCTGCCATGTGTGCCTCCGGTTCCTCCTCATCCAGTATGCACTTATAAATAGACATGAGGGTGGAGTGGCTATGAAGCGAGTGTGTGGCATGAGGGCAGCTGAAGGCTGCGCAGGGAAACTTTTCTGTGCGCTATGGACGCAGGGTCGTGCGAGGGGGTTGGACAGCAATGCCAGCATGTAACCCAGGTGAAGAGGCAGTGGTGTCACCCGCAGGCAGTGATTGTCCTTGGTTGCAGCTAGTGTGCTGCTTAGCTAAGATGTGCCAGCGCATGTGCCTTGCTAATGATGGTCTGTCCCAAGTAAATAGTTAGGGGGGTGACCACCAGGCTCTTGCCCCCATTTTGGCTTAATAGTGGGACCTCGGAGCCTCAGATGCAGCCATGCATGCTGCCCCTGCCCTTCGCTATCCATTTCTGTGGTGTTTCCATGACTTTCTGATGTTTTCTGGTGTTTGACAAGTCATCACCTATGCAGAGCATTGGTCATATACAAAAATGCTCGAGTCCTCCATTGACTTCAATGGGGTTCGTTACTCGAAACGAGCTCTCAAGCATTACGATAAGTTCGACTCACGTACCGAGTACCCGAGCATTTCGGCGCTTGCTCATCTCTATTCATGTCCCCTATGGGGACTAAAAAAAAGATGTAAAAATGAGTTCAGAAAAGTTCTATTAATTATTAGAAGGAAATACAAAGGTAATGAAAGTGGGAAAAAAGCAACTAAAAACCTCTTTTACCATACTTCTAGTACAGAAACCAAAACAAAAGAAAAAAAACATATTTGTTATCCCCGCTTCTGTATCTCCAATCCATCAAAGTAACGCATTATTTATCCTGCAAGGCGAACGTCATCCGTGAAAGGAACATACACAACATCAGAACGGCACATTTTTAGTCACCCTGTCTCCAAGAAAAAATATAGTGAAAAGCTATCAAAAAGTCATATGAGCTCCAAAAGAAAAACCGTCCTGGCGGCAGAAAATAATTCTGTTTTTTCAAAGTAAGGGTGACTGCCCACTAGAGTTTTTTTTCCGCTGCGAATTCGCTGCGTTTCTTTCTTCCACTTGTCAATGGGACTTTCGAATGTTAAAAACGCAAAGTTGCGTTGCATCACGTTGTGTTTTTAACATTAGGAAGAACCATAGGCAACTGGAAAAAAAAACACAACGAATTCGCAGCGGAAAAAAAAAACGCTAGTGGGTAGTCACCCTAATACAGCTAAAAAAAAAATCTGTATCCATTTGGTGTCGTCGTAATCGTACCGACCCACAGAATAAAGCTAGAAGGTCATTTTTGCTGCAGTGTGTATACTGTAGAAACAAGATGGCAAAATTGTGGGGTGGACGGGGTGGGGGTGCATTTTACTCCACTTAGAATTCTTTAAAAGTTTTTCAGTACATTTTATGGTACATTATATTGTGTCATTGAAAAACACAACTTGCTACGTAAAAAGTAATTTGCAGACATCAATAGATAAATAAAAGGTATGATTTTTTGAAAGTGGAGATGAGAAACGAAAATGAAAGAAAAGACGCTCCTTAAGGGGTTAAACCTCTTCCCTGAGTCAGTACTACAACACACGGATGTTTCTCCCCCAAAACCTAAAGTATCTCGGCACACCCAGTGACAAGAGCCGCTATCTGTACCAGACACAAACAGGCAGATCTGAAGCGGCATATTTCCCACAAGCTCAGGAAACGCGTCTCCTCCGCTGATGTCATGTGACACTTGAGTCACTTCTGTAAACAGCAAGGAAACAGCGGATCCGTCTTCAGGTCAGACACGAGGTACCGGAGAGCGGACAGTCTGCACTGCAGGCTGATACTTTGTATCATACATTGTAGCGAACTGTCAGGACACGAGGGGGCGGCGCTGCTGCTGCGTTCCGCTCACAGGGGGTTTGGCTGCTTTGGGTTCTTTCACACGGGACGGAATTGTCCGCCGGACGCAGCGCAGATGGGGGTTTTGTCAAATAGTTCAGGTTTTGTTTATAATTTTCATTTAGAATTGCGCAGTGCGTTCTGCGGCTCGTCTTGCGGAATTTCTTACATTTTTGTTACACAGACTAATTACGGAATTCCATCTCCCGTATGTTAGAAACGCACAACAACAATTCTGTAAGGCCGCCTGCAGACGAGCGGGTCGGATCCCGCGGCGAGCACCTGCAGGGACCAGTGCGTACTCACCCACGCCCGGCGGCCCCGGCTCTTTCATGTGCCGGCTGCCGGGCAGCCGGCGCATGCGCAGACCGGAGCCGGCGGCCCGGTGAGTGACGTTTCTGTGCGAGGCTCCGTGAGCCCCACACAGAAATAGGACATGCCGCGGTTTGTTTGCCGCACGAGATTTCACGCGGCCAAAACCACGGTCGTCTGCATAGGATTGCGTTTGTTAACGCAATCCTATGCAGGCTTTGAGCGGCGGAAATCCCGCTGGATTTCCGCCCGTGTGCAGGCGGCCTAAGACGTCTTCATTCAGCAGCAATGAGCTTTTCTGCAACAGAATTTAATCTTGTGATTTTGAAGTAAACAATTTAACCCCTTCATCCCCGCTTTGCCACGGTATGCATGTGTTGGTTAAAGGGTTGTATAGATTATATATATATTTTATGAATTCTCTTTATTTATCAACAGCAGACGATGTTTTGACTTTATACAATTTTTTTTTTTTGCTTTTTCTCTTCTTATTATAAATGTCCTATGAGGGTTAAAATTCTAAGTGCAACACCAATCGGCCCACCCCACTTTCCCCGTTGCCGGCCGTAAGAAGAGACACCACACACAGGAGTCTGGTCTAGCTCCTCACACGGGAGAAAAAACTGCGCACTTTATTACAGATTACATGAGATCTTATACCCTTTGTCCCCTCACCACTAGGGGGTGATGGGCTCATAACCATATATGGGCAGTCCGGATTTGCGGACTGAGACAGTGAAAATCATATAACAGTCATGTACATTTGAACATCTTGATATCTTGTTCCAGCGCTTCTGGGAAATCGGCCAAGTACATGCGTCCTTGCGTCTGGTTCGGTATCTTCTCTGAATTTCCTAGAACATCTCTCTCTGCCTTGAGATATCTGATGTAAGGTGACATTTAAGTTTTTTTTTTCTCATTTGGAATTGAATAAAACTTGCATATAGGTATAAAAGCATAAAAAACACATATGGCAATATATATATACCCTCACAAACCCCCCTAAAAAACTTAATATGGAGATCAAGCATCAGACCTTGCACTCTTCCTCGGTCGTCTCTCCCTTGCGTCAGGGTTTCTCCACTGCCCGTAAGTCCCTACTCCTAAAAGGGAGGGATCCCTACCTCACCTCAGAAGGAGGCCATGGATTCCCTGGGCTTATTTCCGGGCCTCCATACCCTCTATCTGTACAAGTTAACACCCCACAGGGTGTGCCCTCGCCGGAACCTAAGGTCTTCTGCACTTTCCCTAGGCAAATGGGAAGTCCACTGACAGTCCATCTTATGAGACTGAGGCAGACACAGTACTAGTCCATCTCTCCATTCTTCTGGTAACATACGTGGTTGGCATTATCGGAACTGGCTCTTCATCTTTTTCAAACAAGGGAAATTTTGGTGTCATTAAAGGGATAATACACAAACAGGAAATTACATACCCCATCTCTTTCTGCTAAAATCATATCCACGGCCACTCTAGGGCCATGGATGCAGTGGGCCCTAACTGGTCAATTAACCCTTGCAAAGCATCTCTGGTGTAGTTTACAAACCTCTGCTGATTGTAATAGATATAATTCATCCAATCTACATTATTATTAACAGTGACAAAAGCAAATAAGGACTCAAAACCTGCTTTAACCTGATCTCTAGAATTAAATTAATCTGGCACCCCCCTTGGCACTCCTATTGTATCTATGTATACATGTGGATTAAAGTTACCACCTGGAGCGTCAATGTCTCTCTTAGCACGATGCGGTGTTGGATTCTCACCCTCAGTGTAGGCTTCATATTGCACATTTGATTGTATTAATTTGTTCTGAAACAGGGGGCTAGTGTACAGTAGTCAAAGGTGTGTGTTAGAGGAATTGTACCACATTATAGCATGTAAAGGATATGCAGGATCATTAGTTTTTTCAGTGCGAAGTGTGGACCCAAGTGGGCTTTCCTTCGAGCTCTACTGCAGTTGGGATGGTGAACAACATCTGGTAAGGGACATTCAAACCGGGTTTGTCTCTCAAACTTTTCCACATAGACCCTGCCACCTGGTTTAAGATTGTGACACTCATCTGTAGGACCTGAGAGAAAAGCAGAGACTGCAGAATACATTACTAACAATTCCTTGGAGAGGCTCATGACAAAATTAACAAGAAAATCATTCACCAAACTCGGCTACTGTGGCATGTATCCTCCTAAGGAAAAAAAAACTAATGAAAGACACTCAATTCAAAATTTACCCATTTCCTTCATTGCCTTTTGTATCTACTTTCCCCCTACTCCGCGGATGGTAGGGTGTGTGAAAAGCCTGGAAAATACCCAAAACAGACATGATGTGTTGCATTATTTCACCTGTGAAGTGTGTACCTTTGTTTGACTCAATCACTTCCGGTGCCCCGTATCTGCGGATTACCTCATTCATGAGCTTCTGTGCGATTACCTGCTTATTTACTTTGGTAACAGGGTAGGTCTCCAACCTGAAAAGAAATCAACAACAACAAGCACGTATTCATGCTTCCCAACAAGTGGGAACTGAGTGTAGCCAATTTGCAATCCCTGAAATGGGTAGAGTGGTCTAGGCAAGTGTGATGTGGCAAATTTACTTCTGCCCTGTTGCTTACGGCAAAGATCATGCAAAATTGGACAAATGATGCAGCAGCTACAGAAAACCAAGGAGCCACCCGTCCTCGTTCAAGCGTCGACATCATTACTGCTTTAAGAGGTGCGTCTTTCCGTGCGTCAGCTGGGCCATTATGAGGCACAGGGACTATGGTAAGCAAGTTCTGTTGACTGTTCACCATACGCCGTCCCTTTTTAGTCCATTTGTCTTTTTCTTAACTGCAAAGTCTTTAGCATATCAAAGTCCAAGTTTTTTATCAAAGTCCAAGTTTTTTATCAAAGTCCAAGTTTTTTATCAAAGTCCAAGATTTTTATCAAAGTCCAAGATTTTTATCAAAGTCCAAGTTTAGTCAAATTCTTCTTTTCTTCTGTCTTCCATGGCTTCAGGGCCGCTGCTTTTGCTGTGTGGTCTGTGATGGCGTTGCCTCTTGCTTCTCCGGTGTAGGAATTGGTGTGAGCTTTCCACCTTGTCAGGTAGAAGTAGGGTCTCCATGAGACTGCACCATTGCATCATTCTTAATTGGCTGTCCTGCTGTGGTAAAAAACTGCCTGGCCTTCCATGTTGGGCCATAATCATGAGCTATGCCAAATGCATACCGGGAGTCAGTGTAAATGGTTGCCGTCTTACCTTCCTCCACTCTACACGCCTCTGTGAGTGCTTTTAATTCCGCTTCTTGTACTGCGACATGCGGAGACATTCTGCTTTTTAGGACATCTTGTTGTGTAATCACCGTATATCCAGTGTGGAGTCGTCAATCACCCTGGTACCATCTATAAAAAACAACTCAAAATATGCATTATTAACAAGGGCTTTCAGTAACTTTTTTTTTTAAAACTTAAATTTTCTTGTTGCATTACTGCTAGACAATCAGGCTGGTATTGTATTTCAAAAAGATTAGAACCTTGTTGCAAAAAATTTAAAAATTTAAAAATGGCTTGCAAAAAATTTAAAAATGGCTGATTTGAAATACCTAAAATGGCTGACTTGCAATACCTAAAATGGCTGACTTTCAATACCTAGATCACCTACGCCTTCTCCTCACCCCCCTTTAAACCAGGGTACTCAATTGGAACAAGAGCACCCGGTTTCAAGGTAGTATAACATTGTAAAAAGATTTGATGGATGCAGATAAGGCCTGTAAAATGTTAGCACCAATAGCAGAAACATGAGTTACATCGGGGCAGAATAATCTACAAACCATCTACTAATATTGGAAATGTGATATTCCTTTAAGTGAATTCATTATTAGTCTGTTCCTGCCTGCAATTTCTTATCAAATCTCAGACAGGAAAAGAAAAACAAAACAGGAAAAAAAAACTAGCTGCTCAAAATTCTCCCCCCTCCCTTGTGCAGGAGGGATGAAACATTATTACGTACTATTACATCATATAGCTCCACCCCTTCGATATTGGCACATTGCGTCCGTCTTCTCAACTTAATTTCAGCTTAACCGTCTACACGTCCACATCTCAACCAAGCAAAGTCCCATGCATGGGGTAGGACTTTTACCCCCAGTCAATTTCCACATCACACATTCCACCACAGCTCAAACACGGGTCACTAACTCACATCCATCCATGCGCTCACGTTTGCTCCGTCACCCCCCCTGGAGGTCCACCAGTACATACAGATGCACGGACAAAAAAAAAAAAAAAAAAAAAAAAAGTTTGACAAACATACATACATCAGCTGAAAAACACCGAGGTGAGTGCTATTATTTTATAAAGTACATGATTCTATTGAGATGAGATTGTGAGCGCTATCTATGACAAATTATGTGAAAAAAAGTTTTGCTAAGTGACTGAAATATTCTATATTTCTTATCTACTGAAGCTATTATATGCTGTATTAAACGCTGAAGTGTTTTAGAATCTGTGACCCTGAATTTGGAGTGAGTTCTGAAAGCCCCCACCCTTTTTTAAAACAAACCTCTTATCTCTCCGCGACTATGAAACACATACTGAAATAAGTTTTAGCTTAAACTATTGAAAAAACATTTTGAAATCATAATTAACACATATGCTGGGACCTTGCAACATTCATTTTCAACCCCTGTATAAGTAAGAATATACATTAGAAATTACTATATTTCCCTGCCTACTAAGACAGTATAACTAATTAAATTCATTTGAATTCATTGCAAGCAAGCCAAGATATTAACCAAGGATGTTATTGTATTTTCTCTCTCGCTGTTATCTTCCTGACCTTGGAAGGCTACACAGAGTCGCAGCTATATGTCAACAACCTCTTCTCCCCTAAGAGCAATCTCAGTTAACTATTTGCACATACAGTATATATATATACACATATACATCCACCTAGTATGGATTATACATATTATCTATTATCTATCTTGTATTATACACTTTTTTTCTTTCTTTGCCAACAAATCACGTGCATTGTAACTTACTTATCGACTTGCTTGCTCCCCTTATTTCTCTCCCCTACCTAACTGCCAATATAACTTTCAATAGACACTCTCCTGACGCCCTCTTGATCACTTACTGTACTTTTCAACATTTCACTTACGGATACTTTCTTAAACAAATAATGTGTACATACTTTCTCTGACTGTCTCTCTCTCTCTTTAGCAAACCTTGATCTTCCAAGGCACCTCTCGGTCCTAAAGACCTCCTCCCAGACACCATTTTGTAATCTGCAGTGCGGGTCGGTGTCACACATTTTCATTAGAGTTTTCTTACATTCTACAAATTCATCCACACGGCGGCAGCCCTTGAGGGGCTCTATCTTCTTTAATAAGGTCTTACGCATATTACAACAAAAACAACAAAAAATAACACGCTCCATAGAATGCATCCCTCTTAATTTTCAAATTGTCAGCCCCTTATATACCGGCAGACAACCGAGGGTCCCTTCTCCTTATGGAACCAGTCCCATAAAAATGCATCTCTCTGAAATCAAATCGCTAGCCCCATATATAAGGCAAACCGACCGAGAGTCCCTTCTTTCTATGAGACATCTCACAAAATGCATCCCTCTCTGCTAAACCATTAACAACTAACTAAACTAACCTGAGGGTCCCTTCTCTTGTGAGATCAAATGAAAAGTAAGAGAAAAAAAAATTCTGCAGATACAACAAACAATCTCCACTATCGCTAAAACGCTACGGACTTCAAAGTACAAATAAACTACAGACTAATTTCTGGGTGAGCCATTGGTGCGCATATCACGGTCAGTGGTCCATGACGGCAAACCCGGAGCCCACACGAGTTACCGTGTAGAACTCTTAACCCAACCCGTCCGGTCACAAACCACAGATAGTCAGTCCTGCTGCAAGACTCCCAGCGTAAAACACAACATAAATATATGTTTGTCTTACCTGGAGTTCTAAGTGAGTTGATCAGGCTCGGTTTGCAGTAGGACGGTTTCTCTGTGACGTGGATCCGGGTGAATTGCGCTGTAAGCTCCGATTTTACCGCCCCAGTTGGTTGCGCCATTTATGAGGGTTAAAATTCTAAGTGCAACACCAATCGGCCCACCCCACTTTCCCCGTTGCCGGCCGTAAGAAGAGACACCACACACAGGAGTCTGGTCTAGCTCCTCACACGGGAGAAAAAACTGCGCACTTTATTACAGATTACATGAGATCTTATACCCTCTGCCCTCTCACCACTAGGGGGTGATGGGCTCATAACCATATATGGGCAGTCCGGATTTGCGGACTGAGACAGTGAAAATCATATAACAGTCATGTACATTTGAACATCTTGATATCTTGTTCCAGCGCTTCTGGGAAATCGGCCAAGTACATGCGTCCTTGTGTCTGGTTCGGTATCTTCTCTGAATTTCCTAGAACATCTCTCTCTGCCTTGAGATATCTGATGTAAGGTGACATTTAAGTTTTTTTTTTCTCATTTGGAATTGAATAAAACTTGCATATAGGTATAAAAGCATAAAAAACACATATGGCAATATATATATACCCTCACAGTCCCCCAAATGAACAGAAACCCCTTCGGGAGACCCTGTAATCCTCTGCCAGTGTAGCTCCGGTTACAAGTTCTTACAAGATGCTTTTGCACTGACCAGTTTCCCTCCATAGAGGAGCGGCCATCGCAGGGGCGTAACTATAGAGGGTGCAGGGGATGCAGTTGCACCCGGGCCCAGGAGCCTTAGGGGGCCCATAAGGCCTCTCTTCTCCATATAGGGAGCCCAGTACTATGAATAAAGCATTATAGTTGGGGGCCCTGTTACAGGTTTTGCATTGGGGCCCGGAAGCTTCAAGTTATGTCTCTGTGCAGCATGGTTTAGGTATGGGTACGGGTACATATACAGATAGAGGGGGGCCCCAGCTCACCTTTTGCATCAGGGCCCCTGAGCCTTTAGTTACGCCCCTGGGCCATCGCCTTGTTTTATGATGTATAGATGTAGCAGAGCCGAGCTAGTCAGACGTCTGGTTCTAGTACAGTATCATACAGTTACTGTAAGGCTGCGTTGGGGACAGTTCACAGTTTTCGTCTCTCTGCTCCATTTTTGAGTTTCTCATTGCAAGAAGCACAAGGATTTTTTCTATTACTAAGTGACCATTACTAGAATATCCATAGAAAGCTAAACCCACCTGAGGAACGAGCTGAGCTAGAACACTAACTGGTCTCGCAGGTGGCGGTACGACACAAGTTCAGGAGGGCGCGGTGATCACAAACTGACGCAGAGACGGCACAGTATTTTTTTTTAAATGACTCTACTCAACATAAACGTGACCCGGGTGGGTTAGAGTTACTAGCCGCTATAACCACATTATATTCCCCACCCAAAATTAATAAAGCAATACAACGATTCTTTGGGTAAATTGGCCACAGCAGCCATTTTATTCAACATACTCACAAATATAAAAAAACACAGTTTACTCCGACATGATAAAATACGAGGGGAGGTCCTTGGGGGCATGAAATCTGGTGCTTAAAAATAACTTATTTAAACCGAATCTTGCCCCCAACCGTACTGACCGGTTCAGGGGAACCACTAGTCACCTTAGGTGGCTAATATTAATGTAGAATATCCTCCTGGTGGGATTCCCCCTATAGGATGTGTCCCACAGCACCAGACACTAACCAAAATTACATAAAGGAGGGAGTACTAAAGGTGAGGCTGTATCCACCAGACTCCCCCCCCCCCCCCAACCAATATAAAACGATTCTAAAGACCTCCACACCCGCCGCAGCCATCAAGGCTTATCCCCTAATTCTGTGCAACCCCCACAACAGCCAGCACTCTCTTAATGCCTTCCTGCACAGCCAGGGCCAATACTCACATCATTCAAATGCATCCCATCCGCCAGCCAAAAATTGCCAGCCCCAACTCTAGATCTACATGTCTCATACTTACACTCTCATTCTTCACCACAAAGGCAGAAATGTGCCTGTCCAATTTCACCCTGGCCTTGCTGAACTTCTCCACCAACCGGGCTATCCTCCAACATTTTTAGGGAACAATCTCCAACCATAGCTGGGAAAATGGCACGCAAATGCAAAAAATCATAGTGAATGTCCCTCTGCAGCTCCCTAGCCGGACGACCGTCGAGGTCATTCCCCCCCCCACATGCAAAACCAACACCTCAGGTACTCTATCCCTTTCAACAAAACCATTCACTTCAGGAAGCACTCAGCACCATTTCATTAAAGAAGTCTCCTACGGAAATCCCAGCCGTCTCCCGTTATGCCGCATTGTTGCTCGTTCTGCTGCCCAAAAAATGAATGAATGTCCTAAAATCCAGACCAAAGCTGGGGAATCCCATCCTGGGTTAAAAAAACAACATTGTAAACCTCATTATTGTCATCCACCCCCGATTAACAGTTTTGTAAAAACTATTGTTGCACCCCCTTTCCCATCAAGGTAGCCTCTATTCACTTTCACTTTAATCCAGTCCGTTAAGCCACCCCACCGACTGAACATAGGACCTACAGCGGCCAGAAACCCATCACCCTATTTTCTTAACAGTTTCCTGACTTAACCCTCAGTTGCCGCACCAATACGGAAGGAATGGGATGAAAAACCTGCCTCCCGAAGCCCCAAGTCTGACAAAACCTTTTCCGAAGCCCCCCTGAACTGAAATTTTGAAAGAAATGACCCATCCAAATGCTGCAGAAAAGGCCCATCCCTCCAAGTAATATAGGCCCGGTATTCCATAAAGCATTTTATTGGGCACATACATGCCCCAAGCACCATGAACAAATTCACTTTCTTCCCCTTTCCTGTCTGATCCATTTTTGAATGGCACAACCAGATCTCAACCCCTCCATCTGTAAGGTTTACATCCGACAGTAACAGCCCCCCCACCCCCTCGTTTTACTAGGAGAAACTAAGTCTTTCAATTGAAACGCCCCGAAGGATGCCAGAGTGGAACAAACATATCTCAAAAGTATCAACGCAAATGCTTGTCCTTACTCACACTTCCCTTGCATTACCTTTTCATGGCCTGACGCACCAAAATATTTTTCGTAATAACTGCCAACCCCCTTATTTTAAAACCCAACGCTAAAGCTGCCACAAGACGACTTACCTTGGAGACCAACCAGCCCATAACCGAAGCCTCCCCTAACAACCACAACACAACACCCACCTTATCAGCTTCAGATTTTACATCCCCAATTTCGGGCACCCATTGTTCCCACTCATGCCACGCTGACTTGTATCCCGTCCAAGTCCCTGCCATCAGCGATGCCTGAATCAAGTGACCTGCCACACGTCGACCACGCTCCAAAGTTGCGGAGGGCACTGGCAATCTGCCTCGTCCGCCTCTAACACCAGAGAGTGGAACCAATCCCACTGGAAACGAGAAGGAGAATATGCTATTTGCACCACCAAAACCCACGCCTTTATTGACAAGCAAGAGGAAACCAGAAAACGCAACAAATCAACCACAGGTCGATTAAAGAAGGCCCCGAAACCAGCTGCGTCCAATGAACAACGCACAATAAAAATTGTCAACGTTGCCGACACGAACAAAGACCTCCCATTATACTTTTCGAGAAATGTCAACCAAACATCCAAATCATCTTTTAATATCGCAGATAAACGAACAAAATGATGCCGGGATTTAACCCTTTGCAATCCAATTTTGGGTCAGGGTTTCCTAGGGGGCTTTCTCTTTCTGCCATTATACAATGGCGCCATCTGCTGGCTAGAGTCAGCACTGCAGTATATGACATACTGGTGAGGCCCCCGACAACAGAGCGGCCAGTAATATACAGTAAGAATACCCTGCCGGACGTCTTCCGAAATCGGAGCTGTACAGCCTTCAATCAGAATGTCTTCAGACGTCAGATAGTGGATTGGAAAGGGTTAACACCTAACATCGCGCTCGCCAGCGTTTGACAAAAAACCTGCCTCGTCAGCATTATCCTGCATGCAGAATTTCAATTTCCCCAGTAAGTGGGATAAAGTAAAACTGACTGCAAATTCTTTACTGAAAAAGGCACCCAATGCGCTGGAGGAGGGATTTGAAAACCATCCGTAAAACCCAACCATAATAACCACGCTTTTCCCCCATTAGGATACTTATTTAGAAACAGCGCCATCTCTTAAAACTTCAACGGTGTCATCCCTTTTTGCAGCACCAGCCACTCCTCTCCCCTTTCCACGCTTGAAACAATGGGATGCCCATTGCGATCCCCCACTGCAAACAGAGCAGCAGTGCTTAAACTTGCAACCTGCCCCTATTTTACACTGTCTATCATTAACCTGCCAGCAAAAGCCCAGTTTGTACCCTGCTGACAATCCAGATTGAGTAGTGGAGTTGGCGCCACTAGCAGAGCCGACTCCACCCTGAAAGGGCTGCCCGTAATGCGATGGCACCACCACCTTCAGCCAGAGCCCAATATCCTTGTGATCCCACCAGATATTGGGCCTGACTGCCTTCCTCTGATGAAATTGCTCATCATAATTAAGCCATGCCTGCCCCCCATATGTTCTGTATGCCTCACCAATAAAGTCCAGGTAGCAAAACAAAGCCAAACAGTTTTCCGGTGCCTTTTCCCCAACTACCCCCACTAAAATCGGTGAAGGCCTGCAACCAATTGGTGAATGTTTGGGAATCAGCTGCCACCACCGCTTTTCCTCATCCTCTACTTTAGACTCTGTCCTCTAAATTACATTTTTCCAAAGGAAGAAGAGAACAGAGTTCCACATGCCCATCCTTCCAAATCTTTTCCCGCACCTCCTTCTTCAAATGCGCCCTCTATAGCCCTTCAAAGCAGACATACACCTCCCCTTTAGCTTTATCGTCTAAATAAATAGCGTATTTATCCAACACCGTCACTCTCCCCGCCTGACAACCAATCACCCAGTTACCCCCTAACATTGTTCTAGAAGCCACTGGGGAAGGCCACGCCGTTACTTGAGAAGGATCTGCCACCGCCCCTTCCCCTCCCCCGCTCAAAGCGCAAAAGTGACTCCCGCACATTGTCCATTAACAACTGTAAATCATCACACTCCCCACCGGCATCCCCATTCCTCCTCGGGAACCCAGTACCTGCACTTAAAAGACTTTATACTCACACTTTATCTGCAATCACATTTGACATGCTCACCAAGCTGCATGGGAACGGTGATCCCACCAGCTGGCTGTATCAGAACCTGATGATCAGCGTCCCTCCTGGATTCAGTTTCTCCAGATTCCTTCTGTTGCTCCAGTCTGCTGCTTGCCGACTTTGTTGCCTCCACTGGCCAGCCACTTCCTGGGCTGGTGCCTGTACTGATCTATCAAGATCACCGTCAACTGCAGCCGCGGGGCCTCTCCCCCACTTCTGGCCCCATAATCCTGACGGTGACTGGTGCCCTCAAGGGAGCTCACAGTGATGGTACTGCTGCGTCTCCATTGTCCGGTTCTCCGCCTAGTTGGCACATCCCCAGGGGGGATAACTGTGGGCATGGACCTCTCCACCTAATGACCAACGCTGCCATTCTCCAATGGCCTCCACACTGCTAGGGGAGCTGACCGTGTCTCCGAACTGTTTCCCACCGACAGGTGCTGATAACCCCAACCCCCAGACCAGCACGGGGCCCTCTGCTCATTGCCATGCCCGACAACCTGCACGGACTCCTCCTGCCCTGCCTTCGCCTGCCCTTAGGTGTAGGGAGGGAGTGACTGCTCAGGGGGTCCCGAAGGGACTTCTAAGGAGATGCTGGGCACTCAGGATCCCATCTTCTGTAATCAGCCGTATGGGCAGCCTGCTCCTCCATGGCGATCGCACCCACTACATCTCACCCGTTGCTGTAGAGCCCTCCAGAATGCCCCTGCCACACACTCCTGCAACCAGCCAGCTCCGTGCATGCAGCGGCCGCCCAAAGCTTCTCCAACACTCTCTCCACAACTGCCATGCTGTTAGCCTACCTATCCCTGAAGCTGTAAATACTATCCTCTGCTACTCCTTCCTAAAATGGCATTCCCCTCTCCATTAAACTCCCTCTTATGCCTCTACCACCCCCTTAATTTACCACCAGAACTCTCGGCCTGGCTCCTCCCCTTGACTGTCTGCTTAGCATAACCTGGCTGCTCCCCTGACTTGCGCCTCAGCATAGCCCGGCTCCTCCCCCTGAATTCTCAGGAGCTGGGCAATGCTGGCAGGAAATCAGGGGCAGAAGTTGGGCTATACTGAATTCAGGGAGGAGCTAAGCTATGCTGAGATGGAAGGGGAGGAGCCTGGCTATGCTGCACGGGCAGTCACATGGCGGTCAGCCCCACAGCTGCACATAGACTTAGCGAAGGAGTGACAGAGAGTTCTGGTGGTAGCAGAAAAGTGAACAAAACTTAAAATCACATGTAAAATCCACATAAAACCTGTGCAGACATGCGATGTGGAATTTAAATTCTCAGCATGTCAGTTGTTTCACCGTTGGAGCTTCGGATTCCACCTCTTCTTAGTGAGGGGATAAATTCAGCACCAAAATCCGTGTTAAAAACCGTGTCCAACCGTGTTAAAATCCACACCAAATGGTACTGGGTTTGATGCAGACTTTCAGCTGTGGATCGGCTGCGCACATTGCAGAGCCATGTGAACACGCCCCAATAGTGCAGCAGAGACAAATACGTCACCAGTAGTATTGAAAAGTTCAGTTTGGTCCAAATTACTTCAAACCGAACCGGAACTTCCCAATACCCCGAAGATTGATGTAGAACATTGGTGGTCGTCCTGAGGCTCAGCAGTTAGCACCGTTGTCTTCCAGCATTGGGGGTCCTAGCTTCAAATCTGACCAAGAACAACATCTGCATGGAGTTTGTATGTTTTCTTGTGTTTCATAATAATCACCTTTCTTTATGTGTCATGTGAATATTGCGCAGCGCTTTACATCACTTCTATATTCATCTGTTAGAATGTTTTTGAAGTATGGGAGGAAACCCACACAAACATATGGAGAACATACAAACCCCATGCAGAGGTTGTCCACGGACAGATTTTAACATTGGACCCCATTATGCAAGGCAACAATGCTAACCACTGAGCCACCATGCTTTTCCTTATTCCTTCTTCTTCTTCCTCCGGAGGAGAAGGAGTAGAAGAATAAAGAGGGTTACTACTAGAGATGAGCGAGTATAATCACTAAGGGCAATTGCTCGAGCGAGCATTGGCCTTAGCAAGTACCTGCCCACTCGAGACAAAAGGCTCAGGTGCCAACGCGGGGGAGCGGTGAGTTGCAGGGGGGAGCAGGGGGGAGCGGGGGGGGGGGGGGGGGGAGAGAGGGAGATCTCCCCTCCGTTCCTCCCTGCTCTCCCCCGCAGCTCCCTGCCCGCCGCCAGCACCTGAACCTTTTGTCTCGAGTGGGCAGGTACTCGCTAAGGGCAATGCTCGCTCGAGCAATTGCCCTTAGTGATTATACTCGCTTATCACTAGTTACTACAAATGATCCTGCTATGGATATAATTCATATCCCTCTGACTTAACTGTACTGCTCCAAATTGGAAGTGCATGCATGCAGGGTCACACTGAAACGGACACAATGCTGGTCAATATAGGGGAGCCTGGAGATATACTTCAATGCGGTTCTTTATTTCTTTCAGCTCCTTATATAAATTACTGTATACATTAGATACTAGACATAATAACCCGTGTCGGTGGTGGTATATACGTTGTATCACATATACTATAATAGTGCTTACTGACTGAAGGTTTAGACCCACACAATGCACTCACTAGAAATGCTATAAAGTCTTGTAAATGCACTTGGGTATTCGTCTTGCAGTTGCAGAATGAGAACGACTGATGGCTTCCTGTCTGTGCCGTTAAGTCAGACATATAGGAGCGTCTCTGGTTGTATCCGCTGCGTTCCAAGTTGTGGTTTGATAGACGACCACGCTCTGAAATAAAACACATTTTTATTGTATAAGTGAGGAACCCAAGAGCTCAACTATCTTCAGCAGTCCCATTGAAGCGGGTGGAGGAGAGGTGCGCATGTGCATGCTCTGCTGCCGGAACTTTAGGACCCGCTAGGGCCGAAATCTCAGGATCAGTGAGGGTCCCTGCGGTCAGACCCCCACTGATCAGCAAGTTACCTCCTATACTGTGGAAAGGGAATAGCTTACTGTGATGGGACAACCCCCTAAAAGCTTTTTTCTTGACATTTAAGGGTTAACATGAAGAGAAATTGAATACTCGTCTCTCAGTGACTCCCCGGCTACATAATCGGTAACTTATCGTTTCGTGAAAAGACGTTCGGCAAACAGTTTTGCAGGCAAACACACTTGTGGATATACTAATGCACAACATCAGCAGGAGTAGCAATATAAAATATGACAGAAGACCGCCTTCAGCAGGCTGAAAGAGAAAGAGGAGACGTTCTGAAGGACAAGACACACAGATAGGAATATCTGGGCTACAATATATGAAAGAGCAGTTAGGAATCTGCATACAGTCGGTGATTCTGTCATGAAAGTAAAAATTTGATTCATCTGCCATGACTTGTTTGATACAAACACATGCTAGCTCTGAATCCTAGAATGGTAGAGTTGGAAGGGACCTCCAGGGTCATCGGGTCCAACCCCCTGCTCAGTGCAGGATTCACTAAGTCATCCCAGACAGATATTTGTTCAGCTTTTGTTGAAAGACTTCCATTGAAGGAGAACTCCCCACCTCCCGTGGCAACCTGTTCCACTCATTGATCCCCCTCAATGTCTAATATCTAATCTGTGTCTCCTCCCTTTCAGTTTTATCCCATTCATCCCTCTGAATTGTGACAGCCCTTCAGATATTTGTAAACAGTGTAGGCATTTAAAGAGTGAAGTTGTGGATGGAGTATACCTCCCTCCCAAGCTTTTAGTCTGGACAGGGTGGCGCTCTAGTCCACAACTTCACCCTAGTTCCCAGGTAGCTCAGCTGGAGGCACTGACCCCATTAATGGAGCATAAAAAGCTGCAGCTCCCAAGAGTCAGTGTCTAACAGCTTGAGGTGGGATTACCACTTGCCTGGTGGACCTAAGCACCCTGTGTGGTGCAGACTTGAAAGGATTATGTGATCTGGATCTTTTGTGTGGCTGTACAGCCTGAGGAGGAAGCCTCTAAACACCTTGCATGGTGCACTTTGTTCTGTTGTATGGCCTGTAGCTGTTATTTTTGCATGGAGTTCGCTGTACAGCAATAAAGACTAAAGTGAGTTCTATTCCTTTGGTAGGGTCCAGTGTGTCACTGCCGCCCCTCCCCAGGACAAACTACCACAACAGCTATTAAGTCTCCTCTCAGCCTTCTCTTCTGCAAGCTAAACATTCCCAGATCCTTTAACCGTTCCTCATAGGACATGATTTGCAGACCGCTCACCATCTTGGTAACTCTTCTCTGAACTTGTTCCAGTTTGCAAATGTCTTTTCTTAAATAGGGTGCCCAGAACTGGACCCAGTATTCCAGATGAGGTCTGACTAAGGAGGAGTAGAGAGGAATAAGACCTCATGTGATCTAGACTCTTCGCTTCTCTTAATACATCCCAGAATTGTGTTTGGTTTCTTTTGGCTGCTGCATCACACTGTTGACTCATGTTCCGTCTATGATCTATTAGTATACCCAGGTCTTTTTCACATGTGCTGCTGCCTAGCCCAATTTCTTCCAGTCTGTATGTGCTTTTTTTTTTCATTTTTCTTGCACAGATGTAGGAACTTGCATTTCTCCTTGTTAAGTTTCATTCTGTCAGTTGCTGCCCACTATTCAAGTACTTGTAGTACCTCACTTCTAATTGGATGTGCAGCCATTGGTGACCACTCTTTGTGGTCTATCCCATGTTAGGTCATTTTTTCAAGATGTATGATATGAGATATTTTGTTACATGCTTTACTAAAGCCAAGATATACTATACCTAGAACATTTCCATGATCAACACAGTTGTTGATTCTGTCATAGAAAGAAATTAGATTAGTCTGGCATGACTTGTTTGTTACAAACCCATGCTGACTCTGGTTAATTAATCCATTTTTATCCAAGTACTTGCATACATGCTGTTTAATCATTTGTTCAAAAATCTTTACCAGTATAGAAGTCAGGCTCACAGGCCTGTAGTTTCCTGGATCCACCTTCTTCCCTTTTTTTTAAATATAAGGACAATATTTGCCCTTTTCCAATCTTCTGGGACTTCTTCTGTTCTTCATGTATTTTCAAAGATTACAGCGAGTGGTTCAGCAATTACCTCTGCTGCTTCTTTTAGTATTCTAGGATGTAACTTATCTAGACCTGGAGACTTGGATTCATGTAAGTTAGCTAAGTGTCCCCTCACCTGTTAGAACTGGCGACTCTCGTGGCCTCTGTAGCCGCACTACCGGTCCTACCACCCGGGTTGCAGGAGTGCGGCGCAGGGGAGCCCCGGTTCTAGTGATCTCCCCTGGCCACTGTAAATCTGGTTGCCGCCGGGCTGCTAGGGAGGCAGCTGGTGCTGCCTCGCGCAGCGTCCCCATTTCCTTGGTATCTGTCTGTTCAGCAAGGCTGGGGGCGGTGTTCCAGCACCTCCCTGATTGGGCCCTGCTGCTGTCAGGCTCCCCGCCCCAATCAGCTGCTGGGGCGGGAGTTCTGACAGCATTTAAATGTGTGTGTTTTCCTTCCAGCCTTGCCAGTGTTAGTTTGGTCTTCCAGCTGCACCCACGTATTGTTTTGACTCCTGTTGTGACCCCGGCTTTCTGACTTCTGCTTTTGGACTTGACTTCATTTTTGCCTGACCCCTTTGTACCGCGTACCCTCCTATTGCCGACCCGGATAGTCTGACCATTCTACTGTTTGTTTGTCTCCAGTGTCTGTTTGTCTTTCCCGTGTCCCGCTTCCCTAGTGAGTGTATTGACCGCCACCCAGTTGTCGCCCTGGGGGTTAGCCCAGGGCGGCAAGTAGGCAGGGACAGGGGTTGCAGGTTTTCTCAGAGACTTCCATTATCCCGGACCCTGTCCTGACATCACCATTTCTCTGTTTATAGATATCCTGCTTTTTCTTTATTCCCCCAATAGCACAGGGAAGATCAGTTGATGTTACATCTACTTTATAAGAAAAAATAGATACAAAATAGGAATTTAAAAGTTCGGCCTTCTCTACATCATTCTTAACAAATTCACCATTTTCATCTTGTAAGCATCCAATAGCATAGTTGATTTTCTTTTACTTTTAACATACCCCTCAAATCCTTTTTACTGCTTTTAGCCTCTGTTGTAAGCTTCAATTCATTATTAGCTTTAGCTTTTCTGACACTTGCCCTACAGTTTCTACAGACGGCATTATATTCTTTTTTAGATATTCCCCCCTCTTTCCACTTAATAAACACATTTTTTTCCTTTTTAGCATGTATTTAAGTTATGTGCTCATCCACCCTAGTCTGTAAATGCTTCCTATTCTTCTTTCTTTTGGGGATTGTTAACAATTTTGCTTTGAGAATCTAATTTCACAATATTTCCCAACCTTTGGACATTTCTATCATTAAGAACATCCAGCTATTGGATTTTCCTACCCTCTTTTTGAGTCCATTAAAATCTGCCTTTCTGAAATCCAATCTTGAGGTCTGAGTCTTCTAAGGTCTTCCTCCCCTTTTTATCCAAAATTCAAGGATAGCATGATCATTGCCTAAGGCCCCAGCCACCCATTATTAACCTTTAAGTATCGTTGATACCCAGATGACCAGGAAGAACAGAGCTCTGCATGTCAGACAATAATTGGTGTCTTGGATGTATAGCAACAAAAAGCCTTCCTTCCAAAAGGTTTGGAGGGGCAAAATCCTGTGCCTTATAATTCTGTTCCTCCAAATCCAAACCAAAGACACCAAAACGCTTCAGACAAAATGTGGGCAGGAGGTTCATCGAAGACTACTAGGAGAAAACTCCTAAAGAGCATCTGCTCTGACATTTTTATAACCAGGACGATATGTGACAATAAATTCAAAGTGAGAAAAAAATAAAGACCACCAAGTTTGCCTAGGGTTACATTTCCTTGCAGGCTCCAAATACACCAGATTTTTGTGTTCCGTAAAAACTGTCACCTTATGTTGAGCTCTCTCCAAAAGATGCCGCCACTACTCAAAAATCCACCTAATAGCCAACACTTCCTTGTCCCCAATATCATAATTCTGTTCAAACGTCCGTGAAAAGAAAGCACAAGGATGGAAATCTTTCAAGTGCTTGAAACAGAACTGCTCCCGCTCCCACCTCTGAAGCATCCACCTCCACCACAAAAGGTTCAGAAGAATCAGGTTAAATAAGAATAGGCGCAGAGGAGAAACACGCCTTCAGAGTATTGAAAGCTTTTACTACACTAGAGGACCACTCTGAAGAAAAGGCACCAGTCGCGGCTTGTCAGTCATGACAACTTTGTGGCATGGTGGCTTCAACTCAGGCAAAGACCTGTTGCTTGGTTAAGCAGGTCAAGGGTTAATGCATTATGTGCAGGGTCTGCTGGTGCTGTCTGCCTTGCTGCATGCTGGATTAGCCATGCCTAAGAGTAGGATGGAGGTGTGGTTTTCTATTCACTCTGCCATTGTTTTAGGTGCAGAGTGGCTATATATTCTCACCCCTGCTGGTGTTCAGTGCTGCTTATGCCGTTCCATACCAGAGAACTTGGAGTGTGGAGCTCTCCTGTGCTGGGTGTTTTCCAACTTGCAGATAAGTAGCTGCTGGTTCCTTTCCAGTTTGTTTTGTTGCTTTTCATTTCTGTTTTTGCTTCGCATGTCAGTTTCATCTCTCCAGGGGTTCCTATAGGGACAATCAGGGCCCAGAAAGAAGATCGCTGGGCCTCCTCTTATCAAGGCGATATCCCGGCTTTAGGCAGGGACCCATCCCCCTCCCTGCTAGGTTAGGGCCAGGCTACCTTCACTTTCCCTGGAGTGGTGCTATCGTCCCACATAGCGTGGTGTGTGGCTATTTTCTACCGTATGTACGTTACCTGTCACGTGCGGAGAGTTGAACTGGTGTCGCATGGGCCTACTTCTGGGTTACGTACTTCAGTTGTGGTGCCCACATCGTCATTGCAATAGTTGATTAACTACAGTCGTGGTTATCATCACCCTGCGTCCGTGCTGAGCTTAGTGCTCATGTGCTGCACAGACGGGACAGCACCCTTCTTGGTCATGTCTGTCAAAGGCTTCATGATCACTGAAAATCCCAGTGTAAACTTTCGGTAGAAATTAGCAAAACCAAAAAATCTTTAAAGTGACCTAAAAATTCTTAGGCTGCACCCAATCCACAATAGCCCGTACCTTGTCTGGATCAATTATAAAACCACGTGATGTGATAATGTGACCAAGAAATGAAATCTCCTGCACTGCGAAAGAACACAGCGCGGATGGGGATTTTGTCAAATAGTGTAGGTTTTATTGCGTTTTTAATTGCGCAATGCGTTCCGCGGGTTTTGAAGTGGATTTAATTGCGTATTTTTGTGTAGAATTCACCGACTCATTGAGAAGAGGTGAATCCTGCAGCAGAAATAGCGATAAAATTCACAAGCTGCAAAAATAAATTCCGCCTTCTAATTGATATCAATGAGAGCTGTGCCTGCAATTACGAGCAACGGCTAATACACAGTAATTCCACTCCAACCCCGTGTGTGTCCTGGCGTGCCATGCATTGAACGCCCATTTACAGACGGCTGCGTGATTCTGAGCCTGGGAGCCGTGGCACCATAGTTGTGAATCACTGGTGTAAGCAAGCAAACGATTCCAAGTACATGTCCCCTAAGGGGACTAAAAGAAGATGTAAAAATGAGTTAAAAAAAGTTTTATCAATCTTTAGAAGAAAAATAAAAAGATAATAAAAGTAAAAATATGCCTCTTTTCCCATATTTCTAATAAAGAACCCAAAACAAAAAAAAACATATTTGGTATCACTGCTTCATCGATACATCAAAATCATCAATTATTATTTATCCTGGAAGGTGAACGGCATCCTTGAAAAAAAAAAAACCTACACAAAATCAGAATGGAGCTTTATTGGTCACCCTGGTTCCGAGAAAAAATATAATAAAAAGCGATCAAAAAGTGGTATAAGCTCCAAAAGAAAAGACAGTTCTGGCAGCAGAAAATAATTCAATGTTTTTCCAAAGATTTTATATTTTTTAAATGTAATACAGCAACAAGGGCTTTTTTTGTAATGTAAATTTGGTAGCGTCGTAATCGTACCGACCCACAGAATAAGGTTATTAATAGAGATGAGCAAGTATTGTCCTTAGCGAGTACCTGCCCGCTCGTGAGAGAAGATTCGGGTGCCGGCTGGGGTGAGCGCTGTGTTGTGGGAGTGAGCAGGAGGGGGCGGGGGGGGGGGGGGGGGAGATCCCCCCCATTACCCCCCGCTCTCCCCCGCCGTTCCCGAATCTTTTCTCTCGGGCGTGCAGGTACTCGCTAAGGACAATACTCGCTCGAGTATAGAGATGAGCGAGCACCAAAATGCTCGGGTGCTCGTTACTCGGGACGAAGTTTTCGCGATGCTCGAGGGTTCGTTTCGAGTAACGAACCCCATTGAAGTCAATGGGCGACCCGAGCATTTTTGTATATCGCCGATGCTCGCTAAGGTTTCCATTTGTGAAAATCTGGGCAATTCAAGAAAGTGATGGGAACGACACAGCAACGGATAGGGCAGGCGAGGGGCTACATGTTGGGCTGCATCTCAAGTTCACAGGTCCCACTATTAAGCCACAATAGCGGCAAGAGTGCCCCCCCCCCTCCCAACAATTTTTACTTCTGAAAAGCCCTCATTAGTAATGCATACCTTAGCTAAGCACCACACTACCTCCAACAAAGCACAATCACTGCCTGCATGACACTCCACTGCCACCTCTCCTGGGTTACATGCTGCCCAACCCCCCCCCCCCCCCGCATGACCCAGTGTCCACAGCGCACACCAAACTGTCCCTGCCCAGCCTTCAGCTGCCCTCATGCCACGCCACCCTCATGTCTATTTATAAGTGCGTCTGCCAGAGGAAAAGCAGGCACACACTGCAGAGGGTTGGCACGGCTAGGCAGTGACCCTCTTTAAAAGGGGCTGGGCGATAGTCCACAATGCTGTACATAAGCAATGAGAAAGCCAATCCTGTGCCACCTCCATCTGGAGCTGCAGACGTGGGCATAGCAATGGGAAACCTATGTGCCACACACTATTCATTCTGTGAAGGTGTCTGCATGCCCCAGTCAGACCGCATTTTTTTATAAATAGTCACAGGCAGGTACAACTCCGCAATGGGAATTCCGTGTGCACCCACAGCATGGGTGGCTCCCTGGAACCCACCGGCGGTACATAAAAATATCCCATTGCAGTGCCCTGGACAGCAGAGCTAATGTCAGATTAAATGCAGGTGGGCTTCGGCCCACACTGCATGCCCCAACCTGACAGTGGTTTTTAATTCATAGACACAGGCAGGTACAACTCCCTACTGTGAAGTACCTGTGGACCAACAGCATGGGTGGGTGCCAGGAAGCCACCGGCGGTACATAAATATATCCCATTGCATTGCCCATCACAGCTGAGGTAATGTCATGTTTAATGCAGGTGGGCTTCGGCCCACACTGCATGCCCCAGTCAGACTGGGTTTCTTTAGAAGTGGACAGATGCAGTTACAACTCCCTGTGGACCCACAGCATGGGTGGGTGCCAGGAAGCCACCGGCGGTACATAAATATATCCCATTGCATTGCCCAACACAACTGATGTTACGTCAGCTGTAATGCAGGTGGGCAAAAAATTAATTGGATTACACTGTAGGCGAGGGCCCCCAAAAATTGGTGTACCAACAGTACTAATGTACCTGAGAAAAATTGCCCATGCCCAACCGAGAGGGCTGGTGAAACCCATTAATCGCTTTGGTTAATGTGGCTTAATTGGTAACTAGGCCTGGAGGCAGCCCAGATAAAATAAAAATTGGTTGAGGTGAAAGTTTCAACGCTTTAATGAGCATTGAAACGTATAAAAATTGTTTAGAAAAATTATATGACTGAGCCTTGTGGGCCTAAGAAAAATTGCCCGTTCGGCGTGATTATGTGAGGTTTTAGGAGGAGGAGCAGGAGGAGGAGGAGGAATATTATACACAGATAGATGAAGCGAAAAGGTCCAGGTTTTGGATGGTGATAGAGAACGATGCTTCCATCCGCGGGTGCAGCCTACGTATTGTTTAGGTATCGCTGCTGTCCGCTGGTGGAGAAGAGAAGTCTGGTGAAATCCAGGCTTTGTTCATCTTGATGAGTGTAAGCCTGTCGGCACTGTCGGTTGACAAGCGGGTACGCTTATCCGTGATGATTCCCCCAGCCGCACTAAACACACTCTCTGACAAGACGCTAGCCGCAGGACAAGCAAGCACCTCCAGGGCATACAGCGCGAGTTCAGGCCACGTGTCCAGCTTTGACACCCAGTAGTTGTAGGGGGCAGAGGCGTCACCGAGGACGGTCGTGCGATCGGCTACGTACTCCCTCACCATCCTTTTACAGTGCTCCCGCCAACTCAGCCTTAACTGGGGACCGGTGACACAGTCTTGCTGGGGAGCCATAAAGCTGGCAAAGGCCTTGGATAATGTTCCCCTGCTGCGCTGTACATGCTGCCTGATCTCTGCGCCTCCCCTGCTACCTGGGCCGCGGAAATGCGCCTTCGGCCACTAGCACTGTCGGATGGGAAGTTTACCATCAGTTTGTCCACCAGCGCCCTGTGGTATAGCATCATTCTCGAACCCCTTTCCTCTTCGGGAATGAGAGTGGAAAGGCTCTCCTTATACCGTGGGTCGAGCAGTGTGTACACCCAGTAATCCGTAGTGGCCAGAATGCGTGTAACGCGAGGGTCACGAGAAAGGCATCCTAACATGAAGTCAGCCATGTGTGCCAGGGTACCTGTACGCAACACATGGCTGTCCTCACTAGGAAGATCACTTTCAGGATCCTCCTCCTCCTCCTCTGGCCATACACGCTGAAAGGATGACAGGCAAGCAGCATCTGTCCCCTCAGCAGTGGGCCAAGCTGTCTCTTCCCCCTTCTCCTCATGCTCCTCCCCCTCCTCCTCAACGCGCTGAGATATAGACATGAGGGTGCTCTGACTATCCAGCGACATACTGTCTTCCCCCGCCTCCGTTTCCGATTCCAAAGCGTCTGCCTTTATGCTTTGCAGGGAAGTTCTCAAGAGGCATAGCAGAGGAATGGTGACGCTAATGATTGCAGCATCGCCGCTCACCATCTGGGTAGACTCCTCAAAGTTTCCAAGGACCTGGCAGATGTCTGCCAACCAGGCCCACTCTTCTGTAAAGAATTGAGGAGGCTGACTCCCACTACGCCGCCCATGTTGGAGTTGGTATTCCACTATAGCTCTACGCTGCTCATAGAGCCTGGCCAACATGTGGAGCGCAGAGTTCCACTGTGTGGGCACGTCGCACAGCAGTCGGTGCACTGGCAGATTAAAACGATGTTGCAGGGTCCGCAGGGTGGCAGCGTGCGTGTGGGACTTGCGGAAATGTGCGCAGAGCTGGCGCACCTTTCCGAGCAGGTATGACAAGTGTGGGTAGCTTTTCAGAAAGCGCTGAACCACCAAATTAAAGACATGGGCCAAGCATGGCACGTGCATGAGGCTGCCGAGCTGCAGAGCCGCCACCAGGTTACGGCCGTTGTCACACACGACCATGCCCGGTTGGAGGCTCAGCGGCGCAAGCCAGCAGTCGGTCTGCTCTGTCAGACCCTGCAGCAGTTCATGGGCCGTGTAGCTCTTCTCTCCTAAGCTGAGTAGTTTCAGCACGGCCTGCTGACGCTTGCCCACCGCTGTGCTGCCACGCCGTGTGACACCGACTGCTGGCGACGTGCTGCTGCTGACACATCTTGATTGCGAGACAGAGGTTGCGTTGGAGGAGGAGGGTGGTTTAGTGGAGGAAGCATACACCGCTGCAGATACCACCACCGAGCTGGGGCACGCAATTCGGGGGGTGGGTAGGACGTGAGCGGTCCCAGGCTCTGACTCTGTCCCAGCCTCCACTAAATTCACCCAATGTGCCATCAGGGAGATATAGTGGCCCTGCCCGCCTGTGCTTGTCCACGTGTCTGTTGTTAAGTGGACCTTGGCAGTAACCGTGTTGGTGAGGGCGCGTACAATGTTGCGGGAGACGTGGTCGTGCAGGCCTGGGACGGCACATCGGGAAAAGTAGTGGCGACTGGGAACCGAGTAGCACGGGGCCGCCGCCGCCATCATGCTTTTGAAAGTCTCCGTTTCCACAAGCCTATACGGCAGCATCTCAAGGCTGATCAATTTGGCAATGTGCACGTTTAACGCTTGAGCGTGCGGGTGCGTGGCGGCGTACTTGCGCTTGCGCTCAAACAGTGCCGCTAGCGACGTCTGGACGCTGCGCTGAGAGACATTGCTGGATGGGGCCAAGGACAGCGGAGGTGAGGGTGTGGGTGCAGGCCAGGAGACGGTAGTGCCTGTGTCCTCAGAAGGGGGTTGAATCTCAGTGGCAGGTTGGGGCACAGGGGGAGAGGCAGTGGTGCAAACCGGAGGCGGTGAACGGGCATCGTCCCACCTTGTGGGGTGCTTGGCCATCATATGCCTGCACATGCTGGTGGTGGTGCCTCCCCAGCTGATCTTGGCGCGACAAAGGTTGCACACCACTGTTCTTCGGTGGTCAGGCGTCTATGTGAAAAACTGCCACACCGTAGAGCACCTTGACCTCTGCAGGGTGGCATGGCGCGAGGGGGCGCTTTGGGAACCAGTTGGTGGATTATTCGGTCTGGTCCTGCCTCTACCCCTGGCCACCGCACTGGCTCGGCCTGTGCCCACACCCTGACTTGGGCCTCCGCGTCCTCGCCCGCGTCCACGTCCTATAGGCCTACCCCTACCCCTCAGCATGGTGTATTACCAGTAGTGCAGAAACAGAACGCTGTAATTAAATGTGCCGCTTATTGGCCTGTGGTTGGAGGCTGACTTCGTTTACGGAACGCCAGGAAATAATTTGGCGCAAGCCTGCTGTAACACTTAGCTAGCTGCGTATGATTTTGTAGAACTACTACACCCAGCACACACAGACCCAGAACACTGAGCACAGTGACTGGCAGGCCAAATAATTTTTTTGCCCAATATTTTTTAGAAAAGGCCCACTGCATATATTCAATGTATAATATGTCTTCTGGCCCTGCCTCCACACTTCTGGCCCTGGAGTATTACCGCAGGACGCAATGCTCTGCACGGCCAATATACAAAAAAAAAAAAAAGTGCAACACTGCTAAAAGCAGCCTCCACACTACTGCACACGGTTAGATGTGGCCCTAAGAAGGACCGTTGGGGTTCTTGAAGCCTAAAATAACTCCTAATGCTCTCCCTATAGCAGCTCCGGCACCAGCAGCACTGTCCCTGATCTCTGTCAGAACGCATCTGTGGCGAGCCGCGGGAGGGGCCGATTTTAATACTCCGGTGACACCTGATCTCGCCAGCCACTCACTGCAGGGGGGTGGTATAGGGCTTGAACGTCGCAGTAGGAAGTTGTAATGCCTTCCCTGTCTTTTTATTGGCCAGAAAAGTGCGCTAACGTCTCAGAGATGAAAGTGAAAGTAACCCGAACATCGCGTGGTACTCGTTACGAGTAACGAGCATCTCGAACACGCTAATAGTCGAACGAGCATCAAGCTCGGACGAATACGTTCGCTCATCTCTACTCGAGTATTTGTCCTTAGCGAGTATGCTCGCTCATCTCTAGTTATTTAGTCATTTTTGCTGCAGTGTGTACTGTAAAAACAAGATGTCGGAATTGCGGGTTTTTTTTCACCTTCACTTAGAATTTTTTAAACATTTTTTTATGTTTTTCAGCGCGCTTTAAGGTACATCCGCATAAGTGTTCTGATGCCGCTGCGTCTTCTGCTTCTGTGGTTGGCGCTGGTTGGCATCACCGAGCGCTGTGTGGTTCTGCGCATGCGCGGGACCTCCGCTATCGCGAGATCCTGGTTAGACAAGTGTCGGGTGAGGAACTGTAGCAGATTGGCTAAGCGAGGACGAGCCCCCACACAGGGGGGCGTGGCTTGGTCCTTTTAAGCCCTGTCATCGGGCTACGGACCATCGCTGCTCATTTCTATACAGCCGGTCAGGCTGTTCACATCGCTACCCGTTAATACGGCTGATCTAACAGCGCAGTCTTACATATCAATGACTGCCTTGACACTTAGCTGAATCTACATCGCTACCTGTTAACACAGCTGATCTAATAGCGCAGTCTTATACATCAATGACTGCCTTGACACTTAGCTGAATTTGTTATGCAATCCCTCCATCTTGAGATTGCACCTTATTAGACCATCCTGATGATACAACCTATTTGCTATAGGTTTGTTGAAACGCGTTGATGGTATCTTTATCAGAGTAAGCAATCAGTAGTGTGACTGATTGTTGGTGTTGATTAATAGACCAAGTGTCAGGTGATTATTTTGGACTTAGCACCATTAGTCGTGCCTCTAACACTGGTTCTATTTGTGCTATCCCAACGGGTCTTAGTACTACATAGTTGACCAATTATTAGGCATTCTTTTGTGGGCTATAAATCAGTCCTGCCTTCTTTATTGGGTCCTCTTGTAGTTACCTATAACCTACATATAGTTGGTTTCATCCTGGTTTTTGAAACCACTGTAGTAAGTTATAATGTGTCAGTGCCTTTTCAAATCAATAAAACGATATAAGAATAAGCACTCAGCAGCAGCTATGGTGCACTGATACTGACAGCAGTATATTTCAGCTATCAAGTACACACCATATTTATTTATGCCTTGGACAGCTGACTTAATTGTCTGCATCATCCAATGAGCTATTTGCTTGCTATATGCACTATAAGTTTCTATCTACTATTGTAACATAAGGGATATTTATTGTTCCTCTTTGCCCTTATTGAGACATAATTGCCAAACGGCGATACGGTGATATGAGTACAACCATGTGTATTTAGCCTCGTGTATGGTATATTGATCACTAATCTCTACCACTAGTTCACCACAAGGGGCATACATCTCCTGCTCCTGCCATTCATACTGTGGCACCAGTATTTGAACGGAGACATGGTGATATGAGCGTTATCATCCCTACTGGAGCATACACATTGGTGTCCATCTTTTGTTGCATATAGCGTAAGACATTGAATAAGAATACACTATACAGTGGTTCTATCTATCACAACTGCCCAAGGTATTACGCCACACGCCAGGTGCCGACTGACCGTGACAGGCACGTTACTTACAAAGGATTGATCACGCCCTTTTAGATATATATAAATATTTTAATTTTCATTAATAAAGGTTAAATTTTATTTATTGTTTAGTGGTTCCCTCGGTGATCCACATTATATAGTATCATTGAAAAATACAACTTGTCCCACAAAAAAACAAACTGCAGGCAGCTAAATCAATGCATAAATAAAAGTTATGATTTTTTTGAGCGGAGAGGAGAAAATGAAAGAAAAGGGGGCGGTCTTTAAGGGGTTAACTCTCTTCTGTGAGCTGGTCATACAATACACGGATATTCCTGCCCTAAAGCCTAAAAAGTATCTGTGCAACAAGTTACAAGAGCCGCACATTGTACGAGATCTGAACTGGCACATTTCCCACAAGGTCAGGAATGCGGCTCCTCCCCCTGATGTCATGTGACTTATGAGTCACTTCTGTAAACAGCCCCAGGATCTGACAGCGAGAAAACAGCGGATCCGTCTTCAGGTCAGACACGAGGTACCGGAGAGCGGACAGTCTGCACTGCAGGCTGATACTTTGTATCATACATTGTAGCGAACTGTCAGGACACGAGGGGGCGGCACTGCTGCTGCGTTCCGCTCACAGAGGGTTGGGTTCCTTTAGGACCTTTCAAACGGGACGGAATTTCGTTAATAGTGCAGATTTTTTTTATTGCGGAATGGGTTCTGTGGCTCGCTTGCTAATTGTAGAATTCCATCTCCTGTATGTTAGAAATCCACAGCAACAATTCTGTAAGACGTTCTTCATTTGGCAACAATAAGCTTTTCCGCAGCGGAATTGAATCTTGTGCTTTTGAATTAAAGAATTTAACCCCTTAATCTCCATGTTGACGTGGTATGCATGTGTTGGTTAACAGGTTCTATATATATTATTTATTTATTTTAATCTATTCTCTTTATTTATCAACAAAGTGATTTTTAAGTCTATTTTTTTTACAACAGACGATGTTTTGATTTCTTTCAAATTTTGTTTTTGCTTTCTCTCTGAGACCTTCGGGAGACCCTGTAATACTCTGCCCGTGTAGCTGCGGTTACAAGTTCTTACAAGATGCTTTTGCACTGACCAGTTTCTCTCCCGCCTCCATAGAGGAGCGGCCACCGCCTTGTTTTATGACGCATGGATGTAGCAGAGCCGAGCTAGTCAGACGTCTGGTTCTAGTGCAGTATTATACAGTTACTATAAGGCTGCGTTGGGGACAGTTTAGTTTTTTTTTTTCAGTTTCTCTCCTGCAAAAATGGAGCAGAGAGATGGAAACCCTGAACTGACCGTAAAGAAGGGGTAAAAGCAGCCTTACATGTATGTGCGGTTACTAGCACACGGCTCCAGAAACTGTGTTGCCAGCGAGCCAAAGAAAATTCCCTGTAACACAGGAAAGGACACAGTGGCGTACAATTTTCAAAATTGGCAGTGGAGTATATAGAAGTTATGGGGCTTCACAGCAATAATTAGAACTGCCCCCTAAGAGGGAGACTCCTCCCACTGCGGTCCCTTTGATTACAGCACGGTTGCTCTGAGACTGCTGGGAAGGAGGAGGACGGTGCTGCACTGCGACTGTGGGGAGAGGTGGGAGGAGTCTCCTGGTTACGTCAGCAGAGCGACCAGGAGAAGCGTGAAAAGTGGCAAGCCAGAGGTAAATACCAGGTATACCGAAAGGTAAGTTATTCTGAACAGGTGATCTAACAGCACCTACCACCCCCCAGACGCAATTGTGTTGGTGGGCATTAGTGAAATGACGAAGATAACCGGTCAGGTTCTGGTTAGCGTGCTCCACTGCCCGTTGGACTGTGGGTGGTAGGCTGAGGAGAAGTCCAACAATATAACCATAAGCTTGCCAAGAGATCACCAAAACTTGGACGTAAATTACACCCAACTATTAGATACAATATGCCTGGGAAAACCATGGGGGCGAAAAACCTGATCAATAAATCCCTCGGTAAGTTGACTGGCCAAAGGCATAAAATGAGCCATTTTAGAGAATCGGTCAACGACTACCCAAATAACTGCGTATCCTCTGGAGGTAGATCAGTGGTAAAATCCATGGCTGTATGCTGCCACAGAATCTTGGATATGGATAATGGACACCGCAGACCAGCAGGGTTTGATTTGGGGGATTTATTCGGGGCGCAGGAATTGCAGGCAGACACAAAGTCGCAGATGTCTTTTTCCAGTAAAGACGCTGAATCAATTCACTGGTTTTGCGCTGACCGGAATGACTGGCTAGCTTGGAAGAATGACCCCAGGATAGGACACCCTTTCTCTTGACCTCAGGCACAAAAGTCTTTGCCGACTGGATATCCTTAACCCGGAGAGGGGACATGGTTACCATTTTACGATGATAAACTGTGGAATCTCCTCAGAAGCATAATAATCAATGTTAGCGCATTAGCCAAAGCTGCCAAGCGCTTGCGGATCCTCCAGGGAAAGCAGAGAGCCGCTCCTTCTGCATCTAGACCTTGTCATAGGCCACATAAAATTACGTGGCGGTCCAGATTCTGCCTGTGGGCATTGAGTTTGACACACATGCTCTAAGGGGTTAAATGCCTAGGATTGTAGTTATCCCTGATGTAGCAGTGGGATCTCAGCTGTTACAGCCGGCACCCACTGCTGATGGCATGGACATGGCTCCTGGACATACTATTATGTCCCATTGGATTCAGGAAGGGGTTGAACCATTTCCATGTGTAACAGAATCCAGATAGGCTGCAGGAAGGGGATTATTATGTGTAACATTAATTTGGTCCCCCCTTCTGGTCTGTGCATTTGCAGAGCCATGTCTGCGGTCGCACCAGATGCAGGAGGATCTGTGGTTATCTCTCAAGTGAGACCACAAAATGCTGAAGGACAGCCCCACAACGCTCCAGCCAACATACCCAAACCACTTGTTAGATTTTACAGCGGAGAACCAGAAGTTCTGGGGGTAAGTGCACCATGCTCAGATTGGCATATATGGTCATGCAACCATCTGATGACTTATTGAGCTTTGCTGTTGTATTATGATGTAACCAGGACGCTCCTTGCAGCCACGTCTAACCACCCTCAAGGTGAGCAAGGGTGAAGACCAGGAGCTCTCATTGACTCTACTAAGTAGTGCAACTAGTGCCAAGACCGACCACTCTGGCTGGGTTAATCACATCTGTAACAGTTGGGCTGCTGGTTAACCTGTAGGAGAATTTTGCCTACATGACACCTTAAACAACACAGAATGTACACTTATGTCCTGTGCATTCCATGTTTGTATGGATGGACATTGAGAGCCGCTCCTGCCTCATAAAATACAGATGCCGGCTTTTTCTCACAGCTGACATCCATCAGCAACAGCCATGATCAGCATTAACACTGATTGTTGCTGTGAACCCTGTAAATGTCCCAATCGGTTTTACAGGCCTCTGAACGGCCCTCCCGCGATGAGATTGTTTGGTGCGTTCGGTTGGCTGGGCTGCCAGAAGCCCCCCAGGGCTACCATTGCAGATAGACTGACTGGTAGAATGCGGTAGAATGTAATACTATGGTATCACTCCTCCTCAGTATGCTTCGCTCCATCAGCCTAAAATACACTGCTCTCTCCTGGTTCTCCTCCTACCTCTCTGACCACTTTTTCAGCATCTCCTTCGCTGGCTCTTTCTCCTCTCCGCTCCCCCTTGCTGTTGGGGGTCCTCCAAGGCTCGGAACTCTGCCCCCCTTCTCTTCTCTATCTACACAGCTCCAATTGGACAAATCATCCGCAGAGTTGGCCTCCAATACCACCTCTACGCTGACGACACCCAGTTATACACCTCTTCCTGTGACATCTCTACACTTTCTGCCAAAACATCACCGATTGTTTGTCTGCTGTCCCTAACACCATGTCTTCCCTTTTTCTAAAACTTACCCTCTCAAAAACTGACCTCCTTGTCTTTTCGCCCTCAACCAGCCGACCTCCCCTCAACATCTCCATATCAGTATCTGGCACCATGATCCCCATACAGCACACCCGCTGCCTTGGGGTCACACTGGACTCTGACCTCTCCTTCAACCCCCACATTTAATCTCTGACCTGAACATGCCACCTGCACCTCCGGAGTATTGATAAAATCCGTCCATTCCTGACCACGGACATGCTAAAGACACTCGTTGCCGCCCTCATTCATTCTTGACTCGACTACTGCAACTCGCTGCTCATTGGCCTTCCCGGCACCAGACTCTCCCCTCTCCAAGCCATACTAAATGTGGCAGCTAGACTCCTCTTCATATCCAGTTGATTCTCTGACACCTATGCCAGTTGCTGCACTGGCTGCCCATCCACTACAGAACTCAATTTAAACTCCCTACCCTCACCACAATGCTCTCCATGGCGCCGCGCCACCGTACATCGCTTCCCTCCTGTGCATACATCGCCCATCCCACACACTCCGCTCTGCTAACACACTCAGATTAAACACCCCTCTAATACGAACCTCCCATGCTCACACAAAACTTCAGACTCGCCTTAAAGATGCACCTCTTCGTAGAAGTATACCAAACCTCATGATCAAGTCCCTCATCCCCACAATATGCCGCCTTTCCCACCTTATGGCCTTCCACTTTTGCCTATCATGTACACTTCCTGCCCTGAACCTCCTATTTGTGTCCCAAAAAGCTGTATATCACATGTTATTGTCACATTGCTGTGCTCCACCTTGCTCCGCCTCCTGCCCCTGTGCCTTCTGTATCACCCCCACCCCCTTTGTTTCCAAATAATTGAATACCCCATATAACTTTTGTATTTTCTGTAATTTTTGTATTGTTTGTGTTCCCCGTGTGCCTCGAAAACGCTGTGGAATAAGTTGGCGCTATACAAATAAAGATTATTATTACACTGCAGGGGAGAGCAAACGATCGTAAGTTCAAGTCCCCTATGAGGACTAAAAAAACATGTAATAATGATTTTAGAAAGTGTTATTATTTATTAGAAAAAATAAATGGTATTAAAAATTTAAAGAAACCATTTTACCATATTTATAATAAAAAAAAAACAAAAGAAAAAAAAACATATTTGGTATCGCTGCATCTGTAAAAGTCTGATCTATCAAAGTAATGTATTATTTATCCCACACAGTCAGTGTCATCTGGGAAAAAAATACCCCAGAATTGCATTTTTTTGGTAACCCAGTTTCCAAGAAAAAAATGTAACTAAAAACAATCTAAAAGTTGTACGCACTCCAAAATGATGCCAATAGAAACTTTAGGATATCCTGTAAAAAAAGAGCCCTGACACAGCTGTCAACAGAATAATAATGATCTTTATTTATAAAGCGCCAACATATTTCGCAAAACAGGGGGAACAGAAACAAAACCCCAGTTACATGCAGTGATCAGCTGTGCTGCTCCTTAGCTTAATTCCTCACATTCTGTATGTGTTTTTTTTTTCATTTTTCTTGCCCTGATGCCCATTTCTCCTTCTTAAATGCCATTCTGTTAGTGGCCGCCCACTTTTCAGGTTTTCTAGACCTTTTTGAATCCTCTTCCCTAGTGTTAGCTATCCCTCCTAGCTTTGCGTCGTCGACAAATTTTATCAATTTTCCATCAATTTCCTCCTCCAGATCCTTTACAAAAATGTTGACCAACACTGGGCCTAGGACAAAGTCTTGTGGTTCCCCACTTGATACATTCTTCCACTTGGATGTTCAGCCATTTATGACCACTCTTTGAGTACTCAGCCAGTTGTGAAGCCATCTTACAGTTGCCTTGTCAATCCCATATTTGGTCTTTTTTATGAGGATGGCTTGAGATACTCTGTCAAATGCTATACTAAAGTCAAGATATACTATATCTTATGCTGTTTAATAATTAAAAGATCTTTCCTGGTATAGAAGTCAGGCTCACAGGTCTGTAGTTTCCTGGATCCACCTTCTTCCCTTTTTTGAAGATAGGGGCAACCTTTGCCCTTTTCCAATCTTTTAGGACTTCTGTTAACTTTCAAGGAATACAGTGAGTGATTCAGCAACTACCTCCGCTGCTTCCTTTAGTATCCTAGGATGTAATTCATCTGGACCTTGAGACTTGAATTCATGTAAGTTAGCTAAGTGTTCCCTCCCCATCTCTCTGCTTATAGATAGCCTGCATTCTTTTATTCCCCCAATAGCACAGGGAAGATCAGATGATGTTCCATCTACTTTCTGAGGGAAAGCAGATACAAAATAGGAATTTAAAAGTTCGGCCTTCTCAACATCATTTTTAACCAATTCATCATTTCCATCCTGTAAACATCCAATAGCATCTTTGACTTTTCTTTTGACTCCCAAAATCCTTTTTGACCTTTGTTGCAAGCCTCAATTCATTATTAGCTTTAGCTTTTCTGACACTTGCCCTACAGTTTCTGCAGACCGCATTATATTTTTCTTTACATATTCCTCCCTCTTTCCATTTCATAAACACATTTTCTTCCTTTTAACTGCTTTTTACATTAGCACGCAACACAGCTCTTACATCACACTATGCAGAGCCCGCCCACTCCGCAACCGCAGAGAGAGAAAATAAATAGTTACAGAAACAGATTAGGGGTGGAACTCTGCCAGAAAACGCTCGTGTGATCCCAGCCAAACTGGGCCTGTACCTCTCTCTCCTGGGTGCCTGGCAGTCTCTGACAGTCAGGAGGCTCACACTACTATTTTCTTCTCTAGACATCTACATTAAAAAATGAAGCAACTTGAAGAATATGGCCTTTACTGAAATATATGTTACAATTTTGTAACTACAGCTCCTATGCAGACCTAGGTGTCTCCATGGTAAGCCAATAATAAAATATGTTGTCAGTCATATTTACTTCTGCAGTCAGTGCTCTCTGACTAGAGTTGTTCAGTTTTGCTTTTCTTCTATCTGACCCAGATCGCCATGTCAACTTATCCTGCAGAATATGACACACAGACATCTTTGGCTCTTGCTTTCCATCAACATCCCTATGTTATCTACATCTTTACACAATCTCCACTTTTATAGTCCCCAAGTTAGTAATAAATAATACCACATAGTAAAAGTACCCCTCCCCCCATAGCAAATAACAGGGGGCCCGCAAAACATGTAGATGGAGAGATCAGGTGTCCAGATCATCTTCAGGGAAGGTGGAGAGAGCAAATCCATGCATAACTCAAAGGCCTGAGTGGGAAATGGATAATGGTTAAATGACCAGCACCCTCTAGTAAGGGTGCACAGACTGATGGTGATTGGCAGGCTGGAGAACTCCACACCATCAGTCACCTCAATTTACCACACTTGCAACAGTTTGCCCATGGAAACAAATAGTACTACAGGTCCCAAGAGCACAACATGACAAAATGGGGAAACGGACGTCACCAATCAGAGAAGACTTTCCCTATGATCACTGGAGGTAACTGCACTCTAATCACTATCACTGTGTAGAGCTAGAGTCTGACTATTATTTGATGCCATTATATAATATAAAGAGATCTACAATGGTTGTGAATGTGGATATACAGTAATGAGGTTTCAAACCAGTTTTTTTCACTGAGCATTTTATTTGTATTATGTTTATCCCGCTTTCCCTGCATTGTCGGGCGCCACATCATATAATGGCGCTATACATTTTATAATGGCTGCACATTTAGTATACTTATGGGTTTGTATCCTTATTTCTGTCGGATCGCCTGTTGGTCTCCTACAGTTATACTATAAAAGGTCAAAATGAATTTCTCTTATTCTGCAGACAACACAGATATTTGTAGGGATTATTCTTCTGAGCATCGGCATTGTCTTCGTAATATTGGAGCATAGGAGCGATGAGCCGAGAATTGTGACTCTTTCTGGGGTCCCAATATGGTCTGGAATACTGGTAAGATACATACATGTAAAGTGAACTTCTAGTTGTGCCACTTACCTGCTATTTTCTTTCCTCAGGGCTTGCCTGCTTTTTATATAGATTTATTCTTTACATAGTAGCTAAATGCAAACAGTTAACCCTTTAGTGACCAGCACAGAGTGTTTCTATGTATTGGCCTGCTGCGCTTTAATCCCCGAGGACGTAAAAACATGCTTCCCCTGGGGATTAAAACACTGCCTAGATTAAAATGTTAAAAATTCATGTTACATTTGTACGTCTCCTAAATGGTTAAAAAAAAAACAAAGGTTTTTTCAATGTGCATCTAGAATAAAGTAAACAGATGGAAATATATATCTTATCAAAAATTTCTATAGTATGTTTGCACATATTTGAGATATTGCAGTTGAAAATGTGAAAAAATGATGATTTTTTCAACATTTTTCCAATTTTGATGCTTTTAATAAATATACACAAATTCTATGGGTCTATTTTTACAACCTAAATGAAGTAAAATATGTCTTGAAAAAGCAATGTCAGAATCACTTTCATATGCAAAGCCTTTACAGTGTTATTCTATGTTAAAGTGACATGTCAGATTTCTAAAATTTGGCCTGGTCATTAAGGCGCAAATAGGCTTGGTCACTAAGGAGTTAATATAGGCAACGCACATGACTACCAGGGCTGGCTCTAGGCTTATACAAGTCTTTGGGGGACAGTCTCAGTGGGCTTCTTTGCAATGTGCCATGACACATGCGGTAGTAAATCTGCAACAGTGCATACAGTGACCACATAATGGTAAATACCAGGTCAACACAGCTATTTTGCAGACCATATTAGTGATTACAGTACTGTTAGATCCAGTGATTACAGGTGATGTCCTCTCTGACTGGAGTTCAGTTTCCTTTTTCTTCTGTATCCGGCCCAGACTGCAATGACGATTTCTCCAGGCCACAACCTGTCTCTGCAGAATTTGACGAACAGACATCTTTGGCTCCTTGTTTTTCCAAACCCTCCCTACATTATCTACACCTTTGCACAATCTCTCCTTCTATAGTACTCCAGATAGTAATAATGGGCATGGGAAGGAGTCCTCCCTCCAGCTGGCTGTTTAGACATGTAGTCAGCTTTAACCGCAGCATCTAAACAGTTTACCGCAATCACAACTTACGCTGATAGTGGCAGTTGCTGACGACTGTGAGCTGTCAAAAACAGCTGATAACCACCTAGTATGGAGCAGACTTGGCTCCTGAGCCCACTCCTAACATCCTTCATGACCACATGACATATATTTAGGTTATGCAGTTGGGAAGGGGTTAAGGGTACATATATTACCTTTTCCTGGATTTATGTAATTGATAAAGTATTTTTTTTCTTGATCTCTGCTGTAAAATAAGAGTTAATTTTGTCACATTCATCCTTACAGTTTATTATATTTGGATCGCTATCAGTTTCTGCTTCAAGGAAGCCAACAGTTGGAAAGGTAAGATGAGGATGATCAAACCTGCTTCCCTTTAATATGTCAGTGAAGGATGATGCCAAGAGGCTTCCAGTACAAAGATGAAAGTTAACCACTTGGACCATTTAGTTTTTGAGATTATTTCTTTCACGAGTGGTTTTCTTAGTTGGCGACTTCAGTAGGTCGTCGCTGGTCCACTTTCTTTCCCTACTGCTCATTCTCTTGTGAAAACATCCCTAAGGGTGCCTACACACTAGCGATATATTTTCTTGCAATGCTAGAGCGATTGCCTCACAGTGCAGAGGAAACTCTGCAATATCGCTCAGTGTTTTCAATGGGACCGGCAGCAGTATTGCCTGCCCCATTGAAAACATAGGGAGCACATCGCAGACTTCTGCCACAACTGTGACAGCTATGGCAGAGGGTTCCTTCATCCCCTTCATTCCTTTCTCCCCCTAGCTGAAAAAAAGGTAAAAAAAAATAATTATGCAGCCAAAGAGACCAGTGCTTTCTGGGGGTGGGGATTTTTCAATCCCTGGCCTCCAGAAGACCGAAGACAACTGTTGGGGCCGGAAAGAAGAACCAGATGTCTCTTCTAGGTGAGTATAATTTCTTATCTCTTTTTAGAGCTAGGGATGATTTTCAGGGAAGGGCTTATATTTCAAGTCTTTCCCAAAAAATCATCGCTGCGGGGGTTGTCTGCAACCCTATGTTTTCAATAGGGCTGGCTCTGCTGCCGCTGGCCCCTATTGAAAACACTGAGCAATAGCGCAGATTTTTTTCTCTGCGCTGTGAGGTTTCAGAGAAAAAATCGCAAATAAGTATATAACCATTGGTTTCATAATCATGTGTTTTCACTCGCTTTCGCATCACAAGAAAATATATCGCTAGAGGGTAGGCGCCCTAAAAAGTGTAAAGTAACCTGGCAGCAAGTGTTTAATCTCCATGCAATGCCTCCAATGTCCATTTAAAGAGTTGTCCACAATACACACTGGCAAACTGGGTCCTCCGACGATATTCTTCACAGCTGCTCTCCACTGTGGCAGGTCCTGAATGCCTGACTCCCCTCTACTAATTGGGTTGTCTCATTAGAGACAGAAGTTTTGGGATTGGAGCCACCAGCAACTTTAGTCAGCCAGAGTGGGAGGCGTTCTTACACAGTTGTTCTCCACTCAGGCTTACATAGGGGGTTCCTGAACTGGTTTCCTTCTTTATGATGTCCATCTACTCTAATAAGACAGATGGATGATGGTTGCATTCCCGAGACAACCCTGTTTACAGCGATATCCCTAGTAGGGTGTGTGAAAATGAGAAGTAATGACTGTTATTTTGTTTTCCAGGTAACCGCCAGCTTGGTGATGAGCATCTTCAGCTCTCTAGTCTCAGCTGGTGGAGTAACGATTTCTGCACTTGATGTAGGCATAGGACACTCTTACCGCGCCGGATACCAGAGGTGGACATATTGTGCATATTATAATAATGATCCGCAGTGCCTCGGAGTATTCACTCCAGAGGTAAGAATCATTCCCTTATATCGGTCCGTCACTATGCAGCAGCTGTGAGCAGCACCACTTAAAGAAATTGGATAAGTCTAGAAAAACCCAGCTATTGTCTTCCAGAAACAGCGCCACTCTTGTCCGTTGGCTATCTCTGGTATTGCAAAAGATTGCATTCACTACTTGCATTAGTCATATTGCAGTACATATTCATCTTTGACTAAGACTCTGCTCACATCACGGTTTATATTCAGTGTCACAAGTTTAGTGCAGGACTAAAATCTCGTATTGTAGCCACTTACGGGATTGTAGCAATGTTCAGGAGTAGCCGAGGTCTGGTTCACAAGATTGCGGTGCAGTACAGCGGATTTGGGCAGAAGAATAGTCAAGAGGTATAGCCGAGGTCAGGCCAATCCACAACAGCGTTAATCTTGGTAGGGTACATACTCCGACTGTTTGGGGAGATGATATACCCCAGAAACTGCATCCAGGTATGTTCAAATTCACATCTCTCTAGTCGCTCCAAGACCAACCAGATATGGTTACGATGTTCCATGTTGTGAGAGAAATTGAGGATGTCATCGAGGTAGGCCACCACAAATTGATCTAGTAGGTCTGGAAATACATCGTTAATAAAATGTTGGAAGGTACCAGGAGTATTGCAAAGACTGAAGGGTATGACCAGATATTCAACGTGTCTATATCTTGTTCTAAACGCTATTTTCCATTCATCCCTGGGGCGGATCAGATTATATGCTCCTCTGAGGTACAGTTTAGTAAAGATCTTTGCTTCCCGCAGCCTTGCTAGCAGTTCCGGGATTAACGAGAGATGATAGCCATTCTTCATAGTGATCTTACTCAGTTCCTGGTAATCAATGCATGGTCGAAGAGTAGAATCTTTCTTTTCAATGAAAAATATGACTCTTTCCGCAGGAAAGGATGAGGGCTTAAAGGGGTTGTCCCGCGGCAGCAAGTGGGGTTATACACTTCTGTATGGCCATATTAACGCACTTTGTAATATATATCGAGCATTAAATATGTGCCATACAGAAGTTATACACTTACCTTCCCTGCGCTGGCGTCCCCGTCTCCATGGAGCCGTCTAATTTCAGCGTCTAATCGTCCGATTAGACGTGCTTGTGCAGAAGTGTCTTCACCCTTCTGGTCGTTTCAGGCACGAGCGGCGTTCTGGCTTCGCCCCCTTCTACGCATCATCGCGTAGCCCCGCCCCGTCACGTGTGCCGATTCCAGCCAATCAGGAGGCTGGAATCGGCAATGGACCGCACAGAACCCACGGTGCACCATGGGAGAAGACCCGCAGTGCATCGTGGGTGAAGATCCCGGCGGCCATCTTGGAGGAAAAGAAAGAAGATGCAGAGAGGGGATTCGGGTAAGTAATTTTTTTTTTTTTATTTCAACACATCCCTTGGGTTTGTTCTGCGCTGAACGGGGGGCCTATGCAAAAAAAACCCCGTTTCGGCGCGAGACAACCCCTTTAACCCCTTGAGTGGCGGGTTTCCTACCACCCTGTCGTGCCCACCAGGGCAGGTTTTTTAAAATGGTCTAATCTTGCGTCTCAAGAGCCATAACTTTTTCATTTTTCCATTGACACGGCCATATAAGGGCTTGTTTTTTGCGGGACAAGTTGTGATTTTTTAAACAGGGGGGAGGAAAAAAAGAAATGGGGAAAAAAGAAAAAAAGGGGCCATGTCATTAAGGGGTTAAATAATGTATTAACTTCCTTCTCTGGGTCATTACGACGCATGGATACCACATGTGTGATTGTATTTTTGATTTTTTACAAAGTAAAGGGACACAAGTGTTTTTATAATTTTTTTTAAATTTTTAAACTTTTTTTTTTAATTTTTTTTTTTGTACCTTTAGGGGACTTCCACAGGGACCCATCAGGACCCCCTGATCACATTCCGGGGGTCTGATGGTGACAGCCCTTTACATGCTGCAGTGACAGCCCTTTACATGCTGCAGTCACATAGACTGCAGCATGTAAAGGGTTAACACAGCAAAGATCGGAGGTTTTCTCTGATCTCTGCTGTAAGAGCTGGTACCTAGCTGTCCTCTGACAGCCAAGCACCAGCTCTCCCTGCCACAGAGACCATCGGCTTGCTTCTGACAAGCCGATGGTCTCTATGGCAACCTGTAAACAAACCAGTGCAGGAGATTGCCGACATATCTGCAATATCTTCTGCTGGTTTTTTAAAGCCCTTGCTTTGTTCTCTGTGGGACTGTGCAGGCAGAGCACACTGTCACAGCTTGTGGCATTGTGCTCTGCAGCTCCCATAGTGATACATAGCCCGGAAATCTTCCGGCTATGTCACTATGAGCAGTGGAGCTGGTCCCGGAAATTTTCCGGGCGTGCCACTCAAGGGGTTAAGGAAACACTTTTTTAGATCTTCATCCAAATTTTCCTGAAGGCCTTATAATTCCGGTTCTGAAGGTTTGTAGATACACTGAAATGGAACACAAGATCCATGATAAAGCTAAATAGGACATTCATACGGCCAATGAGGGGGCAGTTGATCGTTGTTTTTCCTGCAAACATCGTTAAACAACTGGTATTGTGGTGGCAACTTCCACTTTCTAGGGGAGCACTCTTAAGGTCTTGCCGCTGACTGGATGTGGGCAGCAATTTACCTTACAACGGGGAAGGTGATAGTTCTTATTTCCCTGTTGATGGCCGGGTTGTGAATAAAGAACCAAGGGATTCCTAAGATGACTGGAATTTTTGGAGAGATGAGATGAAAACTGAACATCTCATGATAATTCGACTGCATGTGAATTTTCAGTTCATTTGTCTCCTGAGTGATAGACACATAAACCAGGTTCTCGTCCACCATTTCCATGTCAATAGGTTCAGTTTTAGCTCCCGTTGCAATATGGTTATCCAGAGCGTATTGACAATCCATGAAGTTCCCTTCTGCTCCTGAAGCTAACATGGCAGTGCCTATGATTTTGTCGCTCCCCATAATTATCTTGATAGGGATAACAGTGGAGGGATGGGTGATGTCTCTCTTTGTCCTCTTGGGTGATGGATAGAATAACTGGCAGATCAGTGTCTGGTTCTTTCAGGACGGCAGAGTAAATTATGGTCTTACCATGTGTGAGGGCGATGGTCCTCTGGAATTCATTAGAACAGTTCATAGCATAATGACCAGACCCCCCACAATACAGGGATAAATTCCCAGAGTGATGCCTCTCTTTCTCTGCCATGTGGAGGGGTTTGCCCCTGGGAGCAAAAAACGTAACTTCTCCTTTCACCGTTCCGTAAGCCTCTGATCCCTGTGGATGCTTAATTGAATGAAATCTTCCTAACCACCCAGAGTCTCCACTCTGGCCAGCTCGTCTCTAACCTCTTTTGAAAGTCCTTTTCGGAATAAAAAATGGAAAGAAAGAGAAAGAAAAACGCAACATGGCACGCTAACACAGCGTGACCGCGTTAACTACAAACCCCCTTCATGAGGATGACGCGTCACGTAGCCCCCATTGGATGACCGCGCCATCCAATGAGCTTCATCAAGCTTAATGACACGGCACGCCAATTCAGCATGATAGTGGCACACATTAGCCCCATCCCTATTATGACGCGGTACGTGGTCCCCACGTGACCACAACGCGCTACTAAACACGCCCCCAGTGTCCAATCCCTACACTATACTTTGATTTCTTAACATTCTACTGCTCGTTTTTTCCTGCAAATCTGATAGTTGTCTCTGGGCCCCCTATCCACACAAATTTGTTTACAATTGCCCAAATGTAACTTTTATTCCATCCTCCAGTTACTTTAACGCTGGCTCTTCCCCCTATCACCATGTCATACATTATCATAGCAAACCCCGCCCACAAAATGGCGCTACCCACGGATGCATCGAGCATTTTCACTTTCGATTTCATTATAAATGTGAGTACATGTCTTATGCTTTTTATGTATCATATGGCTTGAGAAAGATGTCATCGGGACACCGAAACGCGTTGCCTGTCTAATACGTTATCCACAATCGGTGGATTGTTTAATAAAACCTTGGATTTTATCCAGTACACCGGTGTGTACCATCATCTGTGATTGGAGTCTACACTTCAAGGAGGGGGTTTCTGTATCTACACACCCCCTCCTCCCCAGTAAGTGTCTTTCCTACACTATCGCTTGCCTTTACGCTTACCGCTAAAGACAAAGTGTTCTTCATATATACAACACAAAGTACCTTGTAGCGCGGTGACAAATTTTTTCTAACAATATTGTATTATATAACTCTGACATTGCTTGTTGCCTAAAATGTGGAAGGAGGCTTCATCACTAAACACTAAAGACTCCATGAAACCATCGCTTTCTATTAGTTTGCAGACTTTAGCAGGAAGAATGTGGCCTCGCTTTGTCGTCTGGTATCAGAGTTGGTAACAATTGCAATCAGCAGGGATAACATTGTAAACATTTGCGCAGAATCTTCCACACCATCGGCGTCGGGATGTCAAATTCTCTGCCTGCTCTGACCGTGCATTTCTAAAGACTTTTGTGGAAACCTGCAGGGCCACGCTCCACTGTTTCCACTCTTACTGGTGGATGGACGGGTGATTTTCACTTTAAGATACAACCTTTTTCCTTAAAATTGGAGTAATAAACTGTATTTGAAAATGCACCCCCTTTTGTATGTGTGTGGGGGGGGGGGGCATAATGTTACAATCGTGACCAAAGAGGACTAGGTATGCACGCGGGTATCTGGCAAATTGTCCCTGTGCTACCGGGGAGGTTGACCTGGCCCTACCGAAGCGGGGACATTGCCCTAATAAGGGCAGCCCAGCGGTCTTCGGATCTCAGCCCTAGCTCATCCTAGGAGCCATGCACCAGAACAGGATGCATTCACATGACAGGGACTGAACAACAGGACACACAGAGCCAGAATACACAGCATACAACAGCCAAAATGCAACCACTAGTAACAGATGATAAGCTGAATATAAATACCAGGTATTAGTTGACATTTTGTACAAGATGTGAAAGCTAGCAGACCACTTCATGGCTCCTAGTTATACCGCTAGTCCCTAGACTAACCAGGAGTCCAGCAGAACCGAACACGGCTCACACAGCACCCTGCAACAGGACAGGACACAGATCACACAGCAAGCTGACACAAAACTGACAGAATTCAAACGGACAAGAACCAGCAAGACACAGATCACATCCAAACAATACAAGATCAGCTTCAGACTGACCAGGAGCTGGGTTTATATGTGAGCCCAGACCCAGGGGATTGGGTAGCAGGAAGTACCACACCCAGCCAGCTCAATTAATCCTCAACCACCTGTAGCTGTGGTGCTAGGAAGCCTAGAACTACAGATCCGGGCAGCACACATAACACACAGCATGTCTATGGACAGACTTTGCTGCAGAATTTGCGGCGGGTGTCTGACCACAAATTCCACAGCGATAATTCGTCCGTAGGCATTAGCCCTAAGACTGTCGAATCCCACAAAATATAAATACAAAGTTGTTACCACATGGCAATCAAGACCTTTATCCTGAGTCCCAATGCATGTTTCGCATCTGCTTTCTCAAGGGGGTCAACTGCTCCTTCATATATTGTAGCCCAGAAGAGATTCCGATCTGTGTGTCGTGTCCTACAAAACGTCTCCTTTCTTTCTCTTTCAGCCTGCTGGAATCGGTTTTGTGTCATATGTTTTACTGCTTTACATGCTGATGTTGTGCATTAGTATATCCACAAGTGTGTTCGCCTGCAGAACTGTCTGCCGAACAACTTTGGAAGATACGGTAAGTTGCCGAATATGTAGCTTATTGTACTTACTACAAGGGGTGCTGGAACTCCCACCAATCCCAAGAATGGCTGCAGAGTTGGCGCTAAAACACGAGGGTTTGCCATGTGCACAGACACTCCATACCCCTGCAGAGAACCCCTATGGGGCCATAGACCCTCCATATATGACCCATTATAACTCCCATTGGAGTATGGAGGAGGCCGCGCATCAGACCATTGCTCGGCCTCCTCCATACTCTACACAGACTGATCTCTGAAGTCTCAGCCGCTCACTTTCTAACTTGCAGACTCCTCTCCTTGACTGATTCACAGACTGACTCCAACTGCACTCTGCACTGACTTGCATCCACCTTGTAAACACATATAACAAGCAACATCACATGACTCACAAAATGATACATTTTCCAGATATGACCCAGACATTAACCCATTCAGTACTGCAGAAGTTCAATACACATAAATCTAATGCACTCCACAAGTAAGACACAACATAAGACATACATGTAACATTATGAATCATCATCTGTCCGAATTTACAATCAGCTGGAGAAGCGGCAGACAAAAACAGAGACCCCCTTTGGGAACTACACTGTGAGAGAGCGTCCTCTACTCATATGGTTTGGGCTTCTAAGTATCTTCGTTCTGCCGCATCTTATATACACAGAAAGATGTGTACATGCAGTTATTGACAACACACCTGTGGATGGCTAATCCCTCAGGCATCTATGAGTCAAAGGTCACAAGACCATTCAGATAATTGATGGCCCATTGCCAGATAATTACAAAGCTTCATTTGTTTAAAGGATACATAGTGGGCATAGCTAAAGAGTTATACAGGCGCAGGTCAATTACAGGATCATATTAGTTCTGACAAAGTTAAGGATATAAGACATCCCTTTATACAACTATCTCTACAGTGCTGTATTCGACTTCCAATTGGCTGTAGAGGTCAGGTGGGAGGTCTGGAGGACTTGAGATCGTAGAGAGCTGTAATCTGGAGAGCAATGTATGTGGTACTGAGCCTTAAGAGAGACTGCATTGCCAGGAGAGAGAGAGCTGCCGAAGGAGTGAAAAGTTGGCTTGGGGAGCCATAGAGGACGTAACCTGTAGAATCTGTGCCTGTGTGAGAAGCACAAGAAAGGAGGTGGCCGGTGTTTGAGAAGCACAGCCCCATAACGCGCCAGTACTGAACCCGCTAAGAGAACAAAGCTGCAGGGACTACAGCCGGAGAGATGGCTACAAATGATTACATCGTCCTCCAGCTCTTCGACTCGCCCCAATAGATGTCCAAAGAGGCGTAACTTACATTAGAGTACTGAACAGGCACATGTAAGTGAGGTGGGCCTTCAGGAAAGGACCCGACGTCTGCACACGACTAGTGACTAGAACGCAGGCCAGAGGAAGACATATACATCCACCAGTTGGAGACAACTTATTGGACATCAACCGCCATTACAGGGATGAAACATTGGCTGATACTACCTCATGTGAGGTGTGCTGCTGATATCTGTGATGTATAACAGATTGTTACCATCCCCCACCCACGGGAGAGATAAACATATTCTTAGAGTCAGACAGGTTGTCTAACATAACTGATTAACCCCATATTGCTCATCTATTACTGGAAGCTTCTACGGCCCGGTGTCCGCCCCGCACTGATCCCTCTGTCACCTGCCCTACCGCCACACAAACATCCAATAGAGTTCCATGATTATACAGATAAGACTAATGAAATGTGTTTTGTTGCAGACTGTCGTCATCTATCAAACCACGACTGTGAATGTACCTGATACAAGCGGAGATGTTCCTCCCGACTACTCAGCAGCCGTGACGTCCGACTAAAAGGCACAGACAGAAAGTCATTAGTCGTTGTCATACAGCCACTGCAAGACGAATACATTCCAGTGCATTTACAAGATCCTTGGATGCAACCTGTGACTTATAGCATTTCTAGTAACTGCAGCGAATCTCTAAACCTTCAGTTATAAAGCAATATCATAGCATATACACTGTCAAAAACAATCCAGCCCCCAGAAGAAGTTGTCATTTTGCTGCGAACCCCGTCCTGCGGTTCCATCTCAGGCAGATCTGTAAATTATGGGAGTTGTGGTGATTAGATGAACGGTCTTGTCACCAGAGGCCCTAAAAGTGGTTTCCCCCCCTGTACTATAAAAGGCTCTCGGAGGCCCCTTGTGTGTAGTGACCTCTTCTTCCGCTTCTAGAGCTTGTTGACGACTACATGCCTCTACAAAGCCAGAATTTGAGAGGGGCGCATTATTGGAATGTGAGAGGTTGGATGGTTGCATCGACGAATTGTCCGCCACAGTGCGAGATTTCAGAGCGGTGCATGGTCGGCGCCAACTACGGCCGCATCAGCATTATGGTTTCCTGGAAAGGGGCACTTATGGGCTCATTCACACAGGTGTATTTGCACTTTATCTGCTTTATGCATGTAATATGGACAGTTTTATCTCCATTGATTTGCACTGGGGTATTCAAACACGCGTTTTATACGCAGGTAAAAAAAAACCACAAGTCCTACTTGGGTCTATATTACAGACCAAAAGTGTCCATCAGAGTCAATGTGATTGCGTAAATACACAGTGAATACTCATGTATATGTATTTACTAGAGATGAGCGAGCGTACTCGTCTGAGCTTGATGTTCGTTCGAGTATTAGTGTGTTCGAGATGCTCGTTACTCGAGACAAGCACCACGCGGTACTCGAGTCAATTCCATTTCCTTCCCTGCATGTTTAGCGCCATTTTCTAGCCAATAGACATGCAGGGAAGGCATTACCGCTTCCTCCTGTGATGTGCCAGCCCTATCCCACCCCCCTGCAGTGAGTGGCTGGTGAGATCAAGTGACCGCCGAGTATTTAAGGCAGTCCCGCCCCAGACACGCTGGCAGAGATAAGGGAGAGTGGGGCTGCTGCTATAGGGAGAGTGTTAGCGTCTTCAAGAACCCCAACGGTTCTTCTTAGGGCCACATCTGACCATGTGCATTACTGTTGTGGCTGCTGGGAGCAGTTTTGCACCAAAAATATTTTTTAATCTCGGGCTGTGCAGGCTATTACAGCTATAGCGTTCTAAGTCTGTAGTCTGTAATACAGAGTATAGGGACAGTGGTAGTGTAGGATCCTGTCTACAAGAACCCCAATGGTCCCTCTTAGGGCTACCTCTGACCGTGTGCATTTTACCGAGTAGCTGCTGGGAGTTGTAGTGCTTCACTATTACCCAGCTAGGCCTTTTTGCAGCCTTGCATATAATTTTTTTCTGGCTGCAGTTTGCGTTACATAACCACTGTCAGCCTCCAACTGTACGCCAATAATACCATAATTATTCACACCGCTCTGTGTCTGCCGTTAACTTCACATACAGCGTACGGCGACAGCCACTGATAGAGGGAAAGTCATATACACGCTATATAGCCTGTATTCTTTTTCAAAAAAATTTAAATAAAAACTCCTTCGTTGGGCTACCCCTGACCGTCTGAAATTTACTGGGTGTCTTGTGGGAGTTGTAGTGCATCACTACTGCACTGCTAGGCCTGTTTGCAGTCTTCTGTATTCTTTGTTTCTACCTGGAGTTAGCGTTACAATACCGCTGTCAGCCTCCAACTGTACGCCAATAATTCCATAATTATTTACACCGCTCTGTGTCTGCTCTATTCGTAATCCACCATGCTGAGGGGTAGGGGTCAAGGACATGCACGTGGACGCGGGCGAGGACGCGGAGGTCCAAGTGAGGGTGTAGGCACAGGCCGAGTTCCTGGTCCAGGTGAATCGCAGCCGGCTGCTGCAGGGTTAGGAGAGAGGCAAGTTTCTGGGGTCCCCAGCTTCATATCACATTTTTTGGGTCCACGTGGTAGACCTTTATTACAAACAGAGCAGTGTGAGCAGGTCCTGTCGTCTATATCTCTCTGACGGCACATTGGGTGAATTTGTTGGAGGCTGGGACCGAGTCAGAGCCTGGGACCGCACACGTCCTACCCACACCCAGAATAGCGGGTCCTTCCTCGGTTCTGGTATCTGTGGCGGTCTATGCCACCTTCTTTAAACCTTCCCCCTCCTCCTCCTCCTACGCAACCTCTATCTCTCAATAAAGAAATGGGAGCAGCACGTCGCCTGCAGTCGGTGTGGCGCGGCAGCACAGTGTTGGGCAAACATCAGCAGGCCGTGATGAAACTACTCAGCCTAGGTGACAAGAGGCACATGGCCCCCGAGCTGTTGCAGGGTCTGACAGAGCAGACCGACCTCTGGCTTTCGCCGCTGAACCTCCAACCGGGCATGGTCATGTGTGACAACGGCTGTGATCTGGTGGTGGCTCTGCAGCTCGGCAGCCTCACACACGTGCCATGCCTGGCCCACATCCTCAATCTGGTGGTTCAGCGGTTTCTGAAAAACTACCCGCACTTGTCTGACCTCCTCCGCAAGGTGCGCCGCGGCTGCGCACTTTTCCGCAAGTCCACCACGGACGCTGCCACCCTGAGGACCCTGCAACATTGGTTTAATCTGCCAGAGCACTGGCTGCTGTGTGACGTGCCCACACAGTGGATTTCTACGCTCCACATGTTGGCCAGGCTGTATGAGCAGCGTAGAGCAATAGTGGAATACCAACTCCAACATGGGCGGCGTAGTGGTAGTCAGCCTCCCCAATTCTTTACCGAGGAGTGGGCCTGGATGGCAGACATCTGCCAGGTCCTTGGAAACTTTGAGGAGTCTACCCAGACGGTAAGCGGCGATGCTGCAATCATTAGCGTCACCTTTCCGCTGCTATGCCTGCTGAGAAGTTCGCTGCGAAGCATAAAGGCTGACGCTTTGCGGTCAGAACAGGAGATGGGGAAGAGAGAATGTCGCTTGATAGTCAGAGCACCCTGATGTCTATATCTCAGTGCGTTTTGGAGGAGGAGGAGGGGGAGAAGCAGGAGGAGGAGGGGGAGGAGACAGCTGGGCACCCTGCAGAGGGTACCCATGCTGCTTGCCTCTCATCTGTTCAGCGTGTATGGGCTGTGGAGGAGGAGGATGATGAGGATCCTGCAAGTGATCTTCCTAGTGAGGACAGCCATATGCTGCGTACAGGTACCCTGGCACACATGGCTGACTTCATGTTAGGCTGCCTTTCTCGTGACCCTCGCGTTTGACGCATTCTGGCCCCTACGTATTACTGGGTGTACACACTGCTTGACCCACGGTATAAGGAGAACCTTTACACTCTCATTCCCGAGAGGAAAAAGGTTCGAGAGTGATGCAATACCACAGGGCCCTGGTGGACAAACTGATGGTAAACTTCCCATTGACAGTGCTAGTGGCAGCAGGCGCAGTTCCGAGGGCCAAGTAGCAGGGGAGGCGCGGAGATCAGGCAGCATGTCCAGCGCAGGCAGGCAGGGGAACACTCTCCAAGGCCTTTGCCAGCTTTATGGCTCCCCAGCAAGACTGCGTCACCACTCCTCAGTCAAGGCTGAGTCGGAGGGAGCACTGCAAAAAGATGAGGAGGGAGTACGCAGCCGATCGTACCACCGTCCTCCATGATGCCTCTGCTCCATACAACTATTGGGTGTCAAAGCTGGACACATGGCACGAACTTGTGCTGTATGCCCTGGAGGTGCTGGCTTGTCCTGCCGCTAGCTTCTTGTCAGAGAGGGTGTTTAGTGCAGCTGGGGGAATCATAACGGACAAGCGTACCTGCCTGTCAACCGACAGTGCCGACATGCTTACATTCATAAAGATGAACAAAGCCTGGATTTCCCCAGACTTCTCTTCTCCACCAGCGGAAAGCAGCGGTACCTAAGGATTCTTTTCGCTGCAACCGTAGATAAAAGCATGCTTCTCTATCACCGGAAAAACGGGGCATTTATCTTTGTCAATCTTTCTCTGACATTAGTCCTCCTCCTGCTACTCCTCCACTAGAAAGAACATGTCATCGCGCTGAACGGCCAATTTTTCTGCGGCCCAAAAGGCTCATCTACATCTACCAATGTTTTTACAATTTTTCAAAGTTTCAAAAGTATTGATACTTTAACATGAACCAATTGTTTCAACAGGGCTGCCTCCAGGCTCTGTTACAAATTAAGCAACACTGAGCTATATGTTTCAAAAAAATATTTATGGGTTTCACCTGCCCTCTCGGTTGATACATTTTTCAGAGCTACACTTGTACTCTTGGTACACTTATTTTTCGGGCCCACGCCTACACTCTAATCCAACTAATTTTTCAGGCCTTCGCCTACACTCATGGTACCCCAATGTTTCAGAGGTTGGCCTATGCTATTACTACAGAAATTTTACTGGGGTCTGCCTGCCTATACTTCTGCTACAAGAAAGTTACAGGGGTCTGCCTATACTGCTGCCACTTAAATGTTACAGGGGTCTGCCTATACTTCTGCCATGTAAATGTTACAGGGGTCTGTCCAAACTTCTGCCACGTTAATGTTACAGGGGTCTGCCTATACTGCCGCTACAAGAATGTTACTGGGGTCTGCCAATAGTGCTGCTACAAGAATGTTACAGGGGTCTGCCTATACGTCTGCCACATAAATGTTACAGGGGTCTGCCCAAACTTCTGCCACGTAAATGTTACAGGGGTCTGCTTATACTGCTGCTACAGAAATGTTCCTGGGGTCTGCCTATATTTCTACAGATATGGTACTGGTGTCTGCCTATACTGCTGCTACAAAAATGATACTGGGGTCTGCCTATGCTTCTGCTACATAAATGTTACAGGGGTCTGCTTATACTGCTGCGACAGAAGTGTTACTGGGGTCTGCCTATAATGCTGCCACAAGGATGTTACTGGGGTCTGCCTATACTGCTGCTACAAGAATGTTACTGGGGTCTGCTTATACTGCTGCGACAGAAGTGTTACTGGGGTCTGCCTATAATGCTGCCACAAGGATGTTACTGGGGTCTGCCTACACTTCTGCCATGTAAATGTTTTAGGGGTCTGCCTATACTGAGTCTGCCCAAACTTCTGCCACATAAATGTTACAGGGGTCTGCCTATACTGCAGCTACAAGAATGTTACTGGGGTCTGCCAAAACTGCTGCTACAAGAATGTTACAGGGGTCTGCCTATACTGCTGCCACAAGGATGTTACTGGGGTCTGCCTATACTGCCACTACAAGAATGTTACTGGGGTCTGCCAATATTGCTGCTAAATAAATGTTGCAGGGGTCTGCCAATACTGCTGCTACATAAATGTTACTAGGGGGTCTGCATATACTTCTGCTGCTAAAATGTTACTGGGGTCTGCCTATACTTCTGCCACGTAAATGTTACAGGGGTCTGCCTATACTTCAGCTACAGAAATGTTACAGGGGTCTGCCTATACTTCTGGTAATGAAATGTTACTGGGGTCTGTCTATACTGTTACTACAGAAATGTTAGTGGGGTCTCCCTAGACTTCTGCCACATAACTGTTACTGGGTTCAGCTTATACCTTTGCTACAGGAAAATTACAGGGGTCTGTGTATACTATAAGTGCACTAAGTCTTCCCATCGCGGCGTTCTACCTATCTGGCCCAAAAAAAAACACTGACTGACTAGGGCATGGATTGTGGGCCAAGGCCAACATGTATTTTCTCTCGCGTTACCACAGCTATCCGGGGTATTGCAAAGGGATTTCTTTATGTACCGTCTGTGGGTTCCTGGGACCCACCCATGCTGTGGGTGCACACAGACTTCCCATAGCGGTGTTGTACCTACCTGGCACTAAAAAAACACCCAGACTGACTAGGGCATGGAGTGTGGGCCGAAGCCAACATGTATTTTCTCTCACGTTACCACAGCTATCCAGGGCACTGCAATGGGATTTCTTTATGTACCGTCTCTGGGTTCCTGGGACCCACCCATGCTGTGGGTGTACACAGACTTCCCATAGAGGTGTTTTACCTGTCTGTCCCCAAAACACTGACAGACTTGGGTAGGGTGCAGAGTGCAGATGGTTTTCCTCTTGCGTTGTCGATGAGGATTCCGACACCCAAACAGAATGAGTAGTGTGTGGACACATGGATTCCCCATTGCTATATCACTCGCAGCACCTTGGGCCACAGGTGTTGGCTGGGACAAAGGCTGACCCCGGGCCCGCTCACATACTTCCCACCCTGAGTATTGCTGCATTGTGGAGATGTGTAGAAGTGCTGAGTCCCCTTTATGACCACGTTTGCAGCTCCTGACGGAGGTGGCACAGGACTGGAATGAAGATGGAACGTCAATTTCTCATCGATTCTCAACAGCATTGTGGGCTATCGCACCCCCCCTTCCCCTTCTAAAGAGGGTTGCTGCCTGGCCCTGCCAACCCTCTGCAGTGTGTGCCTGCGGTTCCTCCTCATGGCAGACGCACTTATAAATAGACATGAGGGTGGTGTGGCTATGAGGCCAGCGTGTGGCATGAGGGCAGCTGAAGGCTACTCAGGGACACTTTGGTGTGCGCTGTGGACACTGGGTCGTGCGGGGGGGGGGGGGGGGGGGGCAGCATGTAACCCAGGAGAAGAGGCAGCGGTGTGACCCCCAGGCAGTGATTGTGCTTGGTTGGAGGTAGTGTGGTGCTTAGCTAAGGAGTGCCTTGCTTATGAGGGTTTGTCCGAAGTAAAAATTGTTGGGGGGGGGGGGGGGCAGACTCTTGCCACTATTGTGGCTTAATAGTGGGACCTGGGAACCTGAAATGCAGCCCTGCATGTTGCCCCTCGCCTGCCCTATCTGTTTCTGTATCGTTTCCATCACTTTCGTAGGTTTTCCAGATTTTTACAAATGAAAACCTAAGCGAAGCATGGGTCATATACAAAAATGCTCAAGTCGCCGATTGACTTCAATTACTCGAAACGAACCCTCGAGCATCGCGGAAAGCTTGACTCGAGCAACGAGCACCCGAGCATTTTGGTGCTCGCTCATCTCTAGTATTTACGCATGAAGGCAGGAGAAGTCTATGGGACCTTCTTGTATTTTTTTGCACAGTGAGTACGTGAGGAAAAACTCAAAAACAGGAAGAAGGTCTACGCTCGTGTGAATGAGCCCTGAATGTAACTACTCCTTAACAGGTCCATGGAGCTCTCTGCACTACTTTGGGCTGTCTGAGCCATGGCGCCACCTGGGAGCTGCTGTACAGAGCGATATGGAGCTCAGAATGCAGGATGGCACCCGCTCCTTGTGTTGGCACCACCCCCTCTACCAAATGCCAGCTGCGTATTTTGGGAAGAGTCAAGAGCCGGCTCTTCTGCATCTAGACTTCGTCATGAGTCACATAAAATGTGATTTTGCCCGTGGACCTTGACGGGTTTGAGACGCCAGCCATTTTGCTCTGTGTGTCAGTCCTTAGACTTATTTTCAGCATTTTTTACCCACTGTATAATCCCTATGCAGGCCTTGAACGGTTCGAATGCAGTTATAGAGGTTTCTTAAAGGGGTTGTCTCGAGGAAGCAGTGAAATTTTTTTTTTCCCCAGTCCCCCTAATTAAGCATACATTACTAAGCCCCCCTGTAAATGACTTTTCTAGCTGGTTTGTACTTACAGTTCCAGCGTTTCAGCAACTTATAAAAAGTTTCCCCAAGATGGCCGCCGGCTCTTTTCCCGTCGCTTGCTGTAGCCCGACGTGCGCGCTCCCGAGACGCTACCAGCTGTGTCTCCCTGACAACCAGACGCCCCGCAGCTGCCGACCGGACCCCGGGATTGAACGCGGCCGACCAGTCACCCACCGCCAGGCAGCAGGTAACCGGCGCTAGCCCCCGGCTTCCCCGCGCTATCCCCCCGCTTCCCCGCGCTAGCCCCTGGCTCCCCAGCGGTAGGCCCCGGCTCCCCAGCGGTAGGCCCCGGCTCCCCAGCGGCAGGCCCCGGCTCCCCAGCGGCAGGCCCCGGCTCCCCAGCGGCAGGCTCCGGGGCCCAGCAGTAGGCCCCGGGGCCCAGCGGTAGGCTCCAGGGCCCAGCGGTAGGCTCCGGGGCCCAGCGGTAGGCCCCGGCTCCCCAGCAGTAGGCCCCGGGGCCCAGCGGTAGGCTCCGGGGCCCAGCGGTAGGCCCCGGCTCCCCAGCGGTAGGCCCCGGGGCCCAGAGGTAGGCTCCCGGGCCCAGCAGTAGGCCCCGGGGCCCAGCGGTAGGCTCCGGGGCCCAGCGGTAGGCTCCGGGGCCCAGCCGTAGGCCCTGGGGCCCAGCGGTAGGCTCCGGGGCCACAGCGGTAGGCTCCGGGGCCACAGCGGTAGGCTCCAGGGCCACAGCGGCAGTCAGTCACGCGTCACCCCCATCAGTCCGTCACCCATCACTTACCTGGGCGGCTGGGCTGCTGGGCTGGGCGGCTCCAGTTTCTGCACCTTCCTCTAACAGAGGATGGTGGCAGAATGGGCGCTCCCGAGAAGATACAGCTCGTCTGCGCATGCGCAGAAGAGCTGTAGCGGCGAGCATGCTGAAGCGGCTCGTGCTCAGAGCAGAAGACCGGACTGCGCAAGCGCGTCTAAAAAAGCAAGCCGCCAGCGAATTTAGACGGAACCATGGAGACAAGGACGCTAGCAACGGAGCAGGTAAGTGAATAACTTCTGTATGGCTCATATTTAATGCACGATGTATATTACAAAGTGCATTAATATGGCCATACAGAAGTGTATAACCCCACTTGGTTTCGCGAGACAACCCCTTTAATTTCCCCTGCTTGTTGATATTTACATTTAGAAACGGCGATTGCCTCACCTTCCGGGGACAAGTGCTGGGTTGTGATGTTAATAACCCCCCTTTCTTTCTTCTCCTACCTGTATTTGTTTGGGTAGTTTTAGCATGAAGATACTGAGTTGTATGACCTGCACCTGTTAATGAAGCCCCAGGAAGCTCAATTATCTATGGCTGAGTTTCCCAGCCATTTAGGCACCATCAGTTAAATACCAGAGAAATTTGTTAATAAAGATAATTAGGCGTATGAAGGTCCGAGCCCAATATGAATTACATTTTCACAATCAGGCGGGCCAGCTGAACAAAAGACATCCACACATGTTGCAGTATGAGCTCAGTAACACCCCCGAACGGCATATCTGCGTACCAGGGCATAATTTACGTGTCATGCTTTATATCAATGAATAGATAAAAGTAAGACTAGAAATATTCCCGTTCTGGAGAAACTTTTTAAACTAGGGGCTTACAGAGGAGTGATTTCCAGACCATGGAGGTATGCTGCAGTATATGGACTGTCCCTTTATTTCCCAGGACTCCGCCAATCAGATCTTTTGGGCCATGTGTCCCAAAATCTGGAAACTTTCTTTTATTTTTCTTCCTGTTTATTTTACAAGTACTGTTTCGTGTTGTGTATGCCTGTATAACCTTTTTTGTATAATCTTTTGTACATTTCTATATTTTAAACTGCTAGTCCTTTTCTAGAATAAATCTACAATTTATTAGATAAGACTTGTCCTTTTTAAAACGACTCAGAACTCTGAAGATTCTGTTCATAATTCATTAGTCTGGATCCCAGCTTCTCTTAATAGCTGGTGATGGCAGCGTATGTATTGTGTGCTGCCTTGTAGAGTGCTGGAGGGCATTAGACCGGATCAGGTGGTGGTTTGAGCTTTTGCCTTGCATGCTTGCAGAAGCCCGGGGAAGCTGGATACAAATAAGCCTGTATTCTAAGAACTACAAGCTTGCAATCTCACTAGAGTGATCGATCGAGGCTCTGCTGTGATGGTTGTTGGTGGCAAGTGTGCTCAGAACAGTCGATCCGTGAGTAATCGGGATTTATCAACGACCTGATAGAGGGGCTGCACAGTAAAATATCAATATTAGCAAATGATACAAAGTTATATAAGACAATTAATACAATGGAGGACAATGTGCGGCTACAAAAGGACCTAGATAAGCTGGGGCTTGGGGAGAAAAATGGCAAATGAAGTTCAATGTTGATAAATGTAAGGTTCTGCACATGGGCAGGAGAAACGGATGTCACCCATATACACTAAATGGGGTACTGCTAGGGAAAAGCAATATGGAAAAAGACCTGGGGGTACTAGTGGACTGTAGACTAAATTGGAGCAACCAATGCCAGTCAGCTGCTGCAAAAGCTAATAAAGTCTTAGGGTGCATTAAAAGAGGTATAGGGGCGAGGGATGAGAACATTATCCTCCCACTATATAAGGCACTTGTCAGGCCTCACATGGAATACTGCGTACAGTTCTGGTCACCGGAGCTCAGGAGAGATGTTACAGTACTGGAGGGGGTTCAAAGAAGGGCAACTAAACTAATACATGGAATGAGGGGACTGGAATACCCAGAGAGGCACCAAAACTGGGACTATTCACCCTTATGATATTTTACAGGATATGGACATTAGGTGACCAGCGGGGATGTCGATCTGGGTCTTGGAGTTAGGGCTCCTACCCACTAGCGATAGGTTTTCTTGCGATGCAAGAGTGAGTGAAAACGCATTGATTATGAAACCAATGATTTTCAATGGTTTCATACTAAAAGCCTCTCAGTGTTAAGAAAAATTTGTGCTATCACCCATTGTTTTAAATGGGGCCGGCGGCAGCAGCGCCAGCCCCATTGACAACATAGGGAGTACATTGCGCTCCCCTAACACAGCTGTGATAGTTATGGCAGGGGATTCCTTCATCACCACGGGAACTGCGGGGTAGCCCTTAGGTAGAACTCAAACGTTGACTGCCATTATGGAGTTGGGAAGGATTTTTTCCCCCCAAATGAGCTAAATTGTCATCAGCCTCGTTGTTTTATTTTGCTTTCCTATGGATCAACATGGAGGGGTAGAAACAGGCTGAACTCGATGGACATTAGCTTCATTCAGCCTAACATACTATGTTACTATGTATGTTACAGCGGAAATGGCAATAAAATTTACAAGCTGCAAAATTAAATTCCGCACCGCATGTCAATTTCCGCAGCTTATGGATTGGATTTTCAAAATCTCATTTATTTCTGTGCTATTGTAAATGCAGCAGAATGTCCGTGCGGAGGGTCTGCATGAAAATGCTGCGGGAAATTCACCCTGTGTGGACCCAGCGTAAAGGGGTTCTCCAGGCAGCACCCGCTGGAATATACAGGGGTCGGAGTGGAAGCGCTGCTCTGACCCCTGTGTAGTGGCAGGCACTTGTAGTTGCAGGTGTAATGATGTCAATGAGATCTGTACCTGCAATTACAAGTGCCGGCCACTACATAGCGCTTCTGGTCCGGCCCTGGTGCATCGCAGCCAGCATTGCCTGGAAAACCGATTGTAAGGAGAATTTATGTGTTTATCAAAGAGAAGACGATCCCAGATCTCGTGCAGAAGTCTGGGCCCAGGAGAAATACAAATCACACCAGCCTGTGCGGTATCAGATGATTTCTAAATTATTCTAAGGTGGTCAAAGCCTATATACTATAAATGACATCACAGCAAAAGTATATACCTCCAAGATTAATAAGAATACATAATAGGCTAAAACAAAAATGATTAACATAAGTTACACCTCTTAAGGTGTAACTATAACATACAATAAAACCGTTATGAATTCAGGAGAAAGGAATGCATGTAAAGGCGCCTTATAGTCTACCCCCCGTTTCCTGTCTATAGACATGCATACATGGGGGGTCTAGTAGACTCTTATCTCTAATCTGTTTTCCTCAGAAGACATGCAGGCCTATAGAAGGGTTTCGTTTAACCCCTTCACGACTTACACTAGTATCATGCTATATATTCCTAGTCTACAATGCAATATGGAATAATTAACTGATACATTGATCTACAATTTTCTTAACACCGATTTAATGCCGGCTGAGTGATTCTCAGCCTGGAAGCTGTGGCACCATGGATGGGGATCACTGGTATAAGACATTAAAAGATCACAAGTTCGTGTCCCCTATAGGGAATAAAAAAAGATGTAAAAATGAGTTTATAAAACCAACAAAAAACCATATTCGGTATTGATGTGTCTGAAAAAGTCCGATCTATCAAAGTAATGAATCATCCTGCAAGGTGAACATCGTCCGGAGAAAAAACACACAACATCAGAAGACGCATTTATGGTCACCCTGTCTGCAAGTAATGAAAAGAGATTAGAGATGAGTGAGCACACTCATCCGAGCTTGATGCTCGTTAGAGTATTAGGATACTCGAGATGCTCGTTACTCGAGTTGAACACCACGCGGTACTTGAGTCAATTGCATTTCCTTCCCCGCATGTTTAGCGCCATTTTCTAGCCAATAGACATGCAGGAAAGGCATTACCACTTTCTCCTGTGACGTGCCAGCCCTATCTCACCCCACAGCAGGAAGTGGCTGGGCCGATCAGGTGACCGCCGAGTACTTAAACTGCTCCCACCCGCGGCTCGCCTCAGACGCATGCTGGCAGAGGTTAGGGAAAGTGCTGCTGCTGATATAGGGAAAGTGTTAGAGTAGGATCCTGTCTTCAAGAACCCCAGCGATCCTTCTTAGGGCTACATCTGACCGTGTGCATTACTGTTGTGGCTGGCTGGGAGCAGTAGTGCACCATTTTTTTTAAGCATCTCAGGCTGTGCAGGCCATTTCAGCTATAGCATTCTCAGTCTGCAGTGTATTATGCAGAGTATAGGGAAAGAGCTCCTTATATAGGGAAAGTGTTAGATTAGGATCCTGTCTTCAAGAACCCCAAAGCTCCTTCTTAGGGTCACATCTCACGTGTGCATTATAGTTGTGGCTTGCTGGGAGTAGTAGTGCATCAATTTTTGTATTACGCATCTAGGTCTCTTCCCAGCCTCTCAGTAATAGCGTTCTCAGGCTGCTGTGCCATACAACCAGCTCTCACCGTGAAACTGTTCTCTAACATCTCCTAGCCTACTGCGAACTACCTCATTTATACCGTTCTGTGTCTGCAGTGCCTTAGACACAGAGTGTTGGGGCACAGCCACTTCTATAGGGAAAGTTATACACTATACAGTCCTGATCCTCCGTGCAAGAACCCCAATGCTCCTTCTTAGGGCTACATCTGACAGTGTGCATTATAGTTGTGGCTTGCTGGGAGTAGTAGTGCATCAATTTTTGTATTACGCATCTAGGCCTGTTCCCAGCCCTTCAGTAATAGCGTTCTCAGCCTGAAGTGCCGTACAACCAGCTCTCACGTGAAACTGCTCTCTAACATTTCCTAGCCTACTGCAAACGACTTCATTTATACCGTTCTCTGTCTGCAGTGCATTACACAGAGGTCTCACCACTAATCAGTGCTGTAATATTACCGGGGCCACTGCAAAGTATTTCAGCTCTGCCGCTGTGCAGAGCGTCTCACAATACCCTTTCCTTGGTGGGGTTGAGATCGCCGCAGTTACCAGCACTATCCACTCCCACTCCATATAGCCTCTATTATCTACAAGTCTCTGCGAGCAGTAAATTACCCCTAGGTATCAGCGCAAGACAGCGGGTGACTTTTTTCACAGCACAGAACCTCCGCTATCTACAAGTCTCTGTGTGCGGTGAATTAAGCCACAGTTGTCAGTGCTGTACAGTGGGGTAATTTATTTTGACCCTACTATGATGAGTAGTAGGGGTAAGGGTCGAGGACGTGGATGTCCAAGTGAGGGTGTGGGCACAGGCCGACTTCCTGGTCCAGGTGAATCACAGCCGGCTGCTGCGGGATTAGGAGAGAGGCAAGTTTCTGGGCTCCCCAGCTTCATATCCCAATTTACGGGTCCGCGTGGTAGACCTTTACTACAAACAGAGCAGTGTGAGCAGGTCCTGTCGTGGATGGCAGAAAATCTGTCCAGCAATGTATTGACCACCCAGTCTTCTACGCCGTCCACTACTCCTGGCCTAGGAACTGCAACTGTGAATCCTCTGGCTGCTGCTCCTCCTTCCTCCCAGCCTCCTCACTCCATGAAAATGACACATTCTGAGCAGGCAGACTCCCAGGAACTGTTCTCGGATCCCTGCCATGAGAGGGAAAAAACGGTTCCTCTCTCACCTGAGGAGTTTGTCGTGACTGATGCCCAACCTTTGGAAAGTTCCCGGGGTCCGGGTGATGAGGCTGGGGACTTCCGGCAACTGTCTCAACAGCTTTTTGTGGATGAGGATGATGATACACAGTTGTCTGTCAGTGAGGTAGTAGTAAGGGCAGTAAGTCCGAGGGAGGAGCGCACAGAGGATTCGGAGGAAGAGCTGCTGGACGATGAGGTGACTGACCCCACCTGGTTTGCTAAGCCTACTGAGGACAGGTCTTCAGAGGGGGAGGCAAGTGCAGCAGCAGGACAGGTTGGAAGAGGCAGTGGGGTGGCCAGGGGTAGAGGCAGGGCCAGAGCGAAGAATCCCCCAACTGTTTCCCAACCCCCCCCTCGCGGCAAGCCTCCGTGCAGAGGGCTAGGTGTTCAAAGGTGTAGATGTTTTTTAGTGAGAGCGTGGACGACCGACGAACAGTGGTGTGCAAGCTGTGTAGCACCAAGATCAACCAGGGAGCCACCACTACCAGCCTGACCACCACCAGCATGCGCAGGTGTTACCATGCGGCGGCTGCCGGGGCCGCGGGTGGTTGGTCGGCGCGGTGCACGCACTCGTGGTTCCGGGTGGCGACATGCGCGCGGGCATCTGTGAGTGCAGCTCTATGCACGAGTCCCTGTTATGGGATTTTGCTGGGAGGTGTCGCCTCCCCCTCTCCGCCCCTGGGCGGAGGCTTCTGTTTATAAGGCTGGCAGTGAGGTCCATTCACTGCCAGTTATTGGTTTGTGCTCAGTGTGCTAGTTTCCTGCCTCTGTCAGTCTCTTGGTTTCAGCTTGTTTGCTTTATCTGCCAGCTTAACCATCTGCCTCGGTCTGCTTCTATTTTCTGTTGATTTATTCATCTACCCTTCCTGTTGGTATTCTAACTCCTTTCCATCTTGGTACACCAGCGTCGTAGGCAGGGACAGGGGTTGCGGGTAAGTTCTAGGGCAACCCTGGCTGGCATATCATCGGGTAGGATACCGTAACAGCAGGCATATGATGGCCAAGCACCCCACAAGGTGAGACGAAGGACATTCACCGCCTTCGGGTCACACCACTGCCTCTTCCCCTGTGCCCCAGCCTGCCACACAGATCCAATCCCCCTCCTATGACACAGGCATGAGTGCCTCCCGGCCTGCACCCACACCCTCACCTCCACTGTCCTCCACTCCACCCAGTGTTGTCTCTCAGCGCAGTGTTCAGCTGTCGCTAACACAAGCGTGGGAGCGAAAGCGCAAATACGCCGCCACCAACCCACACGCACAACCTTTAAACGTGCACATTGCCAAATTAATCAGCCGGAAAATGCTGCCATACATTCTTGTGGAAACAGAGGCTTTCAAAAACATGATGGCGGCAGCGGTCCCGCGCTACTCGGTCCCCAGTCGCCACTATTTTTCCCGGTGTGCCATCCCAGCCCCACACCAGCACGTCTGCCGCAACATCAATCGTGCCCTCACCAACGCGGTTACTGGGAAGGTCCACTTAACCACGGACACGTGGACAAGTACTGGCAGGCAGGGCCACAATATTTCCCTGACAGCAGATTGGGTGAACTTGGTGGAGGCTGGGACCGAGTCAGAGCCTGGGACCGCTCACATCCTACCCACACCCAGAATAGCGTGTCCTACCTCGGTGCTGGTATCTGCGGCATTTTATGCCCCTTCCTCCAAGCCCTCCTCCTCCTCCTCCTCCGCCACATCTACCTCTCAATTAAGAAGTGTGAGCACGTCGCCAGCAGTTGGTAGCACGCGGTGCGGCAGCACAACGATGGGCAAGCGTCAGCAAGCCGTGCTAAAACTAATCAGCATAGGTGACAAGAAGCACACGGCTCCCGAGCTGTTACAGGGTCTGACAGAGCAGACCAACCTCTGGCTTTTGCCGCTGAGCCTCCAACCGGGCATGGTCGTGTGTGACAATGGCCGTAACCAGGTGGCGGCTCTGCAGCTCGGCAGCCTCACACACGTGCCATGCCTGGCCCACGTCTTCAATCTGGTGGTTCAGTGGTTTCTGAAAAACTACCCCCACTTGTCTGACCTGCTCGGCAAGGTGCGCCGCGTCTGCGCACATTTCCGCAAGTCCACCACGGACGCTGCCACCCTGAGGACCCTGCAACATCGGTTTCAGCTGCCATAGCACCGACTGCTGTGCGATGTGCCCATATGCTGGAATTCTATGCTGCACATGTTGGCCAGGCTGTACGAGCAGCGTAGAGTGATATTGGAATACCAGCTGCAACGTGGGCGGCGGAGTAGTAGTCAGCCTTCGCAATTCTTTACTGAGGAATGGGCATGGATGGCAGATATCTGCCAAGTCCTCGGAAACTTTGAGGAGTCTACCCAGATGGTGAGCGGTGATGCGGCAATCATTATCATTACAATCCCGCTGCTTTGCCTGCTGAGAAGTCCGCTGCAAAGCATAAAGGCCGACGCTTTGCGGTTGGAACAGGAGACGGGGGATGACAGTATGTCGCTTGATAGCCAGATCACCCTCATGTCTATATCTCAGCACATTTGGAGGAGGAGGAGGGGGAAGAGAGCGCTGGGCACACTGCAGAGGGTACTCATGCTGCTTGCCTCGCATCTGTTCAGTGTGTATGGGCTGTAAAGGAGGAGGAGGAGGATCCTGAAAGTCATCTTCCTAGTGAGTTGAAGTAGATAAAGTTAAACAGCAGCACTCACCACTACCAGTTCGGGGGGGGGGATAGAAGAAAATCCTAAACTGTACCCTTCAGCCTTGTCTGCACGCCCAGACCGGGAATGAGTCCAGATTCCCAAAGGTATATATAATTAGAGAGACGTCAGGCAGCAGATTTGGTGCGGTTATATTTTATGCATTCATAGGAATACACAGACAATAATGTCTCCTCAGCACACAAGATTCCTACGTAGCCGACCGTACCACCATACTCCGTGATGCCTCTGCTCCATACAACTAATGGGTGTCAAAGCTGGACGCGTGGCCTGAACTCGCGCTGTATGTCCTGGAGGTTCTGGCCTGCCCTGCCCCTAGCGTCTTGTCAAAGAGGGTGTTTAATGCAGCTGGGGGAATTATCACGGATAAGCGTACCCGCCTGTCAACTGCCAGTGCCGACATGATTACACTCATAAAGATGAACAAAGGCTGGATTTCCCCAGACTTCTCTCCTCCACCGGCGGAAAGCAGTGGAACCTAATGATTCTTTTCGCTGCAACAGGAGAAATAAGCATCCTCTATCACCAGAAAAAAGGGGAAATTAGCTTTGTCAATCACTCTCGGATATTATTACTCCTCCTCAAACTCCTCCTAAAACATCATGTCATCACGCTGATCTGCCAATTTTTCTGCAGCCCAAAGGGCTCTGTTTATAATTTTTTTACAATTTTTCAAAGTTTCAAAAGTATTGTATTGATACTTTAACAATAACCATTTTTTTCACAGGGCTGCCTCCAGGTTCTGCTACAAATTAAGTAACAGCGAGCTGTATCTTTAAAAAATGTTTAAGGGTTTCACCTGTCGTCGCGGTTGAGCACTTTTTCAGGGGTGCACTTTTTCTCTTGGTACACCAATTTTTCTGGCCCTCGCCTATACTGTATCTAACTAATTTTTCCGGCCTTCGCCTACACTCATGGTACCCCAATGTTTCAGGGGTTCGCCTATACTCTTGCTACAGAAATGTTACAGGGGTCTGCCTATACTTTTGCTACAGAAATGTTAATAGGGCCCGCCTATACTCTTGCTACAGAAATGTTACTGGGGTCTGCCTATACTTTTGCTACAGAAATGTTAATAGGGCCCGCCTATACTCTTGCTACAGAAATGTTACAAGGGTCTGCCTATACTTTTGCTACAGAAATGTTAATAGGGCCTGCCTATACTCTTGCTACAGAAATGTTACTGGGGTCTGCCTATACTTTTGCTACAGAAATGTTAATAGGGCCCGCCTATACTCTTGCTACAGAAATGTTACAGGGGTCTGCCTATACTTTTGCTACAGAAATGTTAATAGGGCCCGCCTATACTCTTGCTACAGAAATGTTACTGGGGTCTGCCTATACCTTTGCTAAAAGATGTTACTGGGGTCCGCCTATACTCTTGCTACAGAAATGTTACAGGGGTCTGCCTATACTTTTGCTACAGAAATGTTACAGGGGTCTGCCTATGCTGTGGGTGCACAAAGACTTCCTATTGCGGTGTTTTACCGGTCTGGCACAAATACACTGACTGGAATGTGGGCCGAGGTCCTTGGCGGGTTGAAACTCTGCCATGTTAGGGTGCTGTGATTTCTTTATGTGTAATACTTTCCTTGGATTCCAGGGGCTCGCCTATGCTGTGGGTGCACAAAGACTTCCCATAGCGGTGTTTTACCGGTCTGGCACAAATACACTGACTGACCAGGGTAGAAATGCGTGTCGTGAGGTCCTTGGCAGGGTGAAACTCTGCCATAGGCGAACCCAAGGAACTCAAGGACTTCCCATTGCGGTGTTGAGCTATCTGACACCTACACAGAATGAATTGTGTGGGGACACATGGATTTCCCATTGCTATGTAACTCACGGCACCTTGGGTCAAACAAGGTGGAGGTTGGGACCGAGCCTGACCCAGGGCCCGCTCGTGTGCTTCACACAGAGTATTGCTGCATTGTGGAAATGTGTGGAAGTGTTGGCACCTGAGTTCCCTTTATGCCCACGTTTGCGGCTCCTGACAATTTTGTGATGGAGGTGGCACGGGATTGGAATGATGATCGTACGTCAATCTATCATCAATTCTCCACAGCATTGTGGGCTATCGCCCACACTTTCAAAGAGCGTCACTGCCTGGCCCTGCCAACGCTCTGCAGTGTGTGCCTGCGGTTCCTCCTCATCTAGTACGCACTTATAAATTGACATGAGGGTGGTGTGGCTATGAAGCGAGCGTGTGGCATGAGGGCAGCTGAACGCTGTGCAGGGACACTTTTGTGTGCGCTGTGGACGCAGGGTCGTGCGGGGGGGGGGTGGGGGGTTTGGACAGCAGTGCCAGCATGTAACCCAGGAGAAGAGGCAGCGGTGTCACCCACAGGCAGCGATTGTCCTCGGTTGCAACTAGTGTGGTGCTTAGCTAAGATGTGCCAGTGTGTGTGCCTTGCTAATGATGGTCTGTCCCAAGTAAATTGTTAGGAGGGTGACGCCAGACTCTTGCCCCCATTTTGGCTTAAGAGTGGGACCTGGGAGCCTCAGATGCAGCCATGCATGCTTCCCCTGCCGTTCCCTATCCGTTTCTGTGGTGTTTCCATGACTTTCTGATGTTTTCTGGTGTTTGACAAGTCATCATCTATGCGGAGCATCGGTCCCATACAAAAATGCTCGAGTCGCCCATTGACTTCAATGGGGTTCGTTACTTGAAACGAGCTCTAGAGCATCGCGGAAAGTTCGACTCGAGCAATGAGCACCCGAGCATTTTGATGCTCGCTCATCTCTTTCAGAGATCAAAAAGTTGTCCGAGCTCCAAAATAAAAAAATAAGACAGCTCTGACGGCAGAAAATAATTCTGTGTTTTTCAAAGATATTTAATTTTTTTAAAACTTATACAACTAAAAAATATATATGTATAATTGTCGTAATCGTACCGACCCGCAGAACAAAGCTATCAGCTCATTTTTGCTGCAGTGTGAACACTGTAAAACAAGACGGCGGAATTGCAGATTTTTTTTTCCATTTCACTCCACTACAAAAACTACAACTCGCCCCACAAAAACCAACCTGCAGACGGCGATGGATAGATAAGAGTTATTTTTTTTTTAAAGTGGAGAGAAAACGAAAATGAAAGAAAAAGTGTCGGTCCTTAAGGGGTTAACTCTCTTTCATGAGTCAGTTACACAATACACGGATGTTCCTGCCCCAAAATCTAAAAAGTATCTGCAGAGAAGTTACAAGAGCCGCTCTTTCTAGGAGATCAGAACTGCCACATTTCTCACAAGCTCAGGAAACGCGGCTCCTCCTCCGCTGACGTCATGTGACTCGACTTATTTCTGTAAACAGCCCCTGGGATCTGACAGCGAGGAAACAGCGGATCTGTCTTCAGGTCAGACACGAGGTACCGGAGAGCGGACAGTCTGCACTGCAGGCTGATACTTTGTATCATACATTGTAGCGAACTGTCAGGACACGAGGGGGCGGCGCTGCTGCTGCGTTCCGCTCACAGAGGGTTTGGCTGCTTTGGGACCTTTCACACGGGACAGAATTGTCCGCCGGTCGCAGCGCAGATGGGGGTTTCGTCAATTAGTGCAGGTTTTGTTGTGTTTATAGTTGTGGAATGCGTTCTGCGTCTCGTCTTGCATTCTTTTTACACAGACTAAGGGCGGACACTTACTGGCGTTTTTTTCTCCACTGCGCTGCGAGAGTAAAGGAAAAGTCTCGCAGCTCAGTGCGAGAAAAAAACCGGCATCACGCCGGGATATCGCCAGTCTTTTCAATGGGGCCACCTCACTGTGAAAAAAGGATACCTGCATGACAAGTACACTGACAGCCCCCCACCCACGTGCAACAAGTAACACTGACAGCTTTCCCTCCCCCCCTGCGTCGACTAGTTGTCAGCACCCCAACCCCCATGGCGACTAGTTGTCAGCACCCCAACCATTCACAATAGTCAAAGCTCACCTCCTCTTCTCCCTGCACAGACAGGATTACACTGAGAGGGGGCACCTATATATAGATAACATAGGACCCACCATTCACAATAGTCACAGCTCACCTCCTCCCCTCTCTGCACAGGCAGGATTACACTGAGAGGGGGCACCTATATATAGATAACATAGAATCCACCATTCACAATAGTCACAGCTCACCTCTTCTTCTCCCTGCACAGACAGCATTACACTAAGAGGTGACACCTATAAGTACAGAACACAGGAGTCCCCGTTCACAATAGTCACAGCTCACCTCCTCCCCTCCCTGCAAAGGCGGGATTACACTGAGAGGTGACACCTATATTTACAGAACACAGAAGTCACCATTCACAATAGTCACAGCTCCCCTCCTTCCCTCCCTGCACAGACAGGATTACACTGAGAAGAGACACCTATATATAGAGAACACAGGAGCCACCATTCACAATAGTCACAGCTCACCTCCTCCCTCCCTGCACAGGCAGAATTACACTGGGTGGGTAAGTGACTGGCTGGGTATGGTGGCTGGCTTGCTGGATATGGTGGCTGGCTGGGTGGGTATTGTGGCTGGCTTGCTGGATATGGTGGCTAGCTGGGTGGGTATGGTGGCTGGCTGGGTATACGGGCTGGCCGGCTGGGTGGGTGGCTGTCTGGCTGGTTTGTTGGTTTGGTCGGTTGCAGCACCAGTAATACTATGCCCCAACCCTCCCCTTCCCTCTTCTCCTCGCTTACCCTTCTGCTCTTGACAGTCGCTAGTGGACTGTTTCTGTGGCTCTCTGGTCACAGCGGCAGGCAGTCACTCACTCACTCTGGAAGCTAAAACCAGGATGTGAGGGCACTGCACATGCGCCAAGCAGCAGCCGCGTGTCCTGGCACATCGACTGCTAGAAGCAGCAGCAGCCGCGCGATCACGGCCGACAAGCTGCTACTGCGCATGAGCGAATCAACAGACACGTGTCCACGGCATGACAAGCCCTGCAAGCCTGCCCAACAAGAGAAGAAGGAATCTGTAACCAAGGATGACTGGATAATCAACACGGGAAGGGGGGGGGGGGGCACTCCTGTAGGTAAGTATATATCTTCTGTAGGGCTCATTTACAAAGCACCAGGTATATTACAAAGTGCTTTTTGTAATTTCCATACAAAAGTGCATACATGTATTTGCCATGTCCGGACAACCCCTTTAATCTTTGTGTGAGAGCCCTGATCGGGTCTCTGGGATTGGACATAAGTGTGCTTACCGGGAGTAGTTGGGAGGGGTGATAGGAGGATTTGTGGTGGTTGATTCCCCCATGCGGCCTTAGCCTGTCATCTCTCTCTTTTCAACATATCTGCTCATTTGTACAACCCAAGAAATACCCCCCTCCCCCCCTTCTCCCTCTCTTCCACCCTCTACCCTCCCTCCACATATATTATGTATCCGTTCTCTGATTAAGAGATTAGTTAATACTTGATGCTGTCAAATTCTGCAGTAGATTATGACTGTTCCATTGTGTGTCCTGCTGGACGGATTTGATATGAGATTTGTAATTGTCTTTTTTCTACTTTATGGCGGACTGTTATGAGAAGAATACCAATAAAAATTTGATTTATAAGAAAAAAAAAATTCTGGAGTTCCAAAAATTTGTCACCACAGCCACACTCCAACTGACTTGGAGACATCACTAGCCTTTACAAGGCTAGACACACCACCATCTGTAGAAGGACTCTCCTTTATCAGAGCCAAGAGGTGACAGACCCAACACCAACGGTGAAGGGGCAATCCGCACCCTGCCTCCCCCCCAACCAATTATATAACAGACACCAAGGACTCCCCCCCCCCTCACCCGCCACAGCAAGCAGAGCTTGATCACCTCAAACCTGCGACACACTCCACAAAACCCAAGTTCTCTCGATCCCCTCTTGGATCGCCAATGACCATAAATCAATCCCCACTGCGTTTAGGTGGACACCGTCACTCCTCTAGAAATTCCCATGTCTAGATTCCAAATCCACATGGCTAACGGCCACGCCCCTGTTACGAGCTACAAATCACTCTGCTCCCTTCACCTGTGCCTTATTCAACCTGTCCACCGACCTTTCATTGCATCACAACTTATGTGACACAATCTCTGACCAAACCACTATTAACCTCGGAAATCGCATCAAGAGTCGCAAAATATCATACCGAATAACACGCGTAAGATTCTGAAACGACCAACAACCCAGATCCCTCCTGACGTGTAACACGAAAATATTAGGGACCCTATCCAAGCCCACAAAATGCTCAATCCCCGGCAGAACTCTACACCACGCCAAACTGTGCAACCCTATCCACCTTATTGTTGCATTGCTCCACGGAAACCCCAACTGTCACCTGTTCGGGCAGATGTTGAAAAAAAACATGACTAAACATCAATGTTTCCTACATTCTTGCCGCCATGTGCTAGCTTTCCCCAGCCTTGTTGACTATAATAGATGCTGTCTTGTATAAGACCTATATCATTTGGATTCCCATCTGCTGATCCTCTTCACCACTTCAGAATCAAAAAGCCCCAGCTAGTCTCTTCTGTTGCGGCAGCCACCCAAAAAGGAAACTATCGAGTCCCGTGCTCAACATGGCCTTGCAGAAAACCGCAATAAATTGGAATCAGTACAAAAAGGAACCGTCTGCATAATGCAATAACGGCCCTGCACATACATCAGAGACTTTTCTATATCTCCCAACACTTGACCGGACACATTCGTGCCCCTAGAATTCGTCCAAAAATGATCCTTTGAACTTTTCCCAGCTGGTCCATCTTGGAACGGCAGATCCAAACCTCCAACTGATCCTCAAAAAACATTACATCAGAAAGTAACTCGCCTAGATGTAATGCCCCAAAGAACGCCAAGGAAAAGGCAACTCTGAATAAGGCCCTTTCAGAAGACCTGTTGCAAACTTTTTCCAATACATCCCCCAATTGCTGCAGCAATTCAATTGACATGGGCCCCCGTTTGTCGCTCCTTCACCTTTCTGAAACCTTTTAGGGCCTGGCCTACCAAAAATTGTTTTGTTATGCCTTTTTCCCCCTTTATTTTAAAACTGAAAGCCAAAGCCACCATAAAGCGATTAACCTTGGCTACAGACCACCCGGCCATAGATGCATTTCCCAACCAGTATAATAAATCTACCACCTTATCGTCATCTGTCTGTATGTGTCACCCAAAGACATAACCCAATTTTACCATTCCTGCCAAGTTGCCTCATACACTGACAAGGATTCCTGGTGCCAAAGATCCAAGAATCAGGTGATTTGCTGCTCACTAACCAATGTCCAGAGCCGTGGCCAGCACATCCTCCCCTCCTCTTCTCCCCAGTGTTAACAAATGAAAACACATCCACTGAAACCGACAGAGAGAATCTGCAGTTTTTTACACCCGTACATGTACCACCACAACCCACACATTTATCGACAAGGCTTTCAACACCAGATGACACAGCAAACACATCACCGGGGGAAGAGGATGTAGTAAAATTGTTATTAACTTGAACAACCCCTAAATTATTGTAATGAAACCTGACCTTGTTCCGAAAACACTCCCCCCATAGCATCACTGCGACAATAATCGGGAAAAGCTCAATCTCAAAGCTCAGCATCAAATTCCTTACCAATCCTGACTCCACCCACTCAACAGACCATCACGCCATTGTCCTTGAAAATTAGCACCAAACTACCTGCCATAATCAGCTCACAGTCAAAATTCTCAATTGATTCAGCAACCATCACCGATTTTCCATTATAACGATCGAAAAAAGGACATCCACACTTCCAAATCCACCGTATGTTCTTTTCCCAAATGAATGTAATGATGGGCCGATTTTACTCCCATTGTGGCACATGCCAACCATCTACAGAAGATTTTTTCAATGGGCATTATCTGACACACAAAATTGAGCAACCCCTAGTAGACATTGCAGGTCTCGCAGTGCACTCTTGTTGACCCACAGGGCCCTATGCACTTCTACCTGCAAGGCCTGCAATTTCTCCACCTGCACTCCATAACTTCTGTGTCAATGGTAATGCCCAGAAAGTATAAACATGTTGAAGGGCCTTCAGTTTTAGCAGACCCAACGGTACCCCGAAACGTTGTGATGTCGATTGAAAAGTCACGAGGAGTAGAGACGAACATATTGGCGCACTTGCCAAACCCATAAATAAAAAAATGGCCAAGTAATGGATTACCAAGCCAATAGCCACTGTATCTTTCACCACCCACTGTAACAAATAGCTGAATGCCTCAAAATACACACAGGAAATAGAATATACCATGGCAGACTCCTGTCCACAAAATATTCCGCTACCAAACAACACCCCAACAAGTGAATGCTCTTGGGATGTACTGGGAGAAGGCGAAAAGCTGACTCAATATCGGTCATTGCCAATAGCACAAGGGACTGTCGCAAACAAACCCTTTCTGGCACATTGTATGTGTTCTGGTCTGTATGAAGAATACCTCCACCAATCTAAAGCTTTAAAAGGATCTGATGCTTATTAAACATATGGTGCCAGAAAATAGGCGATGCGGGAGAATATTCAGAAGAATCTTCGGAGGATGGTTCAAAATTGTGTCTACACTCCTTTACTAGGATGGTGAGGGGAAAAAGTCACATAAATATTCATTACACTTTGGCATGATTTGTCAAGTTCAGGAGGTCCACCCTGATGGGCCACTAGTCTTTGTCTGCTCGCACTATAAATAAAGTTAAAACTGGGCTGGGTTCTTTAGAAAGAGCTCAGCTGTAACTTCAGACAGTTGATCTCTCTTGTTCTTCCTCCAATTATCATAATTCATTATTTGGACACATGAGAGAACTCAGGACCCAGTAACCTTCTAACCAAATCTAAATTTAAAGGGTTACTCCAACAATAAATAGATGAGAGGTATATATAAATAGAGGCTGTGTATTTATATATTTTTTACTGGTGAAGGAGGGGATGTGATGAGTTTTGGTGCTCGTGCCCCTAATTTTTTCAGACTTTAGCACCATCCCTGGTTCTTGTGTTGCCTCCTAAGAGAGCCAGTGATGCTGCAGAAAGCTCAGAGCAGACCACGAGTAGCAGTCATCAAGTGCGGTAAAGGGAGTTGAAGGCCGAGCTGATTCTTTGCACCTGGGCTCCTAAGCCTGTAGCTACCCCTCTGGTCTCCTGTTTTTATTGGCAGCCATTTTGTCTTGTATTCTCCTGGCAATGCCTACAATCAAAAAAAACTTTTTGGGTCTCATTTAGTTCAACCATCTAACAGTAAGGCTGTCCATGTTGCCAAAAGGAACCAATCATAGCTCTCATTTTACCTCAGCAGCTTGAGAAATGAGAGCTAAGTTGTGATTGGTTGGGCAACAAGGACGTCTTCCTGTTAGACAGTTTAGCTAAATGAAACATTTCTGTTTCAATTGATATCAAAGTTCTGTATTCCAGTGCCATTAAACAGTTATGAGGGTTCCACATCGGGAAGATCATTTGTAATAACCCTGTATGTGTGTCTTTAAATGTCTTTTATGTTAGCGTGTATTTACATGGGTGAGATACTTGTAATATGGACGGAACTCGCATGAGTAAAGAACCCATTATTTTCAAGGGGTTTATACACATTAATGTTTTTTCTCTTGGATCGAAAGTCTGAGATAGAAAAATTGCAGCATGTCCCGTATTTGGGTGATTTTGTTCAAGAATTGCCTGCTATTTTCTATGGGAGCCAAGAAACAAAATTGCATCAAACTCGCCTGTAAATGGGATTTTTCTATTTTAACTATTGGAATAACATGCAATTATTTATTTTATTTTTTTACCCATGTGTGAGCTAAGAATGCAAACTGACAACTACTCCATTTGCTGGTGCTGCCCCCTCTGTTGGTGTCCCCCAGGAAAAGCAGAGAAACGCTCCTTCTCCATCTGGACCTTGTCATGAGCCACATAAAATGATGGATTCAGCCTGATTCCCGATGTAGCAGTAGGATCTCAGCTGTTACAGCCGGCACCCACCGCTGATGGCATGGGCATGGCTCCTGGACATACTATTATGTCCCATTGGATTCAGTACAGCACAATGGGATGTAATATGCACTTTTGCAGGAAGGGGTTGAACCATTTCCATGTGTAACAGAATCCAGATGGGCTGCAGGAATGGGATTTTTATTTGTAACATTAATTTGGTCCCCCGCTTGTCTGTGCATTTGCAGAGCCATGTCTGCGGTCGCACCAGATGCAGGAGGATCTGTGGTTATCTCTCAAGTGAGACCACAAAATGCTGACGGACAGTCCCACAACGCTCCAGCCAACATGCCCAAACCGCTTGTTCCATTTTACAGAGGAGAACCAGAAGTTCTGGGGGTAAGTGCATTTTATATAGATGTTGTTAGAGATGGTCACTGGTGTCACAGACTTACGTCACCATGTTCTGATCGGTACATACGGTCATCTGGTGACTTATTGAGTTCTACTGTTGTATTACGATGTAACCAGGAGGCTTCTTATAGCCACGTCCAACCATCCTGGAGGTGGGCAAGGATGAAGACCAGGAGCTCTTATAGACTCTACTAAGTAGAGCGACTAGTGCCAAGACCGACCACTCTGGGCAAGTTAGACCACATCCGTAACAATTGGGTTGCTGGTTATCCTGTTGGAGAATTTTGCCTACATAACAACATTAACAAAACAGGATGTACATTTACATTATCTGATACATTACATAGTAACATTGAAAAATACAACTCGTCTTGCAATAAACATCTACATCAATGGATAAATAAAAGAGTTATGATTTTTTGATAGTGGGGAGGTAAAAGCATCACAGAGTACAGCGCTGCAGTGTCCTGTACAACGCCTGGCTCCACCAGTCAGTCCAGGAGGGGAGGCAGTCACTGAGGTGCACAGTGCCATGTTTTTGAGGCCTCATGTAGGAAAGGAGGGGGGTTCCACTCCCTTGGTGATGGTGAAGACCTGGCTTTAAATAGAGAATGGTGCTCCTCCCAAGGGAACAAGCGGGAATACTTTTGGCACGCAGCCAGGTGCCATATGAGTTTCAGAGCTGCATCCCAGGACCAGAAACAACAGCAGAAAAGGCAGATTCAGCAGAGTCAATTGTATGAGCAGGCCAGAGGAAAGACATACAAGTAACACGATGGTGGCCATTGAGCTGCTACACAGCGGGTAGTTCCCCAGATTGGGGACCTGCTAGGTGCATCATCCGAGAAGCAGGCCCTCAGCCGAGGAGACAACAGGGTAGAGACATACCAAACAGTAACCCTTTCAGTCCTGAAAACAGTATTACACTTATAAATCAAATGCACTCCACAAACAAGACAGTGACACAAGACAGACATTGAACATTCTGGAGGGGACCCCATTAACTCTGAACCACTACAGTTCCCCCCTACTTAAGAAAAGCCAACCGTGTCATCTCCTTAAAACGGAGTGTAAGTCCGGAATTGGAATTACTCAGTGTTCTACCCAATATCACTTTGAGAACTATCTATCATAGTCTAGGGTTGTGTAAGGCAAAACCGTTGCGCAAATCCCCCCAATTGGTTACTACTCAGAGTTAACTCAACCTGGTGTACTCAGACTACCTGGGATCTCCCTTTCAATGCAAAGCAGTAATACATGACAGTGTGTAAAAAAGGGGTATGGCCATACCGACTGAGAAAAATACTGCTGGGCATGACGGAATCCAGGATACACTAGCATTGCTATGGGGCCCAATCATAATTCTTCTCCCCAAAGACTAAAGAAAAATACAACACTGCAGCTAAACATACGAATAGAGAAGGGTGACTGGTAGACTTTGAAAAGTGAGGAAAGTGGCATGAACATTACTCCTCTGAATCTTGTGAAGGGTGGTAGCTTAAGTCAATACTCCCAACCGAGCTGACTAAAAGTAATGATAATGAGACTGCATCTCCTGTGACAGACAAGAAACAGACACTGGAGCAATTAGTGGATAGTAGGCTGTAGCGTCTAGACCTCCTGTTTCACTCAAATCATCATGCATTTACTTAGGTGCAATCAACAAAACTTTACTTTGCATGCACCCCCCTACACAATATCTTAAACATTATTACGTTGCTTTTTAACTTTATGCAATTAACTATGCATTATAAACACTTGCATTAATTAGCTATGCAGTAAAGGGTATAAAATAACTTTAAAGTCTTTTGGGCAAAGGGGAAAATAAAGTCTCAAGAACAGTTCAGGAACCAATAAGTCTATAAAGTTCTTCTAGCAACAAGAACAAGTCACCATCCATGCTAGCAAGACTACGGGCTCTTCTGACTTTGACTCAGTGGTGTAGCCTGTGGGTGTAGCGTTGCTTCACCAAAAACACATTCCTATTGAGGAGCAAAGTGAAGGACTAGCATGCATGGCAACACTTACATCGCTGTCCTCAGATGCGTTGTCTTCTCCCACAGGGCATGGCTCAAACAGTTGGAGGACTGCCGCCGTGGTATTGATAAAACCATAGGGCTATTGTCTCTTTCATCTGTATACATAAACATGAAGTTTGTGGCACCATATTCAACAACAAATGGCCGTAAATGTTCTGGCAAGGCATTTTTAACTGCCTGGTTATCCTGGTGGATTAGGATCCAGGGTGAAAACGAAACGCCACAAAACCATTATGGGTCCTGTAAAAATTTTGATGGTCTGGTCCACTTTCCTGGACGGTGAAAAATTGGCGGAAGTATTCCTCTTTACTAGCCTTCCTGCTAGCGGGTCTTTTGCTGCGGGCAAGAGGGTAGTGTAAGTCCTTGAGGTAGAAGCAGAATTAGAGGCAACAGCAATGGCCAGCACGGTCAATTCCTCCCTCTTCATGGTGCAGTCAGGATTCGGCAGCTCTTCTATCCTCTCCTCAGGTTTGGGGGACACCGGAGAAATCATGGGCAAGAAGTCCAACAGTTCCGGCTCATCACCCCAGTAGAATTATAGCTTTGGTGGTGGGTATCCAGCCGGTATTTCCTGCACCTCTCTTGTAGCTATCTCACATGCAGATGTGCTCTTGCTGGTCTACTGGGTGGTTTCTGGCATCTCACTCACCAGCATGACTGGTTCCTCTCCTGGGAGGTCTTCAGCGCTCTGCTCCGTTGTGGGGTTCTTACCCCCTACTTTACCTACAGCCACAGTGGAAACTGTGTGGCAGGAAGCTTCACAGGCTTTTCTGTCACTGTAGAAGAAGAAGGCTGAGTGCCATTTTGAGAGTCCAAACAGCATTTGATGTTTTCTTCTACATAATGCAGCCTCAGCAACTCCACTTTGTCATGCAACATGACACAATTTTCTCCAGGTGGTAACGCATCTAGGACACATATTAACTTGGCGTGAATAAAGAGTCCTTACTTTTTCTCTGTATCTTGCAAGCGGTAAGGCCTGGTCTTTCCAACTTTTCTTTAGGCTCAGAGGACTCGCAACCTTGTCCTTTTAGTTTCTTTAGACTCAGAGGACCTACAAGCTTGTCCTTTTCCTCTTTTAAAGCTCAGAGTGTTGGAGGGATCTTGTCCTTGAATTTTTGAATGGCTCAGAGGACTAGAGAGATCTTGTCCTTGAATTCTTTTTGGAAGACTCAGAGGGCTCGATGCTGTAGACAGCTTAGTTTCCGTTTTCTCAGGCACGGGCATTCCATTTCTTCCGTGTTAGGCAAGGGCAGAGGTATCACTTCACATTTTTAAGCAAGGCACGGAGGGATCATCCTGTTCATGATGCCAAAGAAGCTCCGCCCTGCAGCGTCTGAGGAGCAGGCCCTTAGCCGAGGAGACAGCGGGGTAGAAATGTTCACCTTGTCATGCGGCTCTACTGTCTCCTTCCTGTATAGACGCTAAGGAACACTATCTGGCGACTAGCTGGGGGTGCTTGCATACAGTAACCAGGGGTGACCTTAAAGTTATGCTGTCATTGTGACGCCACCGTTCTTTCTCCCGGGATGGATTTTGTAGATGAATAAAATAGTCCAAAACCAGAAGAGTATATTTGGGAACAAAACCGGGAATGGTCGATCTTGTCTATTTAAACTTCTTGTAAAGCAATATAACAGTCTCAGTACAATGGTATCCAGAATTATCTCACGGTGAAGCTTTATGGGGCATTTGAACAATCCACAGGCCAAGGTATCTGCTGGTTCTTTTACTCCCGGTAATCACTTTCTCCACTGGCAAAACACACACACTTGCTTTCTTTCTTTCTTTCTCGCTAGTAAGCAGTTTCTTTCTTAGCAGTGAGAAGTGGTATAGAGGACTCCTGGGAAGGACAGGCCCAGGCGGAGCAGCAAGCAATCGATCGGCCTCCTCCATACAACCTGGCAGCCTTTCTGTCATGTGTCCCAGACTCTCTCTTCTCTCTCCCCTCGACTATCACATGAACACACTTTTGTACTACATGCAGAACAAAACAATACATTTTCCAGCCAGGACAGGACATACAAGACATTAACCCTTTCAGTCCTGCAAACAGTATTACACATAAATCAAATGCATTCCTCAAACAAAACACTGACAAGACAGTGACACGAGACAGGCATAGAACATTCTGAAGGGGACACCATTAACTCTGGGCCACTACACCAGAAAGGGAGACCAAAGGGTCCTGACATCCTGGGAGGGGCCAAAAATAAGAAACCAACCAGATCCTTGGAGTGAAGTGCCTCGCATTGCTTGGGAGGAGGAGTGCTGGACACAGTGACTGTGGTGGCAAAGAGATGCCAGCAAACAGCAAAAGGTATATAAACCAAATCTGACTGGACTACGATCCCCAGGATTGCATGTGATTACATTCCTGGCCAGGGTGGGCGTGATAGACTCACGGGGACTATTATGACATGAGCATAATGTAGGGATAATGGCGCCATAGCTTGTAGTTAAAGCACGGCCTTACATGGGTTAATGGACTTATAGGTGAAGTGTGATGTCATGTAAATAGTTTAGGCGGACGTGTAATGTTGTGGTGTAATGTATATGGCGAAGGATGTAATGGCACAGCAAGGCACATGATAAGGAGAGTAAAGGTGGAGAATCCGAATGTAATGCAGGAGTTAAGCTGCCAGTATTGTTCATATAATCATAGAATGGTTGAGTTGTAAGGAGCCTCCAGGGTCATCAGGTCCAACCCCCTGCTCAATACAGGTTCACTAAATCATCCCAGACAGATGTCTGTCCAGCCTCTGAAAACTTCTATTGAAAGAGAACTCACCACCTCCCATGGCAACCTGTTCCACTCATTGATCCCCCTCACTGTCTAATATCTAATCTCCCTTTCAGTTTCATCCCATTGCTTCTAGTCTTTCCTTCTGTAACACAGAAGGGGAGGGTCCGGGAATATGGTTTTCAGACGGTTATCCTTGAATAGGGTATGATGGAGCTTTTTTTGCGGTTTTCCTTAGTACCTCCAGCTGGGGATTGTAAGGTCACTACTAGAGGTACACGATTGTTTGCTTCCTTCTTTGTGTATCTAAGTATTTGATTCCTGGGTATCCTGGTGGCTCTAGTGACTTGCTCATGAATTGAGGTGGGATGGTAGCCCTGATTTAAAAATGTCCTTTTAAGATGGTATAGATGTTCCTCTCTGTCTGTTGGGTTGGAGCAAATCCAGTTGTACCTTAAGGCCTGGCTGTAGACAATGGACTTTTTGATTTGTTTAGGATGGGATACTGTCCCATCTGAAATTTGTATTGTGGTGTCAAAAAAGTCAAGTTATGGTGGGGAGGAATGCATTGAATCTCTCATGGAATTTTAGTAGCTCTTGTTCAGTATTAGTCCAGATGATTATGATGTCATCAATGTAGCGGAAGTAGGCCAATGGCTTGCTGGAGCAGGAGGCCAGAAAGTCACTCTCCAGCTTTGCCATGAAAATGTTGGAATATTGCGGTGCCATTTTACTGCCCATGGTGGTTCCAGTGAGTTTCAAGAATATCTCTTTGCCAAAGGAAAAGTAATTGTGTGTGAGGATGAATCTCGTGAGTTGTAATATAGGTTCGGAGGCAAACCCATTAGCCTCAAGGTGTGCCAAGCAGGTGGTTAGTCCATTTTCGTGTGAGATGTTGGACTATAAGGATTTCACATCCATAGTGGCCAGGATGGCGCCATTGGGCAGGGGACCTACGGTTCATAGTTTGTTCAGTAGGTCTATGCTGTCCTGCAAGTAGCTTGTTGTGTTTCTCACCAGTGGTTTGAGGATACCTTCTACCCATCCTGAGATTCCTTCAGTGAGAATTCCTACACCTGAGATAATTGGCCTCCTTGGGTTGCCAGCTTTGTGTAGTTTTGGAAGCATGTAGAATGTTCCAACCTTGGGGTTCTCTGGTATAAAGTCATAAAGTTTTGTGAAGCCCACAGACAGGTTTTTGATGACCCTTCTCGATTCCCTCACATATTTTTGAGTCGGGTCTTGATCCATTTTGGTGTAGTATCCGGTGTCTGTCAGCTGTCTGTCTGCTTCTTTCTTGCAGGCAATAAGGATGGTATGAAATAATAAGTAATACTAAAAAATAATGAGTCACGATCATGGGAAAAACTTTACCTGTCTCAGGAGTTATGCTTGCACCCTTGCCCCCTCCCTACCTTTTCCCAAATCTTCCCTATCTCCACTTAATTCAGGTAAGGCCCTGGCCAGGCCATTAGTATTCTGTTCGTTATCCATAACAGTCCAATTTCAAGATTGGATCAGGACACTAAGAAGATTATTCATACTTTGAATTTCAGTCATGTTTTCTTCTCTCTCTTCCCCAATCTACATAATTGCAAAATGTTTTTGTTATGTATTAAGGAGCCTTGTTAAATTCTAGTAAAATGTATTTTGCATTATTGTAAAATTTGAAAATTTCAAATAAAAATTACAGTAAAAAAAAAAGTCAAGATGTACTATATACTATGCTGTTTAATAATTCAAAGATCTTTCCCGGTATAGAAGTCAGGCTCACAGGTCTGTAGTTTCCTGGATCCACCTTCTTCCCTTTTTTGAAGATAGGGACAACATCTGCCCTTTTCCAACCTTTTGGGAATTCTCCTGTTCTCCAGGAATTTTTAAAGATTATGGCGAGTGGTTCAGCAATTACCTCCCCTGCTTCCTTTAGTATCCTAGGATGTAATTCATCTAGACCTTGGGACTTAGGTTAATGCAAGTTAGCTAAGTGTTCCCTCACCATCTCTCTACTTAGAGCTAGTCTGCATTCTTTTATTCTCCCAAAAGCACAGGGAAGATCAGCTGATGTCCCATAAAAAATAGGAATTCAAAAGTTTGTACTTCTCAAAATCCTATTTAACTAATTCAGTTTATCCGCATTGTTGGGTGCCACATCATATAATGACGCTATACATTTTATAATGGCTGCACATTTAGTATACTTATGGGTTTGTATCCTTACTTCTATAGTATCGCCTGTTGGTCTCCTACAGTTATACTATAAAAGGTCAAAATGAATTTCTCTTATCCTGCAGACAACACAGATATTTGTAGGGATTCTTCTTCTGAGCCTCGGCATTGTCTTGATAATAGTGGAGACTAAGATTGATCCTCCGGGAATTGTGACTGTTTCTGGGATCCCAATATGGTCTGGAATACTGGTAAGAAACATACATGTAAAGTGGACTTCTAGTTGTGCCACTTACCTGCTATTTTCTTCCCTCAGGGCTTGGCTGCTTTTTATATCAGTTACATTGTTATGTTATATATATTGTAGCTATGGGGCGATGGTAAATGGGCTCATTGCAATGTGCCATGACACATGCAGTAGTAAATCTGTAACAGTGCATACAGTACCCATATAACGGAAGATACCTGATCAACACAGGTGCTTTGCAGACCATATAAGTGATTACAGTACTATTAAATCCAGTGATTACAGGTGATGTTATCTCTGACTGATGTTCAATTTCCCTTTTCTCCTGTCTCTGGCCCAGACCACAATGACAACTTCTCTCGGCCACAGCTTGTCTCTGCGGACTTTGACGCACAGACATCTTTGGATCCTTGTTTTTCCAAACTGTCCCTACATTATCTACCCCTTTGCACAAACTATCCTTCTATAGTGCCCAAGATAATAATAATGGGCATGATAAGAAGTGCCCCCTACCACTGACCACTGCATCTTAACAGTTTACCGCAATCTGAACCAACACTGATCATGGCAGTTGCCAGCAACTGTGAGATGTCAAAAAAAGTTGTTTTCCACTGAGGATGAAGCAGACTTGGCTCCTGAGCCCACTACATGGAAATCGGTTAAGTGTACATAGATTAAGATTACCTTTTCCTAGTTTTATGTAATTGATAAAGTATTTTTTTTATCTCTGCTGTAAAATAGGAGTTAATATTTTTAAATTCATCCTTACAGTTTATTATCTCCGGATCGCTATCAGTTTCTGCTTCAAGGAAGCCAACAGCAGGAAAGGTAAGACAAAAACTGGTAAAAGGTCTCTCTTGGCTTACCTTGTGAAGGCCCCAAGGGCTATCATGGATATTTGCCCATTAAGCCTTGTCTCTAGCAGGGCTAAATAGAATGCCTGCAAAAGTGTGATATGCTTGAATACTGAAGCATTGTGGTATATTGTATAAGCGATAAGAAGAATTTAATGCGGTCTGCAGAAACTGTAGAGCAAGTGACAGAAAAGCTAAAGCTTATAATGAATTGAGGCTTGCAACAGAAACTAAAAGCAATAAAAATGCATTTTGGGGGTCAAAAGCAGAAGTAAAGTCAAAAATGTTATATGATGTTTACAGAATGAAAATGGTGAATTGGTTAAAAATGATGTTGATAAGGTTGAAGTTGTAAATTCCTATTTTGTATCTGTTTTCTCTCAGAGAGTAGATGTAACATCAGCTGATCTTCCCTGTGCTATTGGGGGAATAAAAAAATGCAGACTATCTATAAACAGAGAGGTGGAGTGGGAACACTTAGCTAACTTACACAAATTCAAGTCTTCAGGTCCATATGAATTATAGCCTAGGACACTGAAGGAAGCACCAGCGGAAATTGCTGAACCACATGCCATAAGCTTTGAAATTTCCTGGAGAACAGGAGAAGTCCCAGAAGATTGGAAAAGGGCAAATGTTGTCCCTATCTTTAAAAAAGGGAAGAAGGTGGATCCTTGAAACTACAGGCCTGAGAGAATTCAAAAAGATCTTGAAAAGCTTGAACAGTGGGCAGTGACTAAGGGTGGCTTCACACGAGCGTGTTTTTGTGCGTACATAAGTACCCATGTACGTGCAAAAACACGTGTGAATGCAGGTCTGTGCATTGTTTTCAATGGAGCCGCGGCTGCAGCCGGCGGGTCCATTGAAAACAATGATCTGCCGGCACCCCTGCATTGTTTTTCAGGGAAGGGTTTTACATATAAGCCCTTCCCTAAAAAACAAAAATTTTAGTGTAAAAAAATCAAATAAAAATAAACATACCTCTCCGCCGCTACCGTGTCCCCCGTGGGGATGAAGAACACACCTGCCGTATGTGGCAGATGTTTCCTTCATCCCTGCTAGAATAAAGAGTTTCCTGCTGCTATATCTGCCACATCTGTGACAGATGCAACAGAAGAATTCTTCAATTCTCTACCTCAGCTGTCACACATGACAGCTGCGGTAGAGGATTCTGCTGCCAACACCCTGTCAACTGATTTCAGGGAAGGGCTTTTAATATAAGCCCTCCCCTGAAAATCCAGTAAAAGTGGTGTAAAAAACAAATAAAATACATTCTCACCTCTCTTCAGCTGCCGGTGCTCAGCCGCATCTCCTGCTGTCCCCTGCTCTGTAGTGCTGATCTATCAGCAGCCGGGGATTTACAATCCCCGGCTGCTGAAAGAGCTGATTGTGATTGGCTGAGGTGCTCAGTCAATCACAGGCAGCTCTCGCCGAATGAATGACAGTGCTAAACACAGAACTAAACACAATATTCCAGATGAGGTCTGACTAAGGAATAGTAGAGGGGGATAATTACCTCATGTGATCTAGACTCTATGCTTCTCTTAGTACATCCCAGAATTGTGTTTGCTGCATCACACTGTTGACTCATGTTCAGCCTGTGATCTGTATACAAAGTGTTTTTCACATGTGCTGCTTAGACCAATTCCTCCCATTCTGTATGTGCTTTTTTCATTCTTGCCCAAATGTAGAGTTTTGCATTTCTCCTTGTTACATACCACTCTGTTAGGGTGGCTTCAGATGAGCATGTATTTTGTGCATGCATACGCTCAAACAAAAACACGCGTCTCTTAGCCCCAATGCATTCCCTATGGTGTGTGCACATGTCCGTGCTTTACAGGCGTGCGCCTGCAAATATAGGACATGCGTGCACCATAGGGAATGCACGCATTGTCTTCAATTGAGCCGCAGCTGCTGCTGGTGGCTCCATTGAAGACAATGTGTCAGGGTAATACTGCGTACAGCACCAATCAGGCCCAGTCCAATGCCCTGTAGCCGGCAGTAAAGAAAAACACCACACACGGATGTCTTCTATAATTTCTCACACGGGAGTAATTGCGCGTTTTATTGCAGGTTACATGATGTTTTATACCCTTAGTCACGTCACTAGAAGTGTGTAACTGTCTTATTGGCTCAAATCCACCGCATAACCATACATGTAATGTCCGCAGTTCTGCCTAAGGCAGGATTAGTCATATAGGCAGTTAAGTCAGTCATTATCCAGATAAGGCACTTCTGGTTTCAGTCTCTGTGCAAGAAGTCACATAGTCAATTCTAAGAAAGCAGACAAGCACGCGGTCAGCACATCCTGTTTCTCTTTTAGCCTCAGAATACATCTCTCTGCCTTGCAAAGCTCTGGCATCATATCTGGTCGAGTATTATTAAGGTCCATACTAAGTTTTTGCATTATAGTATTGCATAGAATTAGCATACATATAAAAAGGAAAGACATATATATATCCATATCTTCTACCTACATACACATGTATTTTCCACTCAAATCGTCCGCCGGCACCCCGTAATTGTTTTTCAGAAAGAGCTTTAAATATAAGCTTTTCCCTGAAAAACAAAATTCTTTTTTTCAATGCAACCCCAGCCAGCTGGGAGGTGAGTATGGAGGGCTTTTTTTTAATCCTTCCCTGACTCGAGTATAAGCCAAGGGAGTATACACGGTAAATTCGGTAAATGTACTGACCCACAGAACAAAGTGCACAGGTCATTTTTAATGCATTGTGAATGGCATAAAAAACAAGTGTCACCCTCCCCCCTCCCCCCTCCCCCCCCCCCAAAAAAAAAAGTAAAAAAGATGCCTTTTTTGCAATGTAACCCCCTTTTTAAAAAAATGTTAATGCATTTTATGGTGCATTAAATAGTAATTTGGAAATTACAATAGTAGGTCGTCTCTGGTCATTATGTTTATTAATAAACAAGGATATTTTTTCCTATTGCTCATTTTCTTGTAAAAACATCTCTAAAAAGTGTAAAGTAACCTGACAGCGGGTGTTCAATCTCCCTGCAATGCCTCTACAGGTGAAATGAAGTATTGCACAAGTTCCATTAAAATCAAAGAGTTATCCACGAAGCACACTGACACACTGGGTCCTCTAAAGATATTCTTCATAGCTGCTCTCCACTGTGGCAATTCTGAATGCCTGACTCCCCTCTACTAATTGGGTTGTCTCATCAGAGACAACAGTCTTGGAAGCTTCTGGCAGCTTTAGTCGACCAGAGTGGGAGCCGTTCTTACAAAGTTGTTCTGCTTACATAGGGAGTTCCCAAGCTGGTGTACTTCTTCATGATGTCCATATATGCTAATAAGACAGATGGATGATGGTTGTGTTCCTGAGACAACCCCCTTTACAGCGATATCCCTGGTAGGATGTGTGAAAATGAGACGTCTCAAGCAGAGAACCCATTTAAGTAATAATTGTTATTTTGTGTTCTAGATAACCGCCAGCTTGGTGATAAACATCTTCAGCTCTCTGTTTGCATCTAGTGGAGTAATAATGTCTGCACATGATGTAGGCACAGAACATTCTTACCGCATCCAATATTGGACGTTGACATATTGTGCATATTATAGTAATGATCCGTTGTGCATCGGAGCATTCACTCCCTGGGTAAGGATCATTCCCTTATATTGACCGGTCACTATGCAGCAGCTGTGAGCAGCACCACTTAAAGAAATTGTATAAGTCTAAAAAAAACACAGCTGTTGTCTTGCAGAAACAGCGCCACTCTTGTCCATTGGCTATGTCTGGTGCAGCAACCGCGGCACAACTTTGAAAAGATGGTGGGGGTAGAAATAGCACTTGTCATGGTGGCTCTACCAAACTCCTCCCCAGAGGGATGTGTATAGCCTGAGACAAGGCACTGCTAGGCCTCTTCCAGGCAATGCTGGGACAGCGGTTACCTGTATAGTGGTGTAGTGGACTTGAGACATTGTCACTCGTGACGCCACCGTTCCTTCACACCGTTAGATGTCAAGCAGGAAAAATAATAGAGTTGAATACCTCAATCACTGGGAACAGGCAGTGACTGGAACTTTACTTCTCCAATGCAAACTTCTCACACCAGTGCAGGAAGAACAATTCAGTAAGGTCAGGGAGGAGAACACAGGATAACACTGGGCCTACAGGCTAAGTTATCTGTATGACTCCGCTCCTGGACAGACACACCAGAGGAGGACACAACACTCCGCAGACACTCACTTGCGATTACTAGCTTGAACACTGCATGGGAGAAGGGAATTGGTGAAGTGGAAAGCAAAGCAGAGACAGAGGAAGACCAGATCCAAAGTATTGCCATCCCTGTAAGTGGGAGAGGCTGTGAGTTGTGAGAGACCAAGTAAGCGATAGAAGCGGAGAGGCAGATGGGGTAATTTATGGGGATGTTAAAGTCACCTAAGATGAGGGTTGGAATTTTGCAGGATAGGAAGTGGGGAAGCCAGATGGCAAAGTCAACTGTGAACAGGTGTGGAGGACCTGGGGGCGGTAGATAACTGCTACTTACATGGACAGTGGAAGAAAAAGTCGTAGGGTATCTATCTCGAATGATGGGTAAGTGAGTGAGGGTATCGGGGGGAATGACCCGAGAGGAGCGTTGTGGAGAGAGAAGAGCAACTACTCCTCCACCAAGCCTGTTTTCCGGTCTTAGGTCTAATGTCCACGGGCAGATTTGATTTGCGGATGCCACGCACGGATAATAAATCGGATAATACCGCGGATCACAGACGGATGGGCTCCATTCATCTCTATGGAAGCTTACAATCCGCAGTGCATCCACAAATACATTTGCGGATTCACTGCAAATTTGAAGGTTAAAATCAATTAGGGGGGTGGGGAACAGGCTGGGAAGTGGGGTTAAAAAAATTTTCCGCACAGAAAAAAATGCGATGCGTGATATCCTGCAAGCAGGGAAAAAAATCAATTTAATGATGACTCACAGCGCATTGGCTGAAAATCCGCATGAATAACCCGCGCATGCCGTGGATATGAGTTTTGTTGCGCAACCTCAAAAATGTTCTCACCCTCAGGGGTATCAATGCGACACACTTTGTTACTGGACACTCATGGAGCCTGCATTTAGGTTCCTCACATACATGTTGTAGCGAATCACTATAGTATTGCAATATATTGTATAAGCGATCAAATGATTGCTATTCAAGTCCACTGTGGGGATTAAAAATGAATGAAAGATGTTTTTAAATTATTACCAATAAATAAATATTAAAAGTTGTTTTTTTTAACTTCCCATTCATTGCATAAAAAAGTAAAAATTGCCTTCAATGTTTCACTGCATTTGAAAATATCCAATTTATTCCAATCTCACAATGTTAATTTTCACATGATGCACAACATCAGAAAAAGAAACAATGCACAATGACTCGCCCCTTTTTTAATCACCTCCATCTCCAAGAAAACCCTTGAATACAAAGCAATCAAAGAGCTGTTTGTGCCCTCAGAAACCACACGTAGCTACCGCGTTTCCCCGAAAATAAGGCACCCCCTGAAAATAAGACACCCCCTGAAAATAAGACATAGCGCATATTTGGGAGCAAAAATTAATATAAGACGCGTCTTATTTTCGGGGAAACAGGGTATGTAGTGTGGCAGAAAAATGAAAAGGGAAAACACAAAAAGGGCTGCAGTGGAAAGGGGTTAAGGTTGCCGTGGAGGAAGCGGATAATGGTTTTGTGCACCTTCTTTACCCATGCAGTTTCTGCAGCGTCCGAGGAGCAGGCCCACAGCCGAGGAGATAGCGGGGTAGATAATGATCTTGTCACGGGGCTCTACCATTTCCTCCCCTGAAGGTAGCTTGGAACCTGAACAAGTTACTGTTGGGGAAGGTCACAGGGAAAGTAACCGGAGGTTACCTGTAGTCCATTTGTCAAACTTGACGCCACCGTTGCGTCCTCTGTGGTGAATCTTGATAATTGAATAAATTAGTCCAAACACAGGGAAACCTTTCTGGACAAACCAGGAACAGTCGGTAATGTCCGTTTAGTGCAACTTAGCAACGTCCAATTTACATCAACAGTGCTGGCACAGATACAACAAGATAAAGTGGTCCAACAGGGAAGATTCTCAGGGCAATCCACAGTCCTAGTTATCTGTGTGATTCCGCTCCTGACGACTCTCTCTCTGTCACTCGCTACCAGTCCACACTCATGTTACTTGTGTTTTTCTCTCGCCAAGCAGCGGTCCCTTTCTCACTCAGTGAACAGTGGTAGCACCTGCATATCCTGGGTAGACTGTGCCCAGGCCAACCATAAGGGAATCGCTCAGCTCCCTCCATTCTCTCCTCACACGGACCGATCAGTACTTTACAGACTCCAACTCAAGCACCAAGTGACTTGCACAGCATCCTTCCAAACATATATACCTAAAACATAGTCACATGATACACAAAGTGATACATTTTGCAGATATAACCCAGACATTAACCCATTTAATCCTGCAGAGGTGCAATACATATAACTCTGATGCATACTTCACATAAAAAACACTGACAAAACAATGGCACAAGACAGACGTATAACATTATGGAGGGGCCCTACTAACTCTAGGCCAGTTGCTGCACTGTGCAGATTCCTGACTGCTCTTTTATATATTGTATCCCAGAAGAGATTCCTATCTGTGTCGTGTCCTACAGAACGTCTCCTCTTTCTCTCTTTCAGCCTGTTGGAGGAGGTCTCCTGTCGTATGTTTTACTGCTTTTCCTGCTGATGTTGTGCATTAGTATATCCACAAGTGTGTTCGCCTGCAGAACTGTCTGCCGAACGTCTTTTGAAGAAACAGTAAGTCACCGATTGTGGCGCTGAGTGGTAAGGCAGCAGTATGCAGTCTTAAGCTCTCACTCAAAACCTGAAGGTTCCATCCTTCCAAAGTCGGTAAAATGAGTACCCAGCTTGATGGGGAGGAAAGATAGAGGAGGCAAACCACCCTGCAAAAACAGTCTGCCAGGAAGTCAATCATAAGGCTGCAGAGTTGGCGCTAAAGCACGAGGGTTTCTATACTAAGTCCTTACCAGGCCTACATACACGTGAACCCTCCATGAGCCTCTCTATAGTTTTGCAATAAAAACCCTTTTTTTTCCGAAATCTTTTTTTTTCTCTATAGCTGCATTCAAAGTCCTGTAACTTTTTTATTTTTCTATGTACGGAGCTCTATAAGGGCTTATTTTTTGCGAGACGAGCTGTAGTTTTTGTTGGTTTCATTTTGGGGAATGTACGGCTTTTTTGATCACTTTTATTGCATTTTTGGGAGGCAAAATGCTAAAAATTAGCATTTTGCCTCAGTTTCTAGCGTTTTTTGTTACGCTTTTTGCCGTACAAAATAAAATGCATGTTCAACTTTTTGTACAAGTCGTTACGGACGCGTCAATACCCAATATGTGGGGTTTTCATTTTTTTTACCTTTTTTTATGCTAATATTAGAAAAAGCATAAAAAAGGTTTTTTTTTACATGTTTATTTTCTTTTTTTTACACTATTTGAGTCCCTCTGAGGGACTTGCAGCACTATGTCTATGATCGCTGTCATAAGGCATGGCAGAGCTACTGCTCTGCCATGCCTTATCGCTTGTACAGCGATTATAGGCATAGGCAATACAGGACGCCGGTGTCTGGCGTCCTGTTGCCACGGTGACAGGTCGGGCTCTCGCGATGACATCGCGAGAGCCGGCCGGAGACACAGAGAGAGCGCGTTCCCTCTGTGAACTCTTTCCCTGCCGCGATCTACTTAGATCGCGGCAGGGAAGGGGTTAACAGCGGGGGGGGGGGGGGCGCATCTCCGATGTCCCCTCGCTGTTGCAGCAGGATGCCAGCTGTGACTGACAGCCGGCTCCCGCTGCGGGATAGCGCGGGATCATATGTGATCTCGCGCTATCCCCAGGACGTACCGGTACGTCCTGTTGCGGGAAGCACCAGGCTCCCTGGGGAGGGAAGGGGTTAATAAATGTGTTTCTGAAATCAGCCTAGGCAAACATGCGTGTGTGTGTGTGTATATATATATATATATATATATATATATTGTTATATCCACCTTTATAGGAAATAGCTGGCAGTTAAGAATGTGTTAGAATCATGTATCTGCCTCCCACACACGATTTCACTTTTGATACCTTACTAACATGTGAATTACCATATTATTGTATTAACCAATCCTGTATGAGCACAATAACTCTTTTTGTATTCTCCTATTTTGTGGTGTAACGTTTCTCCGTAAAAGCGATTGTATTCCTTTGAATAAATCAGAAGGGTATTAGAGAGTGACTGATAACATGAATCAGCTCAAATACATATTCATGCATGAAGCTTCTAATTATAACCAATTTGGAGCAGATGAGTGAAATCTTCTTGAATATGATTTATTCCCATAACAGTCGGCAATGTTGCTTTACTGAAAAATGCCAACTTGAAACAGTCCAACAATAAATAGGGAAGAGTATAGGGCTGGTGCAGGCAAAGTGGGTAGTGAGACTAGAGGTAGAGCACAGGATGAACATCGGGCCCACAGTCTTAGTTATCTGTGCAGCTCCGCTCTTGGACAAACAACTCACTCTTCTCCTCTCCAGACTCTCAGCTTGTTCATACTCACGCTTTCCAGCCGCCTCTTAGTGCTGCTTGGTGATTTCCTCTCCTGGCCTTAGTGGGAAGATCTCCTGGGGGTAGTAGTCAGAGGGGGTATTAGTGTATCTTGACGCCACCAGGAATTCCTTGACGCACCAAGTCTATCTCCATGTGCATAGAAATCTAGTCCCTATAGAGATAGCCGGGATGCTGTGATAACAAAAAAAAAAATGATAAAGAAAAAAAAGTGATAAGGTCTGTGACCCTGATGGTGGGCGACAGGTATAAATGTCTGGGGCTGTCAGCCAGTGTTATATATGGCTACTAAGACCTCCCCTGGGGCGGACGGCACTTTAGAGTCCATCCTGTAGAGAGGCAAACTGGTTTATACTAACCCAGCTACATGCTATGCTATATCTTGGATTATCCGGGATATAACTAGCATCATCCTTAGTGCACTAACATACCTGTCCCAATAAATACCATTATTTGAGATGCTATTTTAATAGATGTTGGTTCAGACCTGAAAGTTTTCCTATCGTTCTCCCTTTTGGGTTAACTACTCTCTATGTATTCGACCTCTACACTCTGAAACAAGGTTCCTCATGAACTGCCGAAAATTTGGCAGGGAAACGCTTTGAACCGATTCTGAATCCAACCTACGTCATTTCAGATGAACTGACTTTTCAACTTAATCTAATCATCTAACTTGAGTAGTTCCTTCTCGGCTAACTCCTTATTGGTGAGGCTACCAGTATCAATTGGTATATTTCTCCTGGTACGACCGAATGACTGGTACTTGCTCCGTTTGAGGCTTATTACTGTAACCTCTTAGGACCAGTACAGCACGGCTACTGTTGATAAATCTGATTCCTGACAGCCAGCCGTACGCTGTGGTCCACTATCCTTACTCCTTCTGAAGCTCATTACTGTAACCTCTTAGGATCAGTGCAGTTTGGTTATTTCTAACAAAATTTTGATAGCCAACTGTACTCTGTGGTCTTTGAACCTTTTCAGCTTGGTAGCACCCTATTCTGCATTTTGGAGCAAGTTCGTGTGACCTTACGATACTGTACACACGTTCTTTCACAAGGGTCTCCAATTCATTTGTGATATGTAGTGTATGATTGTCAGTCCATTCTTTACATTTTAATTAAATTTAATAAAATTTTAGTTTTAATTTTGCTACTCTGTTCTGTGAATTGCCGTGTCTACTCCACAGACTACATACCCACCCCTGTGACTTTTTCTGCATGGTATAGGTGAAACTGTGGGACTAGGTGCTTGAGTCACCGCCGTCCAATCATCCTCAACAGTTTTGCCCACCCGAGATATCTGAATCTTCAATCTGGGGTTAGGTAGAAAATTATTCCCGTGCCAAGTCTTGATCCTACCCTCCGGCCCCTTTATTTCGTAAACTGGAATCCCTGGTAGTTGTTTCACTACAGTGAAGATCTCATTCTTCCAGCGATCTGCTAACTTGTGCTTCGCAGAAGCTCCCAGGTGTTGAAGTAACATTTGATCTCTTGGAGTTCCTGGTACTCGACTTGAAGATCAAATCCCTGCTTATTTCCTTCATTCAATTTGGCAGCATTCTCTTCCACCAATCTGTACGTTTTCTTGAGTGTCTCCTTCAAACGGGCCACATATTGGTAGTTATCCCGCTGACTAATCCCATCTGTAGAAACTCCCAGCAGAATATCAATAGGCAGTTGGGGTTCCCTACTAAACATTAGGAAGTATGGGTAGTATCACGTACTTTCATGTCTAGTGCTGTTATACCGTATGCATGTACCATGGCATCGACTTTCCAGCTCCAAGCCCATTTGTCCTCAAGCTCTAAAATACCTAGCATATCCAGTAAAGTCCTGTTGAACCAACCTTTCATGGAGAGCATCTCCTTCCAGATGATAGGGAGTTGTCCGACTCTTGTGGATATTCAGAAGTTGAAGCAGCTCCTTAATTAACTTGCTTTCTGCCTTGATCAGTGTGGTAATCCATAATGTATTAAGTACTTTTCCCAAAGTACCCTTGCAACAGTAACTGCCTTCTGATCTTTTGTTGGAAAGGCTTGGGTATAACGGGTAAAGTGATCAGTCACCACCAGAGCATTTCGAAAATCCTTTCGAATCATTGTTGATGCACAGGGAGTCCATACAAACAAGATCCATTCAAACTGAATTTTTCAAATGAACCATAAAAGCTGCTCAAGCTGGAAGGGTCTTCTGTTGTACACACCGAAGGCAGCGTCTACTTAACCGAGTCTCAGTGTCTCTCATTCCAGGCCAGTAGAATCGGTCATGTATTAGACCATAAGTCTTTTCGGGTCCCAAATGGCCATGATGCCTCCCAGGGTGATCATGGTACAGCACTACACAATAGAGCAAGCCTTTGTTGATCTCAAACTTTTCCCAATCTCGTAGGAATTGCCCACAGTCCAGAGGATAAGAGGATCAGCCTTTTGACTTCCCATCATCTGCTCAGAGAATATGGAGCACTTCTCAAATGCCCCAGGGCAGCAGGATACGCAAACATGTCAGACACAGCTTTAGCCCCACTTCCAATGGAGTCTATAAGCCATGTTTCAGAAAAGGCTACTTGATCCACAATTTCAGCAGCCATAGCATATAAAGCTCTTCTTCCCACTTGTTTTCTTCCTCTGAATCAGGTAGTCCAGGTCATCTGGAGAACGTCTGCCCCAATATTCTTCGGTCCTTTCACATTTCAATGTGAACTGATAATTGGACAAGGCTGCCAGCCAACGATGTCCCGTAATGTCGAGTTTAGCCGACATCAAAATGTATGTCAAGGGATTGTTATCCATTCTCACTTCAAACGTCGCTCCATACAAGTAGTCATGCAACTTGTCAACAATAGCCTACTTAAGGGCCACGAAAATGTGTAAATTTAGTTAATTGTTGTTACATTTGTGGTGAAATAACATTTTAATCACAGAAACGCAATCTGACGCCACTTCTGAAGACTGCCTATCATCATTATTTTAGTATGAAGGTCGGGGACCAGGATAAGCCATGGGCTCCATTTATGTTGCAACTCTTGTTCAGTTAAACAACGAGAATGGCTGAAAAATAAAAAATGACCTATGGGTTTTGCTGTGCCTATGGTTTGGTGGGAGCCTACAAACCATACAAATGACTGCTATTTCTACTTGACTCCTCCTATAAAGGCAGGATTGTCAATTAAGAAAACAGGAACAGTTTATTACCCGAATCTTCCATCTGCTATCTGACCTATTCCCCATTCAGATAGTTTACCAGTTCCTCCTCCACCCCAACATTATGAGCTTGAAGTAGAAAATGAAGAAAGTGTGGAAAGAGAAGAACCCAACAAGCCTTCCCCATCCCATGACCCTGACTTTGAGGTAAAAGATGATACACCGCAAAGACTGAGTCAAGCGGAATTGAGTGATCTCAATCGAGACCTTGACTTGTCAAAGGAAAAAGCAGAACTTCTAGGGTCAAGACTACAGCAATGGAATTTTCTCCAATGTGATGTTCTCTGTACTGTGAGATCCTGACGTCAGAGGGATATGCTTTTTTTTTTAGAAGAAAAACAATCTGGTTGTTTGCTGCGATGTTATTGGCTTGATGAAATGTTTGAATTTGAACGATGATCCAACTGAATGGAGGCGATTCACAGACTCCACCAGGCTTAGTTTGAAAGCTGTATTACTTCACAACGGCAACCGTCTTCCTTCTATTCCTGTTCGTCATGCAGTTCACATGAAGGAGACTTATGCAAACATGACAGCCCTCCTCAACTCAATGAAATATGCTGAACACAAGTGGAAAAAAAAGTCATGGCTGTACTCTTAGAAATACAACTGGGGACACTAAATACTGTTGCTTTTTATGTATGTGGGACAGTAGGGATAGGAAATCACATTACATTCCAGCGGACTGGCCTGCAAGAAATCTTGACTCTGCCAAGAAAAATGTCCTTGCCAAGCCTCTCGTAGGCCTAAAACATGTTCTTCTTCCACCACTTCATATAAAGCTGGGTTTAATGAAAAATGTTGTCAAAGGTATGAACCAAGAAGGACCGGCATTTAAGTACTTAAGAGACAAATTTCCTAGATAGAGTGATGCAAGGGTTAAGGAAGGTATTTTTGTTGGGCCACAAATTCGACAACTTGTAAAGGATCCTGCGTTTGACCAAGTTTGGAGGGAAAGGAAAAAGAGGCTTGGCAAGTCTTGAAGGGAGTTATTCATGGATTCTTAGGCAACAAAAGAGATGATAACTACACTCAGTTGGTGACAGGACTTCTGAAAAAATACCATCAACTCGGATGCAACATGTCCCTTAAAATCTTTTCTCCACTCCCACCTAGACTTTTTCCCTCCTAGTTGTGGAGCTGTCAGTGATGAACATGGAGAAAGATTACACCAGGACATTTCTGTAATGGAACAAAGATATCAGGGCCGTTGGAATGAAGCAATGCTTGCAGATTACTGCTGGTCCGTGTGTAGGGATGCTCCGGAACTCACTAACAAGAGGCAAGCCAAAAGAAAATGATCTCATGAAGTAACCACATGATTCTCTTCACACCGAACCGCCGGCCAGGAATTCTTCCATCAATTTAGAACTCTTAGAATGTAATTAAAAAAAATTTCAAATACATTTTCTATATTGTTAGCATATGGAATTAAAATGTATCGTTTTCTCTTAAAGGGGTTGTCCCGCGAAACAAAGTTGGGGTATACACTTCTGTATGGCCATATTAATGCACTTTGTAATGTACATCGTGCATTAATTATGAGCCATACAGAAGTTATTCACTTACCTGTTCCGTTGCTAGCGTCCCCGTCTCCATGGTGCCATCTAATTTTCAGCGTCTAATCGCCCGATTAGACGCGCTTGCGCAGTCCGGTCTTCTCCGTGTTGAATGGGGCTGCTCGTGCTGGAGAGCCGCTCCTCGTAGCTCCGCCCCGTCACGTGTGCCAATCAGGAGGCTGGAATCGGCAATGGACCGCACAGAAGACCTTCACCAAGGGTGAAGATCCTGGCGGCCATCTTCGCAAGGTAAGTAAGAAGTCACCGGAGCGCGGGGATTCGGGTAAGTACTATCCGTTTTTTTTTTTTGAACACCTGCATCGGTTTTGTCTCGCGCCAAACGGGGGGGCTATTGAAAAAAAAAAAACCCCGTTTCGGCGCGGGACAACCCCTTTAATCTGTTAAAATAGCATACATCCACCTCTTGTATATCACAGAAACTAGAGCTAAGAAAAAGTTTCTTTTTCATATTCGTTTTTCTCACCCCAAAATTAGTAAGATTTGACTCATGAAGTTAAGGAAACATTCCATAATATTTTTTTTGTTGGCCAGTGTAGCTTGAAGGAATCTCCAGTCAGAAGTCCACTTATCTGCCAAGAGGCTCTTGGATGACCTTCTCTCCTTCCCCTGCTCACTTTCATTTTTCTTCAGGAGATCAAGTAGGGCTTGAGCTATTCTTGAGTACCCCTCCACGAAACGATGGTAATATCCACAAAATCCCAAAAACGAGCGCAGCTCCATAATATTTTGTGGACGAGGCCAATTCACTACAGCTTCAATTTTGTCAGGATGTGTGGCAACTCCCTCAGTGGAGACAATATGGCTCACATAAGTGACTGAAGACCAGCAGAATTTGCATTTGTCTGCAGATAACGTCAACCCCTCTTCCTGCAAGCCCTGTAACACTCTTATGAGGCTTTCTTTATGCTCTTCCAGAGTAGCCCCGAATACAATGATATCATCCAGGCACACAAGGCATTCTCAGGCACCAGATCATTCAGTACTATTTCCATCAACCGTTGGAATGTTGCTTGGAGCGCCTCCAATGCCCTAAGGCATACGAGTAAATTGATAGAACCCCGATGGACATATGAAGGCTGTCTTCTCCTGATCTTCAGAGGCCATAGGTACTTAGTAATATCCAGACCGAAGATCCAGCACAGTGAAGCAACAATTTCCATTAAGGGCCTCCAAAGCTTCCTTAATTTTTGGCAGAGTATACTGATCGGGGATTGTTCTTCTGTTTAAGGTCCTGTAGTCTACGTACAGGCAGGTTAAGCATACAGACTTTTACTGTCTATAATGATGCCTTGATCTTTCATTTGTTGTAAACTTCGTCGCAGCTCATCATCATGCTTCAGCCCTTCACAGAATAGACTTGCTAAATGATACTCTTTATTAATTCAATTTAAAACCGTATTGACATGGGGCACATGTAATGCCAGAGGGGGAGGTATACGTCAGGTTTGCGTACATATAACTCCTCAAAGACTGCTCTCCTAAGTAATGCCTACGTGGCTAGAAGTGTCGCTCGTCTGATAACCGAGATTACGCGACTACTCAAGCGTAGATACACATAAAGTGCAAAAACACCAATGTATAGTCCAGAATGCCCTGACCTACCATCCAGGCCACAGGTCCTATCTGTTTGCTATTTTACTCTTATCTACTCTCCTCATATGCATTACCAGCACTTGTATCTTTAACCCTCACTGACCATGTTTCAATGTGCAGTGTAGGAACACCTTTAACATAGTAACTGAAAGGTATAGCTGGGTCTAGCACTTCAACTTATATGGAGGGTGAGCAAGTGGGGGAATTTTACCTGGTATTAGTGCATCTTGACGCCACCAGGAAGTCCTGGGGGAGCCAAGATTGACAGGGGGTGACGCCCCCTGTACGTGATTGGATGGAGAGCAGGCTGTGCAGTAGTTCCTGGAAGGCCACTAAAATCTCAGAAAAGTGCATAGAGCAGCCCCCTTCGGAGTATGTGCCAGGGGGTTCCTGCGTAGGGACCCTGAAGGCGCAACCCCCCCGACTATCAAGTGACTGATCCTGGGCCGCCACCGCTGCCCCACAAGAGCCCCCCACCCCTTCTCCCAGCCGATGTCACTTTCAGCGACATTCAGGGAGGGCAGAGGGTCGCTGGCAGAGTGGGAGCCATTCTTCCTAATAGAGTTTTACCAATGAGTTCCAAAAAAATGTTTTGATGATCCGCCAACTTCAGCGGTGAAACGCGTCGAAATTAGAATATTAAAAATTGGAGACATCTAGGACGTATAATTTGAGACCTAATATCTTGAATGTCGAGTACTTCTGAGCATGAAGTGAAACCAATATATTTAAGGTGTCCACTTGGAGATCCAATACCTCCAACGTTGGGCAGCTATAAATGCCATAACATCTGCGAATGGCATATCGTGATGCTCATCTTCAAAGGTTACTGAACTATACACTGGTGTTTCAGTAAGTTTTTGCACTTTATGTGTATCTACGCTTGAGTGGTCGCGTAATCTCGGTTATCAGACTAGCGACAATTCAAGTATTCTAGCCACGTAGGCATTACTTAGGAGAGCAGTCTTTGGGGATTTATATGTATCCCTTATCGGATGGTAATTATCTATGAACAGTAAGGACTGCCCCAAGAGTGAGTATACACACACCTGACGTATACCTCCCCTCTGGCATTACATGGGCCCCACGTCTATATGGTTTTAAATTGAAATAATGAAGAGTATCTTTTAGCAAGTCTATTCTGTGAAGGGCCAATTGATTATATTATAGACTATTACTGCCTCTATGAATCACTCATCAACATGCTTTGGAGCAATTCTCCGGGATCTCTCTCGGAAAGGGGTAGCATCAGGCAAACGAAAAGTATGCTGAGCACCAGGGGCATACCTAGAAGCTAAGGGGCCTGGTGCAAAGGGCCCCCCATCCCCACGGGCCTCCACCCCCTATATCTAGATCGTGCTGCATGCCCCTTAGGCCATTCTCACACACACACACCTCTCTTATTGATTTTATTGGGGTTTCTTAGACCCAAGCTGGAATGTGGTGTTCCTGACGTCACGATTTTTGAGATAGATAGGAGATAAATAGATTGATATCAGATAGATAGATAGATAGATAGATATGGGATAGATAGATATGAGATAGATAGATAGATAGATAGATAGATAGATAGATAGATAGATAGGAGATAGATAGATAAATAGATAGATATGAGATGGATGGATAGATAGATAGATAGATAGATAGATAGATAGATAGGAGATAGATAGATAGATAGATAGATAGATATGAGATGGATAGATAGATATGAGATAGATAGATAGATATGAGATGGATAGATAGATAGATAGATAGATAGATAGATAGATAGATAGATAGGAGATAGATAGATATGGGATAGATAGATAGGAGATAGATAGATAGGAAATAGATAGATATATAGTTAGAAGATAGATAGATAGATAGATAGATAGGAGATAGATAGATATGAGATAGATATGAGATTGATAGATAGGAGATAGATAGATAGATAGATAGATAGATAGATAGGAGATAGATAGATAGATAGATAGATAGATAGATAGATAGATAGATAGATAGATAGATATGAGATAGATAGATAGATAGATATGAGATAGATAGATAGATAGATAGATAGATAGATAGATAGGAGATAGATAGATAGATAGGAGATAGATAGATAGATAGATACATAGGAGATAGATAGATAGATAGATAGATAGATAGATAGATAGATAGATAGATAGATAGATAGATAGATATGAGAGATAGATAGATAGATAGATAGATAGATAGATAGATAGATAGATAGATAGATAGATAGGAGATAGATAGATAGATAGGTGTGAGGTCTGGAGGACTTGAGATCATAGAGAACTGCAAGCTGGAGAGCAATGTCTGTGGTACTGAGCCTTAAGAGAGACTGTATGGCCGGGAGAGAGAGCTGCCAAAGCAGTGAAGAGTCGGCTTGGGGAGTTGTGTGAGACATGTCGTGTAGAATCTGTGCCTGTTCGAGAGGCACAAGAACTGAACACGCTAAGACTAGAGAGACTGCTACAAAGGATTACATTGTCCTGCAGCTCTTCAAATCGCGGTGCCCCCAATAGATGTCCAAAAAGGTGTCACCGACATTACAATACTGAACATGCTAGGGATATGTAAGTGAGGTTGGTCCTCAAGGAAAGACCCAACGTCTGCACACAGATAGTTAGTAAAACACAGGCCTGAGCCAACACCAGAGGAAGACATTCTTTCGCAAGTTGCAGACAGGTTATTGGACAACACCTGCGTTACTTTCAGACTGTGTGTGAGCTACCGCCTTTGCTAGGATGAAACGTTGGGTGCTACTACCACTAGTTCTACAGTGAAGTGTATTACTGATGTCTGTGATATATAATAGATTGTTATCATCCATTATTCAAGGGAGAGATAATCATATTCTTTGAGTCAGTCAGGTTGTCTAACATTTCTCACTACCTGCATACTGCTCATCTATTACCGGAAGCTTCTACGGAAACTTCATCTCCAAGTTTGTTAAAATAAAAAATATATATTTTTGTAAGCCCGCTGTCCGCCCCGCACTGATCCCTCTGTCACCTGCCCTACCGCCACACACACATCCAATAGAGTTCCATGATTATACAGATAAGGCTAATGAAATGTGTTTTGTTGCAGACTGTCGTCATCTATCAAACCACAAATTTGCATGTACCTGATACAACCAGAGATGTTCCTCCCGACTACTCAGCAGCCGTGACGTCCGACTTAAAGGCACAGGCAGGAAGTCATTAGTCGTTGTCATACAGCCACTGCAAGACGAATACACTCCAGTGCATTTACAGGATCCTTGGATGCAACCTGTGACTTATAGCATTTCTAAAACTGCAGTGAATCAGTAAACCTTCAGTTGTAAAGCAATATCATAGCATATACACTGTCAAAAACAATCCAGACCCTAGAAGGAGTTGTCATTTAAACTGATATGGGGAAGGATACCATACAGAACGTGTATGCCTCCTTACCCGCACCCATATTATGGCTTAAATCCAAGCTAGAGGCTTCCCAACAGGGTAGTAGAGCTTCCATGCCTATCTCTATCACATCTTGTATCCAAGCTAGAGGTGGTACAACAGGGTACTACAACCTCCATGCCCCTCATATCACATTTTGTATCCAAGCTAGAGGCAGTACAACAGGGTACTAGAGCCTTCATGTGCACCCTCTGTACTGCGACAGCCCTTCAGATATTTGTAGACCGCTATTAAGTCTCCTCTCAGCCTTCTCTTCTGCTAAACATTCCCAGATCCTTTAACCGTTCCTCATAGGACATGATTTGCAGACCATCTTGGTAACTCTTCTCTGAACTTGAACATGATCTAGACTCTATGCTTCACTTAATACATCCCAGAACTGTGTTTGCCTTTTTTGCTACTGCATCACATTATTCACTCATCTTCAACCTGTGATCTATGAGAATAACCAAGTCTTTTTCACACACACACACACACACACTCCCGCTGGGGGATGGATGTTATTGCAATGAGTGTGTTCCTTCTAGGGGAGGAATGGGTTTTGACAGTGAGTGTATTATATAACTGTATTTACCATCACCGGCACATATTACGTTTTGTAGCGACTGTCCAAAGTATACAGTAGAAAGACATAATGAAACTGCATTAAAGGGAACCTGTCACCAGTTTGTAGGACATTAACCAATACCGCACTGCATTACTGGAGCTGCACTGATTACCACACTGGTCTTATCAATGTTATCAATGACAATAAACTCCTTCCTGCATAATTGATGTTTTAAATCTCCTGCGGTCTGGGGGGCTGACCAGCTCCCTAGTTGCATTTTTTTCACAACAGTCCTCTCCAGCCTCTTGTGCATGGTGACATACTTAGCATCATCCACGTACCGCTCTGAAATCTCGCACTGTGCTCTGCCATCGGCTCCCTGCACATGTGCAGATTAGCTGTCCCACAGATTCAAACAGCTTATGCATATGCGTGGGGACCCAACGGCCCAGCAGACTGCAAGATTTCAGAGCGGTGCGCGGACGGCTCCAACTATGACCGCCAAAGGGTCGCTTATAAGTGTAATGGCCCGGAAAAAGGCACTACATAGCGCTTTTTAGCTGTGGGGACCGGTAATATAATAACCGGCCCTAGTGGTTAATCTGAGTCAGTATACATAAGGGATGCAGGTAACCTAGCAACGAGTTAGGACATTTTTATCCAGCTGCACAAGATAGAAAAAATGCATAGAGAGTCAGCTGATGCAGGTAGCCTAACAACCAGATAGGTTGTGATTGGCTGCAGACAAATCTGGTCAGGTGACAGAGGTGATAAATAGCTGAACAACGGTCGCAGGAGCCAGGGAGACGCACCCGACAAAGCAAGTGCCAGAGAGAAGAGGCAGAATAAGTTTAAGAAATAAGTAAAGGGAGTAATGAGTAGTGAGAAAAGAGTGGTGCCAGGCAGAGGAACGCCAAGAAGAGGAGTGCCAGGCAGAGGAACGCCAAGAAGAGGAGTGCCAGGCAGAGAGAGAGTGCCAGAAAAAGAAACACCCGTCAGGAGAAAAGAAAGTGCCAGGCAGGAGAGAGAAGTGAAAAGAGACAGAGATCAGCCGTGACAGAGAGAGTAAGAGAGAAACAAGAGAAAATTCAGAGAAACCCCGAGTAACTGAAAAAGAGAGTCAGCTTTGACAGAGAATAGAAAAAAATAAATAAAAGAGATGTAAATATGAAGAGAGGGAGATAAAGAGATAAAGAGATATATATACAAAGAAGGATAGAGGAAATAAATCCAGAGGAAGCTCCCAGTATATGAACAAGTTAGACACAGGTGTCTACATTGTTGCAATTTGTATATCATTTCTTATGCATAGAATGTGAGGAAGAAAACGACCTCATCTCACGGCCTTATATAATAATACCTTATTTACCACAAATTAAGCAATATCTGTCTCCGTGTATTATTCCACACCTCACCACTCAGGGCGGACACCCACTGGCGTTTTTTTCTCCACTGCGCTGCGAGAGTAAAGTTAAAGTCTCGCAGTGCAGTGTGAGAAAAAAAAACGGCATAACACCGGGATATCGGCATCACGGAACAAGCGCTAGCCCCATTGAAAAGAGATGGAGAATGTCGGGGGCTTCTGCCACAGCTGTCACAGCTGTGGCAGGAGTTTCCTTCATCCCCGCGGGGACCGTGGGGATGAAGGAATCCTCTGCCACAGCTGTGACAGCTGTGGCTGAAGTCCGCGGCATTCTATCCCATTGCTTTCAATGGGATGGGCACATAGCTAAGATATTGCTATTCATGATTTAATAGCTAAGGGCTATGTGTCATTGGCTGAGCGCTCAGCCAATAGCTAAGCAGTAGCTGCTATTGGCTGAGCCCTCAGCCAATCAGCACAGCCCTTTCAGGAGGCGGGGATTTTTAAATCCCTGCCTGCTGAAAGAGCTTAATAGCAGTACAGGGGAGCCAGCAGGAGGACGAGTCTGAGCGCCGGAGAGGTGAGAAATTAAAAAAAAAAATTTTTTAACACTTTTTGCTGATTATCGGGGAAGGGCTTACATTTCAAGCCCTTCCCCAATAATCATACCGTGGGGCTTGACAAAGCAGTGCTTTCAATGGGATAGCATTGAAAGCAATGGGATAGAATGCCGCCGACTTCTGCCACAGCTGTGGCAGAGGAATCCTTCATCCCCGCCAGCTGTGGCAGAAGTCTCCACATTCTCCCTATGTTTTCAATGGGGCTAGCACTGCTACCGCTGGCCCCATTGAAACCATTAGCGATATGCCGGGTCTATACCGGCATCTTTCTTGCGCTGCGAGGCGAGAGTTTTCTCGTGCTCTCGCAGCACAAGAAAGAAAAAGTCGCCAGTGAGCGTCCACCCTCACAGCTACAAATTATAACCAAGGGCATTGGTGTCACAAACTAAAAAAACAATAAAAAGAGAAAACAAATCCCAATTAATCACCACAAATAATAATAATAAAATTAGCGCTCACTATAGTGCTTTATGGCGTCTATGAACAGGATTAAAGGGGTTGTCTCGCGAAAGCAAGTGGGGGTATACACTTCTGTATGGCCATATTAATGCACTTTGTAATATACATTGTGCATTAATTATGAGCCATACAGAAGTTATTCACTTACCTGCTCCGTTGCTAGCGTCCCCGTCTCCATGGTGCCGTCTAATTTCAGCATCTAATCGCCCGATTAGACGCGCTTGCGCAGTCCGGTCTTCTCCCTGGTGAATGGGGCCGCTCGTGTCGGAGAGCTGGTCCTCGTAGCTCCGCCCCGTCACGTGTGCCGATTCCAGCCAATCAGGAGGCTGGAATCGGCAATGGACCGCACAGAGCCCACGGTGCACCATGGGAGAAGACCCGCGGTGCATTGTGGGCGAAGATCCCGGTGGCCATCTTGCTAAGGTAAGGAAGAAGTTGCCGCAGCGCAGGGATTCGGGTAAGTACTAAACGTTTGTTTTTTTTAACACATGCATTGGGTTTGTCTCACGCCGAACGGGGGGCCTATTGAAAAAAAAAACAACCCGTTTCGGCGCGGGACAACCCCTTTAAATCCTCTGTGACCTTACAACTGACTGCCATTACAAGTGATCCCTGATTGCATCGTCTAAATTACCTGCAACTGACATTTCAAATTTAAACATTATTCATTTTGTGGGTAGTACCTCTGCTTGAAATCAATTTAAAAAAATGTCAAATTCAAGTGACAATGAACAGCAAAGCAGCAAGGGAGCAAAAGATCCCTACTCCATCCCCCCTGTTTCCCCGAAAATAAGACAGTGTCTTATATTAATTTTTGCTCAAAAAGATTTAACTTTTTTACATGTATAGCTGCCTGGACACTATTGAAATTGACTTTTTAAATTAACTGTAAGCAGGGCTTAATATTGGAGTAGGGCTTATATTTCAAGCATCCTCAGAAATCCTGAAAAATCATTTTGCATCCTCAAAAATCCTGGAAAATCATGCTATGTCTTATTTTCAGGGAAACAGGGTAATACCATTTACCATGCCATATTACTTGGGAGCCCCTTGGCTGCCTTGATATAAGGGCTCCTGCACACTTGCGTTTTTCTTGCACGTTTTTTTTCACACAATACCGTTGCCTTTTTTTCATGTCATATCTATGGGAAAATTCTAATGTTAAAACGGCATTGCACAAAAATTGCAAAGCATCAACTTGCGATGCGTTTTTAACATTAAAAAGTCTCATTGATAATCGCGTTAAAAACTGCAGCGAAATTGCGTGAAAAAAACGCGCAAGAAAAACGCAAGTGTGCAGGAGCCCTAATGGAGAAGAATATCAGCTCAGCGATTCAAGCAGAAGATGAAAACGCTATACCGTCTGAGCCATCTCACTAATGAACATAAGATGGAGATATAAGTGGGCAAATTAGAAGGTGCCGCAGCCAGAGAGGTCAAATGATGTCCCAGAGACAATAGGAAGATGGTGGACCAGATTTTTTAGAGGCTGCAGAACATCTTTGAGACCAGCACTGCATCCGGAGTAAAACAATGCTTCCTTAAGAGAAGACAGAAATCACATGAAACGCTCCGAGAATACGCACTGTCGCTACAAGAAGACATGAAGGCCGTGAGCCACACAGATCCAGTAGTAGCGATAGGAGCAGATCAGATGCTGCAGGAACAATTCGTGAAAGGAGCAGCCACAGAAGAAGTCAAAAGACAGCGGTGCATGCTATCCGTCCAGAACACAGGTCTCTTTCCTAGACTTTAAGGAACTGGCCATAGAGGTGCTAGGCAGAGAAGTCCTGACAGGGACTTACGCAATGTCAGAGGCCTCTCCCCATAAGAGGAAAGAACATTTATCTACAGAATCCCTGAAGAATGTCCTGATGTTACAAGCAGGTCAGAGCCAGTCTGACGAGAAGGAGATCCTCAACATTGTTAGGGAAATTTCAATAACTCTTGGTATGCTGACAGGCTCCAAATTATAGTGATATGACCGGTCATGAGAACGCAGGGACACACAGAGATGGTGGTATCTGTGTAGCATTCTGGTTTATTGTACAATATACTCAATCTTTATGGGATCTTACAAAGTGAGTGGCTTTATGCCAAATACAATTAAAAATACAATTAATGTTGGCTTCCTAATACATCAGTTTCTTATCAATTCGGCCTTCTCTCCCCAGATGCGTAGCCTTGAGATACATCCTCTGACGCTCGTTAGTGAGTTTTGGCAGGACATATCTTAAGATAAGAACACAGTTCCTGAAACTTTGTGGTGGTCCCAATTAATTTTTCCAGCTACATTAGTCAAGATGAAATTTATCATATTTCTAAGTGAAAATCAGAAACCATACAAATATATATGTGTAGCTTAAGTATTAGAACAGACAAGCAAAGAGACAAAATGGAGTCCTTGTATTCCATCTTTTAGGCTGCAGCCCTAACAAATCCCCCATTTTGAAACAGTTCATCATGAGAAAGAGTCCATATCTGTGGTACATTCAAGGGTTCTACTCAACCCGAGCCGGACTTTGTATGCCAGATTCCACTGGGTGTGTTCTACTTGTGGGCACCCTGGACAATGGTCATAGATATTTACCAATTTCTGAATATCATTTTCCTCTACCTCGGTGTCCTTATGAATCATTGAAAATACACTTTTTAGTTCTGAAATTGAGGTAGGTACTGCCAACAAGCAGGTATGCAGTATGTCTTCACTACTCTTACCATACACATATTAGCAATATTTAATACATTCCAGGCCAAGTATTTTCACATATTGGCATGCCCTACTGCTCATTGCATTCATTCCCTTCTATGCCTTAGCTGCTCTGGAAGAATGGAAGAGGAAGAATGCAAAAAAACATGACAGTTATACCGCAGGCCATGAGGGATACAGGCCTCATTGCCCCTGGGGTTTGGTTGTCTTTTTGCAGTATGAGGCGTGAATCCAATTTGGTTTTCCCTCCAATTTGACTGAAATGCTGGTAGTCAACAGAACCTGGTAGGGACTATCAAATCTGGGTTCCCAAACTGTGCCTACAAATGTTGAGGAAAGTAGAGGCTCAGTCTTGGCACACTGCCAAACAAAATTTCATACGGAGACAATCCTATCTTCCTATTAGGTATGTACCTGACTGAGAAAAGGGCTAATGGAAGGGACTCAGTCCATGGTTTGCCCATTTCCTCCATTGCCTTTTTGTATTTTTAATTTCAGGGTACCGTTAATTCTTTCAACTACTATGTGGATGGTAGGGTGTGTGAAAGAGTTGGGATACACCTAGAGCAGACATGATATGTTGCATTATTTCACCTGTGAAGTGTGTACCTCTGTCTGACTCAATCACTTCCGGTACCCCGTATCTGCAGATTACCTCATTCATGAGCTTCTGTGCGGTTACCTGCTCATTTACCTTGGTAACAGGGTAGGCCTCCAACCTGAAAAGACATCAACAACAACAAGCACATATTCATACTTCCCAACAAGTGGGAGCTGAATGTAGTCAATTTGCAATCCCTGAAATGGGTAGCGTGGCCTAGGCAAGTGTTATTGTGGCTACTTTACCTTCTGTCCTGAGTTGCTTATGCAAGACTGGACAACTGATGCAGCAGAGAACCCAGGAGTCACCTGTCCTCATTCAAGCATTGACATCATTGCTGCTTTTGATAGGTGCATCTTTCCGTGCATCAGCTGGGCCATCATGGGGTACAAGGACCGTGGCAAGTTCTTTTGACTGTTCTCCATACTCCGTCTTGTCCTGATTTTTCCCATTTTTAGTCCATTTGTCCTTTTTTTTCCTTGCTGGCTTGTAACTATAAAGTCCTTAGCATATCAATGTCCAAATTTTTATCAATGTCCAAATTTTTGTCAATGTCCAAAGTTTTTGTCTTTGACTTATGCTGTCAGCCTCTTCTTTTCTTCTTTCTTCCACGGTTTGAGGGCCGCTGCCTTAGCTGTGCTTTCTGCGAGGGCATTGCCTCTTACTTCTCCAGTGTAGGAATTGGTGTGAGCTTTCCACTTTGTCAGGTAGAAGTAGGGCGTCCATGAGACTCTGCACCACTGCACCATTCTTAATTGGCTGTCCTGCTGGAGGTAATAAACTGTCTGGCCTTCCATATTTGGCCGTAATCATGAGCTATGCCAAATGCATAGCTAGAATCAGTGTAAAGGGTTGCCATCTTACCTCCTGCCACTCTACACGCCTCAGTGAGGGCCTTCAGTTCCGCTTCTTGTGCTGAGACATGCGGAGGCAGAGCTTCTGCTTTTAGGACATCTTGTTGTGTGACCACTTCATATCCAGTGTGGAGTCGTCCATCCTCACCCTGGTATTATCTAAAAAAAGCTCAAAATCTGCATTGTCAACAGGGGTTCCAGTAACTGTCCTTAAAACCTGAATTTTCTTGTTGCATCAATGCTAGACAATCATGCAGATTTTCTATTTCGAATAGATCAGAATCTTGTTGCGAGGAGCACTAGGGGGTAGTCCAATACCAACTCAGAAGATTTATCAACCATTGCCTGTACTACTGCCACCGCACAAACACATGAGGGAGCTCCTCAAGCCACTGGATCCAGCCTCATGGAGTAGTATCCAAGTGGCCGTGGTTGTCCTCTGTGCTTTTGTGTCAATACTGTTGTCACATGGCCAGAAAGTTCAGTACAGGAAAGAGTAAAGGGTGAAGTGTAGTTGGGAATACCCAAGGCTGGAGAGGCTAAGAATGGAGCTTCAGGGATGAGAGAGAAAGGAATGATTGAAAGACAGTCATAGAGTGGTTGCATAAGAGAGGAAACAGGGTGGATCCATGGGTGGCAGTATGAAACAAGGCCCAGAAAGGTGCGGGGTTTGGCAACGGATGTAGGTACGGGTATGGCCTGGATAGTAGCCTTTCGTTCCTCTGTCAGATGTCCAGTTTCTTGGGCTAAGCAATGACCCAGGAGAACAACCTTTGTTTTGCAGAATTGGAGTTTGTCTTTAGAGGCTTTACAGCCATTTTCTGCAGAAAAAAATTTACATTAAAATTGTGGCCTGTTGGCAGGCCTCCAAATCATCCGCACACAGTACCTACATGCGGTAGGTGTCTGGCTTCAGCGTCTTTTCTTGACTAGAAAAAGAGGGGTGTTTGCTGGAGAACGTATCTCGCGCAAAGCCCCCATCGGAACCAAGTCTCCCACTTGTTCCCCAATCAGCATTTTTCTTGTGGGAAACTAAGGGGATACTTTTTGATCCAGGGGTGTGTATCCTGGCTTCAGATTTACCATCATAGGGGGTACATCCAATTTCCCTATGTATGTCTTGGAGGTGGCCCACCATTTGTCAGGACCTGCGGAAAGCTGAGTTTCTGCAGCAGCTGTCAGGACAAACACATGAGCCGGATCCACCAAGAGAGCAGTTAGTTTACAAATTTCTTATGAACTGTCACCTGATGTCTCAACCTGTACCGATCCATTCGGTGAGAATTTGAAGGATGCAGATAAGGCTTGTAAGATGTCAGTGCCAATAACAGAGACATGAATTACAACAAGGCAGAATAATCTACAAACATCTATCAACATTGGAAATGTGACATCCTTTATGCAAATTCATTATTAATCTGATCCTGCCTGCAATGTCTCATCAAATTTGAGAAAAAAAAACTTTTCCTGACTGCCCAAGATTCTCACCCCCTCCTTTGTGAAAAAGAGAGGGGTGACCCATTACGTACTTTTACATCATCTAGTTCCACCCCTTTAATTCTCGCTTGCTTCTTCATTAGAGATGAGCGAGCACACTCGTCCGAGCTTGATGTTTGTTCGAGCATTAGGGTACTCGAGATGCTCGTTACTCGAGACGAACACCACGCGGTACTCTAGTCAAGTCCATTTCCTTCCCCGCATGTTTAGCACCATTTTCTAGCCAACACACATGCAGGGAAGGCATTACTACTTCCTCCTGTGACGTGCCAGGCCTATCTCACCCCCCTGCAGTGAGTGGCTGGCAAGATCAAGTGACCGCCGAGTACTTAAACTGTTCCCGCCCGCGGCTCGCCTCAGACACACACTGGGAGAGATTAGGGAAAGTGCTGCTGCTGATATACGGAAAGTGTTAGCGTCTTCCAGAACCCCAACGGTCCTTCTTAGGGCTACATCTGGATAGGGGCAGTAGTGCACCATTTTTTTTTTCATCTCGGGCTGTGCAGGCTATTACAGCTATAGCGTTCTCAATCTGCAGTGTATTATACAGAGTATAGGGAAAGTGTTGCTGAGATAGGGAAAGTGGTAGTGTAGGATCCTGTCTTCAAGGACCCCAACGGTCCTTCTTAGGGCTACATCTTACCATGTGCATTTTACTTGGTGCCTGCTGGGAGTAGTAGTGCTTCCATTTTTGTATTACACAGCTAGGCCTGTTTGCAGCCTTTCACTTAGACTTTTTTTCTGGCTGCAGTGCCATACAATCCCGCTCTCATCGAGAAAGTGCACTCCAATAATTCCTAGCCTGCTGCGAACTACCTCATTTATACCATTCTCTGTCTGCAGTGTATTAGACACAGAGTGCTGGGGCACAGCCACTTCTAGTGGGAGAGTTAGATACACCATACAGTTCATCTCCTCCATGCAAAAACTGCAAAGCTTCTTCGTTATGCGACATCGGACCTTGTGCATTTTAGTTGGGGCCTGCTGGGAGTAGTAGTGCTTCCATTTTTGTATTACGCAGCTAGGCCTGTTTGCAGCCTTTAATAATATTTTTCCAGGCTGCAGTGCCGTACTATACCGCTCTCACCGTGAAAGTGCACGCAAATTATTCCTAGCCTGCTGTGAACTACCTCATTTATACCATTCTCTGTCTGCAGTGAATTAGACAGCGGTCTCACCACTAAACAGTACTGTAATATTACCGGGGCCACTGCAAAGTATTTCAGCTCAGCCGCTGTGCAGAGCGTCTCACAATACCCTTTCCTTCGTGGGGTTGAGATCGCCGCAGTTACCAGCACTATCCACTGGCTTTAGAGTCTTCTCCCAATCCATACAGCCTCTATTATCTACAAGTCTCTACGAGCAGTAAATTACCCCTAGGTATCAGTGCAAGACAGCGGGTTACTTTTTTCAAGTCACAGCATAGAGCCTCCGCTATCTACAAGTCTCTGTGTGCGGTGAATTAGCCACAGTTGTCAATGCTGTACAGTGGGGTAATTTATTTGGGCCCTGCTCTATTCTTAATCTGCCATGATGAGGAGTAGGGGTAAGGGTCGAGGACGTGGACGTGGACGCGGACGCGGACATCTAAGCGAGGGTGTGGGCACAGGTCAAGTTCCTGGTCCAGGTGAATCACAGCGGGCTGCTGCGGGATTAGGAGAGAGGCAAGTTTCTGGGGTCCCCAGCTTCATATCCCAATTTATGGGTCCGCGTGGCAGACCTTTATTACAAAGAAAACAGTGTGAGCAGGTCCTGTTGTCTCGGGTCCCTGCCTTGAGTGGGAAAAAATGGCTCCTCTCTCACCTGAGGAGTTTGTCGTGACCGATGCCCAACCTTTGGAAAGTTCCCGGAGTCCGGGTGATGAGGCTGGGGACTTCCGGCAACTGTCTCTAGAGCTTTCAGTGGGTGAGGAGGAGGATGATGATGAGACACAATTGTCTGTCAGTGAGGTAGTAGTAAGGGCAGTAAGTCCGAGGGAGGAGCACACAGAGGATTCGGAGAAAGAGCAGCTGGACGATGAGGTGACTTACCCCACCTGGTTTGCTAAGCCTACTGAGGACAGGTCTTCAGAGGGGGAGGCAAGTGCAGCACCAGGACAGGTTGGAAGATGCAGTGGAGTGGCCAGGGGTAGAGGCAGGGCCAGAGCGAAGAATCCCCCAACTGTTTCCCAAAGCACCCCCTCGCGCCAAGCCTCCATGCAGAGGGCTAGGTGTTCAAAGGTGTGGATGTTTTTCAGACGACCAACGAACAATGGTGTGCAACCTGTGTCGCACCAAGATCAGCCGGGGAGCCACCACTACCAGCCTCCCCACCACCAGCATGCGCAGGCATATGATGGCCAAGCACCCCACAAGGTGGGACGAAGGCCGTTCACCGCCGCCGGGTCACACCACTGCCTCTTCCCCTGTGCCCCAACCTGCCACACAGATCCAATCCCCCTCTCAGGACACATGCGCGAGCGACTCCTGGCCTGCACCCACACCCTCACTTCCACTGTCCTCCCCCCCATCCAGCAATGTCTCAAATACGCCGCCACGCACCCGCATGCACAAGCTTTAAACATGCACATTACCAAATTAATCAGCCAGGAGATGCTGCCATACAGGCTTGTGGAAATGGAGGCTTTCAAAAACATGATGGCGGCGGCGGTCCCGCGCTACTTGGTCCCTAGTCGCCACTATTTTTCCCAGTGTGCCGTCCCAGCCCTACACCAGCACGTCTCCCGCAACATAAATCGTGCCCTCACCAACGTGGTTACTGGGAAGGTCCACTTAACCACGGACACGGGGACAAGTACTGGCGGGCAGGGCCACTATATCTCCCTGACGGCACATTGGGTGAATTTGGTGGAGGCTGGGATCGAGTCAGAGCCTGGGACCGCTCACATCCTACCCACACCCAGAATAGCGGATCCTACCTTGGTGCTGGTATCTGCAACACTTTATGTCACCTCCTCTAAACCCTCCCCCTCCTCCTACGCAACCTCTACCTCTCAATTAAGAAGTTTGAGCAGCACGTCGCCAGCAGTCGGTATGGCGTGGTGCAGCAGCACAGCGGTGGCCAAGCGTCAGCAGGCCGTGCTGAAACTACTCAGCTTAGGTGACAAGAGGCACATGGCACCCCAACTGTTGCTGGGTCTGACAGAGCAGACCGATCTCTGGCTTTCGCCGCTGAGCCTCCAACCGGGCATGGTCGTGTGTGACAATGGCCGTAACCTGGTGGCGGCTCTGCAGCTCAGCAGCCTCACACACGTGCCACGCCTGGCCCACGGCTTCAATCTGGTGGTTCAGTGATTTCTGAAAAACTACCCTCACTTGTCAGACCTGCTCGGCAAGGTGCGTCGCATCTGTGCACATTTCCGCAAGTCCACCACGGACGCTGCCACCCTGAGGACCCTGCAACATCGGTTTAATCTGCCAGAGCACCGACTGCTGTGCGACGTGCCCACACGGTGGAATTCTACGCTGCACATGTTGGCCAGCATAGAGCAATAGTGGAATACCAACTCCAACATTGGCGGTGTAGTGGGAGTCAGCCTCCCCAATTCTTTACCGAGGAGTGGGCCTGGATGGCAGATATCTGCCAGGTCCTCGGAAACTTTGAGGAGTCTACCCAGATGGTGAGTGGCGATGCTGCAATCATTAGGGTTACCATCCCGCTGCTATGCCTGCTATGAAGTTCGCTGTTTTGCGGTTGGAACAGGAGACGGGGGATGAGAGTATGTCGCTTGATAGTCAGACCACCCTCATGTCTATATCTCAGAGCGTTTTGGAGGAGGAGGAGAAGAGGGGGGAAGCAGGAGGAGGAGGAGGGGGAAGATACAGCTGGGCACACTGCAGAGGGTACCCATGCTGCTTGCCTCTTATCTGTTCAGCGTGTATGGGCTGTGGAGGAGGAGGATCTTGAAAGTCATCTTCCTACTGAGGACAGCCATGTCTTGCATACTGGTACCCTGGCACACATGGCTGACTTCATGTTAGGCTGCCTTTCTCGTGACCCTTGCGTTAGACGCATTCTGGCCAACACGGATTAGTGGGTGTACACCCTTTTCGACCCACAGTATAAGGAGAACCTTTCCACTCTCATTCCCGAAGAGGAAAGGGGTACGAGAGTGAAGCAATACCACAGGGCCCTGGTGAAAAAAGTGATGCTAAACTTCCCATCTGACAGCGCTAGTGGCAGAAGGCGCAGTTCCGAGGGCCAAGTAGCAGGGGAGGTGCGGAGATCAGGCAGCATGTCCAGCGCAGGTAGGGGAACACTCTCTAAGGCCTTTGCCAGCTTTATGGCTCCCCAGCAAGACTGTGTCACCACTCCCCAGTCAAGGCTGAGTCGGAGGGAGCACTGTAAAAAGATGGTGAGGGAGTACGTAGCTGATTGTACCACTGTCCTCCGTGATGCCTCTGCTCCATACAACTATTGGGTGTCAAAGCTGGACACTTGGCACGAACTGGCGCTGTACGCCCTGGAGGTGCTGGCTTGCCCTGCCGCTAGCAACCTGTCAGAGAGGGTGTTTAGTGCAGCTGGGGGAATCATCACGGATAAGCGTACCATCCGGTCAACTGCCAGTGCCGACATGCTTACACTCATAAAGCTGAACAAAGGCTGGATTTTCCCAGACTTCTCTTCTCCACCGGCGGAAAGCAGCGGTACCTAAAGATTCTTTTCACTGCAACCAGAGAAATAAGCATTCTCTATCACCGGAAAAAAAGGGGGAATTAGCTTTGTCAATCACTCTCGGATATTAGTCCTCCTGCTATTCCTCCTCCTGAAACATCATGTCATCACACTGAACTGCCAATTTTTCTGCGGCCCAAAAGGCTCTGCTTACAATTTTGTAACAATTTTTCAAAGTTTCAAAAGTATTGATACTTTAACAGGAACCAATTTTTTTTCACAGGGCTGCCTCTAGGCTCTGTTGCAAATTAAGCAACAGCGAGCTGTATCTTTAAAAAATATTTCTGGGTTTCACCTGCCCTCTCGGTTGAGAACTTTTTCAGGGGTACATTTGTACTCTTGATACACAAATTTTTCTGGCCCTTGCCTATACTGTTATCTAACTGATTTATCCGGCCTTCGCCTACACTCATGGTACACCAATGTTTCAGGGGTTTGCCTAAAACTCTTGCTACAGAAATGTTACAGGGGTCTGCCTATACTTTTACTACTGAAATGTTACTGGGGTCTGCCTCTACTATTACTACAGAAATGTTACAGGGGTCTGCCTATACTTATGCTACACAAATGTTACAGGGGTCTACCTATGTTTTTACTACAGAAATGTTACTGGGGTCTGCCTATACTTGTGCTACAGAAGTGTTACAGGGGTCTGCCTCTATTTTTTACTACAGAAATGTTACTGGGGTCTGCCTATACTTCTGCGGCAGAAATGTTACAGGGGTCTGCCTATACTCTTGCTACAGAAATGTTACTGGGGTCCGCCTATACTTGTGCTACAGAAATGTTACTGGGGTCTGCCTATACTTTTACAACAGAAATGTTTCAGGGGTTCGCCTATACTTCTGCTACAGAAATGTTACTGGGGTCTGCCTATAGTTTTACTACAAAAATGTTACTGGGGTCTGCCTCTACTATTACTACAGAAATGTTACTGGGGTCTGCCTCTACTATTACTACAGAAATATTACTGGGGTCTGCCTATACTTCTGCTACAGAAATGTTCTAGGGGTCTGCCTATACTTTTACTACAGAAATGTTACAGGGATCTGCCTATACTTCTGCTACAGAAATGTTACAGGGATCTGCCTATACTTCTGCTACAGAAATGTTACTGGGGTCTGCCTATACTTTTACTACAGAAATGTTACTGGGGTCTGCCTATACTTCTGCTACAGGAATTATACAGGGGTCTGCCCATACTTCTGCTACAGAAATGTTACAGGGGTCTGCCCATACTTCTGCTACAGAAATGTTACTGGGGTCTGCCTATACTTTTACTACAGAAATGTTACAGGGATCTGCCTATACTTCTGCTACAGAAATGTTACAGGGATCTGCCTATACTTCTGCTACAGAAATGTTACTGGGGTCTGCCTATACTTTTACTACAGAAATGTTACTGGGGTCTGCCTATACTTCTGCTACAGGAATTATACAGGGGTCTGCCCATACTTCTGCTACAGAAATGTTACAGGGGTCTGCCCATACTTCTGCTACAGAAATGTTACTGGGGTCTGCCTATACTTTTACTACATAAATGTTACAGTGGTCTGCCTATACTTTTACTACAGAAATGTTACAGGGGTCTGCCTATACTTCTGCTACAGAAATGTTACAGGGGTCTGCCTATACTTCTGCTACAGAAATGTTACAGGGGCCTGCCTATACTTTTACTACAGAAATGTTACTGGGGTCTGCCTATACTTCTGCTACAGGAATTATACAGGGGTCTGCCCATACTTCTGCTACAGAAATGTTACAGGGGTCTGCCCATACTTCTGCTACAGAAATGTTACTGGGGTCTGCCTATACTTTTACTACAGAAATGTTACTGAGGTCTGCCTATACTTTTACTACAGAAATGTTACTGGGGTCTGGCTATACTTCTGCTACAGAAATTTTACAGGGGTCTGCCTATACTTTAACTACATAAATGTTACAGTGGTCTGCCTATACTTTTACTACAGAAATGTTACAGGGGTCTGCCTATACTTCTGCTACAGAAATGTTACAGGGGCCTGCCTATACTTTTACTACAGAAATGTTACTGGGATCTGCCTATACTTCTGCTACTGAAATGTTACTGGGGTCTGCCCATACTTCTGCCACAGAAATGTTACAGGGGTCTGCCTCTACTTTTACTACAGAAATGTTACTGGGGTCTGCCTCTACTTTTACTACAGAAATGTTACTGGAGTCTGTTTATACCTTTGCTACAGGAATGTTACAGTGGTCTACCTATACTTTTACTACAGAAATGTTACAGGGATCTGCCTATACTTCTGCTACAGAAATGTTACTGGGGTCTGCCTATACTTTTACTACAGAAATGTTACTGGGGTCTGCCTATACTTCTGCTACAGGAATTATACAGGGGTCTGCCCATACTTCTGCTACAGAAATGTTACAGGGGTCTGCCCATACTTCTGCTACAGAAATGTTACTGGGGTCTGCCTCTACTTTTACTACAGAAATGTTACTGGAGTCTGTTTATACCTTTGCTACAGGAATGTTACAGTGGTCTACCTATACTTTTACTACAGAAATGTTACAGGGATCTGCCTATACTTCTGCTACAGAAATGTTACTGGGGTCTGCCTATACTTTTACTACAGAAATGTTACTGGGGTCTGCCTATACTTCTGCTACAGGAATTATACAGGGGTCTGCCCATACGTCTGCTACAGAAATGTTACAGGGGTCTGCCCATACTTCTGCTACAGAAATGTTACTGGGGTCCGCCTATACTTTTACTACAGAAATGTTACAGGGGTCTGGCTATACTTCTGCTACAGAAATGTTACAGGGGTCTGCCTATACTTTAACTACATAAATGTTACAGTGGTCTGCCTATACTTTTACTACAGAAATGTTACAGGGGTCTGCCTATACTTCTGCTACAGAAATGTTACAGGGGCCTGCCTATACTTTTACTACAGAAATGTTACTGGGGTCTGCCTATACTTCTGCTACTGAAATGTTACTGGGGTCTGCCCATACTTCTGCCACAGAAATGTTACAGGGGTCTGCCTATACTTTTACTACAGAAATGTTACTGGGGTCTGCCTATACTTCTGCTACTGAAATGTTACTGGGGTCTGCCCATACTTCTGCCACAGAAATGTTACAGGGGTCTGCCTCTACTTTTACTACAGAAATGTTACTGGGGTCTGCCTCTACTTTTACTACAGAAATGTTACTGGGGTCTGCCTCTACTTTTACTACAGAAATGTTACTGGGGTCTGTTTATACCTTTGCTACAGGAATGTTACAGGGGTCTGTCTGTATTATGGGTGCACTAAGTCTTCCCATTGCGGTGTTTTACCTATTTGGCACAAATAATACACTGACTGACTAGGGCAGAAATGTGGGCCGAGGCCAAGGTCCTTGGCGGGGTGATACTCTCCCATGTTTGGGCACTCTGATTTCTTCCTGTGTAATACCATCTTTGTGCAGTGACAGCATAGGCGAGCCCAAGGAACTCAAAGACTTCTCCTTGCAGTGTTAAGCTATCTGTATGGAGACACATGGATTTCCCATGTAACTCAGGGCACCTTGGGTCACACAAGGTGAAGGCTGGGACCGAGCTTGACCCTGGGCCCGCTCACGTGCTTCCCACACAGACTATAGCGGGTCCTGGTCATGGTTTCTTGGCCTTGTAATACCACCTCCTCCTCCTGCTTGGGGTCAGGGGATCAGCACTGGGCATCATGTATTTTCTCCCATGTTACCACAGTTATCTGAGACACTGGTTTGGGCCAAAGAAGAGGAGCGTTACTGCATTCATGAGACGTTCACAGCTGTACCAGCATCGGAGTCCGCTCTATGCCTGCGATTGCTAAGGGTGTGGGCAGAGGCCTATGTCCTCAGCGCAGTGAAAGTCTGCCATGCTTGGGCACTGTGATTTCTTCATGTTTAATACTGTCTTTGGGTTCCTTGGACTTGCCTATGCTGTGGGTGTACACAGACTTCCCATCGCAGTGTTTTACCTGTCTGGCACAAAGACACTGACTGACTTGGGTAGCGTGCAGAGTGCAGATGGCTTTCCCCTTGCGTTGTCGATTGACGTATCCGACACCTACACAGAATGAATAGTGTGTGGACACATGGATTTCCCATTGCTATATCACTCGCGGCACCTTGGGTCACACAAGGTGTTTGCTGACCCAGGGCCCACTCACATACTTCCTACACAGACTATAGCGGGTCCTAGTCATGGCCTTGTAATGCCACCTCCTCATCCTGCTTGGGGTCATGGGATCAGCACCGGGCAACATGTATTTTCTCTCGTGTTACCACAGTTATCGGCGGCACTGGTTTGGGCCAAAGAAGAGGACCGTTACTGCATTCATGAGACGTTCACAACTGTACTAGCATCGGAGTCCACTCTATGCCCGCGATTGCTGAGAGTGTGGGCAGAGGCCTATGTCCTGGGGGAAATCCAACTGCGCCAGGTTGGGCCTGTGGAACGTCTTCCTGGTTAATGCAGTCTTTGGAGCCGTGAAAGCAAACATAACTGATTTAATGAGAACTTCACAGCTGTACTAGCATCGGAGTCCGCTTCATGCCCGCGATTGCTGAGCGTGTGGGCAGAGGCCTATGTCCTGGGGGAAATGCAACTGCGCCAGGTTGGGCCTGTGGAATTTGTTCCTGGTTAATCCAGTCTTTGGAGCGGTGAAAGCAACCGCAAATAATTCAATGAGACGTTCACAGCTGTACTAGCATTGAAGTCCGCTTTTTGCCCACGATTGCTGAGGGTGTGGGCCGAGGTCCTTGGCGGGGTGAAACTTTGCCATGTTCGGGCGCTGTGATTTCTTTATGCGTAATACCATCTTTAAGTTCCTGGGGCTCGCCTTTGCTGTGGGTGCACAAAGACTTCCCATTGCGGTGTTTTACCTGTCTGACACAAACCCACTGACTGACTAGGGCAGAAAAGTAGGCCGAGACCCTTCGCATGGTGAAACACTGCCATGTTTAGGCACTCTGATTTCCTCATGTGTTATTAATACCATGCTTGAGTTTCTTGGGCTAGCCTATGCTGTGAGTGCACAATGAGTTCCCATTGTGTTGCTTTACCTGTCTGGCACAAATACACTGACTGACTAGGGTAAAAATGTGGGCCGAGGTCCTTGGCGGGGTGAAAGTCTGCCATGTTTGGGCGCTCTGATTTCTTCTTGTGTAATACCATCTTTGTGCACTGACAGCATAGGCAAGCCCAAGGAACTCAAAGACTTTCCATTGCGGTGTTAAGCTATCTAACACCTACACAGAATGAATTGATTGTGGACACATGGATTTCCCATTGCTATGTAACTCGCGGCACCTTGGGTCACACAAGATGGAGGCTGAGACCGAGCCTGACCCTTGGCCCGCTCACGTGCTTCCCACACAGAGTATTGCTGCATTGTGGAGATGTGTAGAAGTGCTGGGCTGGCACCTGAGTCCCCTTTATGCCCACATTTGTGGCTCCTGACAATTTTGTGACGGAGGTGGCATGGGATTGGAATGATTGTACGCCAATTTATCATCGATTTTCTACAGCATTGTGGGCTATCACCCCCCCCTTTCAAAGAGGGTCGCTGCCTGGCCCTGCCAACCCTCTGCAGTGTGTGCCTCCGGTTCCTCCTCATGGCAGATGTACTTATAAATAGACATGAGGGTGGTGTGGCTATGAGGCCAGCGTGTGGCATGAGGGCAGCTGAAGGCTGCGCAGGGAAACTTTTGTGTGCGCTGTGGACGCAGGGTCATGCGGGGGGGTGGGCAGCATGTAACTCAGGAGAAGAGGCAGCGGTGTCACCCGCAGGCAGTGATTGTCCTTGGTTGCAGGTAGTGTGGTGCTTAGCTAAGGTGTGCCTTGCTAATGAGGGTTTGTCCGAAGTAAAAATTATTAGGGGGGGCAGACTCTTTTCCCCGTTGTGGCTTAATAGTGGGACCTGGGAGCCTGAGATGCAGCCATGCATGCTGCCCCTGCCCTTTCCTATCCAGTTCTGTGGTGTTCCATGACTTTCGGATGTTTTCCAGAGTTTCACAAGTCATGACCTATGCGGAGCATCGGTCATATGCAAAAATGCTCGAGTCGCCCATTGACTTCAATGGAGTTCGGTACTCAAAACGAGCTCTCGAGCATCGCGGAAGGTTCGACTCGAGCAACGAGCACCCGAGCATTTTGGTGCTCGCTCATCTGTATTCTTCATGCTTTCATTTGAAATTTACAATCTGCACATCCATATGCTGAGAAGGGGGGGGGGGGGGGGGGAGAAAAACTTTTATCCCCAGTCAATATCTGCATCACTTACATTCATCACAGCCTTAAGACTGGTCATTAACTCTCATCCATCCATGGGGTCAAGTCTGTCTCTCTCATATTAATATTAAGCCTCCACAGAAAGGCTGACTAGAGACATTTCTCCTACAGAACATTCTCAGAGACAGAGTACAATACTATCAGCATTTAGCAGTTATACACACGTCCAACCAATCAGTGAACTGACATTTACACAAAGAACAGCAAGAATATACCTTAAAATCCCTATATGTTTTCTATTTTTAAGACAGTATAATGCACTTAATTCATTACAAGTTTCTTATTTCATTAATGCTTGGCTTCCTTCTCTTTCTATGACCCTGAATCGGTCCGAGAATGACAGCCCCCACCTTTTCTAACTAACTCTGTTATCTCTCTGCAAAACAGCATAATAGCTAAGATATTAGAAAACAGTCAGAATATTCGGACTTTAAACAACATTAATCATTAGTCATTACAAGAGGTATATTTCTCTGAGAATCTGAAACACAGACTGAACAAAGTTCTTTTAGTTTAAATGGCAGGAAATAGTTAAACACATGGAAAAGAAAACCTGCTAAGCGCTTCTAACAGTGCAACATTTTCTGCATTTTTAACCCTTGTATTCTTAAAAGCCCCCACAGATGTGAGTGGGGTATAGCTTTCTTACACTTGTATGAAGGAGACTAAAATGTACAACAAAGATTAGATTACATAACATCAAGACATACAAGACAAACAATAATGGTTATTTGTCACGTAATTGTCCACAGATTCTGCATGAACTTGCTTTATGTCACAGGGGAACACAGACTATAAAAGAATTCCCTTTCTCTGATAATCTACACTTGCCTTAATTCATCTGTCTAACATACATTTATCTAACCTTCGTGACTATCTCTGAATCTTTCCCAAACTTGCTGGTCTAAGACTCCATTCTCCCAAAATTCTAAACAACTGCTTTCCTCAACAACTTACTACATTCTCTACCCACGGCTAACTTGCTTTCTCTGTCTTTTACTATTTCTCTAGCTGTTTTCCATATAAGCATACTCCTTGCCCTGTACGTTTCCCATATTGTCTGTTCTTAGTGCCCCCTTAACTCTTCCCTGACTCTATTTTTCCTCTTTTACAAAAGAAGATTTCCCAAGGAGTTACTATTTAAAGTTAGTCCTGTTCTATCTAGGCTCCTCGCAAACCAAAATTGTAAGGGGGCTCCAGGGCTCACTGCTGCCCCTTTAGATGTTTTCTGCAAACCTGTTCCAATGCTGGGGGTCTAATGCTATACCCCGCCTGCTCTAACAATTTAGTACATCTTTTACCTACTGCATCCTTGCAGTCTTCCATACCTTATCCTGTTTACCAGCAATATTGCCCATGGCTGGTGGCTCATGTATACCAAGAGGCTTATTGTTTTTAATCATTCATACACATAAAACAATCCCCTGGCCGTTGAGATATACAGTGAAAATACAGGGGGCCATGTCCAGACTCATTGCCCTGGCGGCAGGAACTCCTTACAGCTTTGCTGATCTGATGGTTCTGTTAACGTGGGACACAGAGATTTATATTTGCATCCTAGAGGTCAGGGTTCACAGATCAGTTCCGCTCATCTCAGCCACTCACTCATACACAAACAATCATGCAATAAAAACAAAACAGAAGCGTATCTTGGTCTGTTTGGTTTTTACTTTCCTATTTTTCTAGCCTACACCCTTCTTCCCTCCACCTCCACTACTTCTCTTAGAGACTCCCAGGGGTTCCTAAACTATTGTTCCCCCTTTTATTATGGCTTCCGCAGTTTAACACCGTGCACTTCAGAGGTCGGTTAAAGGGTTAAATGGTTCGTCACTATATTTTGACTTTTCCCATATTTTACAGGCTAACCATAGGACTAAACAAAACCAGAAACAAAAACCCACTATCATGCAAACCTGTTACCACCCAGACAGCATACTCAGCCCATAGGTTCTTATGGACTCGAGGTATTACAAGGAAGCATGCACACCTACCCTCAGATCTGGAGAAAGTTCAACCAGGAAACACAGATAAGATCGGCAAGATAATGTCTTACCGTACAGCGCTGTTTTTCAGTCTGTGGTTCCAGGTTGCTCTCCTCCTTGATCCGAGAATCGGGGTACAATGATCATCCTTTTTCATCTCGATCCCCACAGTTGGGCGTCAGTTTGTTAGGGAAATTTCAATAACTCTTGGTATGCTGACGGGCTCCAAATTATAGTGATATGACCGGTCATGAGAACGCAGGGACACACAGAGATGGTAGTTTCTGTGTAGCATTCTGGTTTATTATACAATATACTCAATCTTTATAGGATTTTACAAAGCGAGTGGCATTATGCCAAATACAATTAAAAATACAATTAATATTGTTTCTTAATACATCAGTTTCTTATTAAACGTTTCCTTCTCACTCCATATGCATAGCCTTGAGATACATCATCTGACGCTCGTTAGTGAGTTTTGGCAGGCCATATCTTAAGATAAGAGTATAGGAAACTTTGAGGCAGTCCCAATTAATTTTTCCAGCTGCTTTAGTCAAGGTGAAATTTATCATATTTCTAAGTGAATGTTAGAAACCATACAGTGAGTATTAAAAGTATTAGAACAGACAAGCAAAGAGACAAAATGGAGTCCATTTTCTGCAGCCCTTACATATGAGAAGTGCTGGATGCTCACATTTTGGGGGCTTACACCAGCGCTGAGCTGTTCTGTTTGTCTCCATGCTAGGAGCTGAACAACATGTAAACCTGGACGGCGCCAATTGGACCTCATTGACTATAATGGGATCTGTTTGGCTTCCTGCATGATGACAGAATGTTTCCTGGATGACATAGTGCAGCATACTGTGCTATCTTGTTCGTGACGCCATGCTGGATCTGTGCCCAAGCACCAAAAGGATCCTCCGCTGCAGATGGGACCTGGGATCTGACTTAGGATTCACAACCCTCATTATTGCATAGGATTTAAAGGGGTTGTCTCGAGGCAACAGTGATTTTTTTTTATTGCCCAGTCCCCCTTCTTAAGCATACATTACTATGCAGCAGTGTAAACGGCTTTTAAAGCCGGGTTTCTACTCACAGTTCTGGTGTTTCATCAACTTATAAAACGGTTCCCAAAGATGGCCGCCGGTTCTTTTCCCAAGGTGCACTGCGGTTTTCTCCCATGGTGCACCGCACTTGCTGTAGCCCGACGTGCGCGCTCCCGAGACGCTACCAGCTGTGTTTCCCTGACAACCAGACGCCCCGCAGCCACCGACCGGACCCCACAGCCACCGACCGGGCCTCGGGATTGAACGCGGCCAACCACGGCACACGCTCTTGGGCCACAGTCACCCACCGCCAGGCAGCAGGTAACCGGCACTAGGCCCCGGCTCCCCCGCGCTAGGCCCCGACTCCCCCGCGCTAGGCCCCTGGCCCCAGCGGTAGGCCCCTGGGCCACAGCGGTAGGCTCCGGGGCCCAGCGGTAGGCTCCGGGGCCCAGCGGTAGGCTCCGGGGCCCAGCGGCAGTCCCCTGACCACAGACGAAGGCTCCGGGGCCCAGCGGTAGGCTCCGGGGCCACAGCGGTACAGTCCCCCCTGTGCACACATCACCCCCGACCCCTCACTTACATGGGCGGCTTCACAGCGGGGTGGCTTCACGGCTGAGCGGCTGGGCGGCTTCACGGCAGGGCTGCTGGGCTGCTCAAGTTTCTGCACCCCTCTCTAAGAGAGGATGGTAGCAGAATGGCCGCTCCAGCGTGCTCCCGAGAAGTTACAGCTCGTCTGCGCATTCGCAGAAGAGCTGTAGTGGCGAGCATGCTGAAGCGGCTCGTGCTCAGAGCAGAAGACCGGACTGCGCAAGCGCGTCTAAAAAAGCAAGAAGCCAGCGAAATTAGACAGAGCCATGGAGACGGGGACGCTAGCAACGGAGCAGGTAAGTGAATAACTTCTGTATGGCTCATATTTAATGCACGATGTATATTACAAAGTGCATTAATATGGCCATACAGAAGTGTATAGACCCACTTGGTTTCGCGAGACAACCCCTTTAAGTCATTATTATTATTGGCTTCACTGCTTATTGCTAATAAATAAAAGTGTAACAACAAGCGGCTCTCGGTCGTTCTTCTCAGGGGTTATTATTAGAGATGAGCGAACACCAAAATGTTCGGGTGTTCGTTATTCGGAACGAACTTCCCGCGATGTTCGAGGGTTCGTTTCGAACAACGAACCCCATTGAAGTCAATGGGCGACCAGAGCATTTTTGTATTTCGCCGATGCTCGCTAAGGTTTTCATGTGTGAAAATCTGGGCAATTCAAGAAAGTGATGGGAATGACACAGAAACGGATAGGGCAGGCGAGGGGCTACGTGTTGGGCTGCATCTCAAGTTCACAGGTCCCACTATTAAGCCACAATACCGGCAAGAGTGGGCCCCCCCCCCCCTCCCAACAACTTTTACTTCTGAAAAGCCCTCATTAGCATGGCATACCTTTGCTAAGCACCACACTACCTCCAACAAAGCACAATCACTGCCTGCATGACACTCCACTGCCACTTCTCCTGGGTTACATGCTGACCAACCGCCCCCCCCTCCCCCCACAGCGCACACCAAAGTGTCCCTGCGCAGCCTTCAGCTGCCCTCATGCCACACCACACTCATGTCTATTTAGAAGTGCGTCTGCCATGAGGAGGAACCGCAGGCACACACTGCAGAGGGTTGGCATGGCTAGGCAGCGGCCCTCTTTAAAAGGGGCGGGGCGATAGCCCACAATGCTGTACAGAAGCAATGAGAAATAGAATCCTGTGCCACCGCCATCAGGAGCTGCACACGTGGGCATAGCAATGGGGAACCTATGTGCCACACACTATTCATTCTGTCAAGGTGTCTGCATGCCCCAGTCAGACTGGTAATATGTACCTTAACAGTAACCGCGTTGGTGGTAATGTGGTGGTGACTGCGGACCTAGTAGCACGGTTGTATTTTGTTGGTTTTCGGAATGTGGCCAGGATTAAGTGGGCCGTGGCGGGGTGATGGTGTGGGGGCTCTCTTGTTGTGTCGGTAAAGGTGAAATTCTTGGACTGCCACCAGACGAACCAATGCAAAGACATTTGCCAAGAATGTTTTCCCTGTTCGAGGAGGAGGGGGATGTTTTTGAGGCACTACGTGTCCTCTCCACGTGTCCGTGGTTATATGCACCTTTACAGTAACCGCGTTGGTGGGAAATGGCCTCGCCGCCATCATGTCTTTGGGAAGCCTCTGTTTCCACACCCCAGAGACATACCATTAGCAGCGGTATGGGCAGAGCCCAGAATTCGTAACATTTCAGCCGTAGCATTAGGACAGGCCCCACTAACATATCACTAGCAGCATTATAGGAGGAGCGCAGTCTTCGTTCCATGTCAGCAATAGTAGCACTCAAGACAGGCCCCAGTAACAATTCCGAAGCAGCAGTATAGCGGGAGCGCAGTCTTCGTTCCATGTCAGCAATAGTAGCACTCAAGACAGGCCCCAGTAACAATTCCGAAGCAGCAGTATAGCGGGAGCGCAGTCTTCGTTCCATGTCAGCAATAGTAGCACTCAAGACAGGCCCCAGTAACAATTCCGAAGCAGCAGTATAGCGGGAGCGCAGTCTTCGTTCCATGTCAGCAATAGTAGCACTCAAGACAGGCCCCAGTAACAATTCCGAAGCAGCAGTATAGCGGGAGCGCAGTCTTCGTTCCATGTCAGCAATAGTAGCACTCAAGACAGGCCCCAGTAACAATTCCGAAGCAGCAGTATAGCGGGAGCGCAGTCTTCGTTCCATGTCAGCAATAGTAGCACTCAAGACAGGCCCCAGTAACAATTCCGAAGCAGCAGTATAGCGGGAGCGCAGTCTTCGTTCCATGTCAGCAATAGTAGCACTCAAGACAGGCCCCAGTAACAATTCCGAAGCAGCAGTATAGCGGGAGCGCAGTCTTCGTTCCATTTCAGTAGCCTTAGTATAGCCAAGGCCCAAGTTACATTTATGTAGCTAAAGTGTAGGCCAACCCCACACACCTTTCTGTACCATGAGTGCAGGCGAAGAACATACAAATTGCTATGATTACACTGTAGGTGAGGGCCCCAAAATTTGGTGTACCAACAGTACTAATGTACCTCAGTAAAAATTGACCATGCCCAACCAAGATGGCAGGTGAATCGCTTTGGTTAATGTGGCTTAAGTGGTAACTAGGCCTGGAGGCAGCCCAGTGTAACGAAAAATTGGTTCAAGTTAAAGTTCCAACGCTTTTAAGCGCATTGAAACTTATAAAAATTGTTCAGAAAAATTATTTGAGTGAGCCTTGTGGCCCTAAGAAAAATTGCCCGTTCAGCGTGATTACGTGAGGTTTCAGGAGGAGGAGCAGGAGGAGGAGGAATATTAGACACAGATTGATGAAGCAGAAATGTCCCCGTTTTGGATGGTGAGAGAGAACGTAGCTTCCATCCGCGGGTGCAGCCTACGTATTGCTTACGTATCGCTGCTGTCCGCTGGTGGAGAACAGAAGTCTGGGGAAATCCAGGCTTTGTTCATCTTGATGAGTGTTAGCCTGTCGGCACTGTCGGTTGACAAGCGGCTACGCTTATCCGTGATGATTCCCCCAGCCGCACTAAACACCCTCTCTGACAAGACGCTAGCCGCAGGACAAGCAAGCACCTCCAGGGCATACAGCGCTAGTTCAGGCCACGTGTCCAGCTTCGACACCCAGTAGTTGTAGGGGGCAGAGGCGTCACCGAGGATGGTCGTGCGATCCGCTACATACTCCCTCACCATCCTTTTACAGTGCTCCCGCCGACTCAGCCGTGACTGGGGAGCGGTGACACAGTCTTGGTGGGGAGCCATAAAGCTGGCCAGGCCCTTAAAGACTGTTGCACTGCCTGGGATGTACATGCTGCTCGATCTACGCACATCCCCTGCTACCTTGCCCTCGGTACTGCGCCTTCTGCCACTAGCGCTGTCGGCTGGGAATTTTACCATCAGCTTGTCCGCAAGGGTCCTGTGGTATAGCAACACTCTCGAACCCCTTTCCTCTTCGGGAATCAGAGTGGGCAGGTTCTCCTTATACCGTGGATCGAGCAGTGTGTACACCCAGTAATCCGTCGTGGCCAGAATGCGTGCAACGCGAGGGTCACGAGAAAGGCATCCTAACATGAAGTCAGCCATGTGTGCCAGGGTACCTGTACGCAACACATGGCTGTCTTCACTAGGAAGATCACTTTCAGGAATTCTCCTCCTCCTCCTCCTCAGGCCATACACGCTGAAAGGATCACAGGCAATCAGCCGGTGTACCGTCAGCAGCGGGCCAAGCTGTCTCTTCCCCCTCCTCCTCATCCTCATGCTCCTCCTCCTCCTCCTGTACGCGCTGAGAAATAGACAGGAGGGTGCCCTGACTATCCAGCGGCATACTGTCTTCCCCCGCCCCCGTTTCCAAGCGCAAAGCAGCTGCCTTTATGGTTTGCAGGGAATTTCTCAAGATGCATAGCAGAGGAATGGTGACGCTAATGATTGTAGCATCGCCGCTCACCACCTGGGTAGACTCCTCAAAATTACCAAGGACATGGCAGATGTCTGCCAACCAGGCCCACTCTTCTGAAAGGAATTGAGGAGGCTGACTCCCACTGCGCCGCCCATGTTGGAGTTGGTATTCGACTATAGCTCTACGCTGTTCATAGAGCCTGGCCAACATGTGGAGCGTAGAGTTCCACCGTGTGGGCACGTCGCACAGCAGTCGGTGCACTGGCAGCTTAAAGTGATGTTGCAGGGTGCGCAGGGAGGCAGCGTCCGTGTGGGACTTGCGGAAATGTGCGCAGAGCTGGCGCACCTTTCCGAGCAGGTCTGACAAGCGTGGGTAGCTTTTCAGAAAGCGCTGAACCACCAAATTAAAGACGTGGGCCAGGCATGGCATATGCGTGAGGCTGCCGAGCTGCAGAGCCGCCACCAGGTTACGGCCGTGGTCACACACGACCATGCCCGGTTGGAGGCTCAGCGGCGCAAGCCAGCGGTCGGTCTGCTGTGTCAGACCCTGCAGCAGTTCGTGGGCCGTGTGCCTCTTATCGCCTAAGCTGAGTAGTTTCAGCACGGCCTGCTGACGCTTGCCCACCGCTGTGCTGCCACGCCGCGCGACACCGACTGCTAGCGACGTGCTGCTGCTGACACATCTTGATTGCGAGACAGAGGAGGAGGAGGGTGCTTTAGTGGAGGAAGCATACACCTCCGCAGATACCACCACCGAGCTGGGGCCCGCAATTCTGGGGGTGGGTAGGACGTGAGCGGTCCCAGGCTCTGACTCTGTCCCAGCCTCCACTAAATTCACCCAATGTGCCGTCAGGGAGATGTAGTGGCCCTGCCCGCCTGTGCTTGTCCACGTGTCCGTAGTTAAGTGGACCGTGGCAGTAACCGCGTTGGTGAGGGCGCGTACAATGTTGCGGGAGACGTGGTCATGCAGGGCTGGGACGGCACATCGGGAAAAGTAGTGGTGACTGGGAACTGAGTAGCGCGGGGCCGCCGCCTCCATGATACTTTTGAAGGACTCCGTTTCCACAACCCTATACGGCAGCATCTCAAGGCTGATGAATTTTGCTATGCGGACGGTTAACGTTTGAGCGTGCGGGTGCGTGGCGGCGTACTTGCGCTTGCGCTCCAACAGTTGCGCAAGCGACGGCCGGACGGTGCGCTGAACTACACTGCTGGATGGGGCCGAGGACAGCGGAGGTGAGGGTGTGGGTGCAGGCCAGGAGACGGTAGTGCCTGTATCCTGAGAGGGGGGTTGCATCTCAGTGGCAGGTTGGGGCACAGGGGGAGAGGCAGGGGTGCAAACCGGAGGCGCTGAACGGCCTTCGTCCCACCTTGTGGGGTGCTTGGCCATCATATGTCTGCGCATGGTGGTGGTGGTGAGGCTGTTGGTGTTGGCTCCCCGGCTGAGCTTTGCGCGACAAAGGTTGCACACCACTGTTCGTCGGTCGTCAGGCGTCTCTGTGAAAAACTGCCAGACCTTAGAGCACCTCGGCCTCTGCAGGGTGGCATGGCGCGAGGGGGCGCTTTGGGAAACAGTTGGTGGATTATTCGGTCTGGCCCTGCCTCTACCCCTGGCCACCGCACTGCCTCTTGCAACCTGCCCTGCTGATGCCCTTGACTCCCCCTCTGAAGACCTGTCCTCCTGAGTAAGCGTTGCACACCAGGTGGGGTCAGTCACCTCATCGTCCTGCTGCTCTTCCTCCGAATCCTCTGTGCGCTGCTCCCTCGGACTTACTGCTCTTACTACTACCTCACTGCAAGACAACTGTGTCTGATCGTCATCGTCCTCCTCACCCACAGAAAGTTGTTGAGACAGTTGGCGGAAGTCCCCAGCCTCTTCCCCCGGACCCCGGGAACTTTCGAATGGTTGGGCATCAGTAACGATAAACTCCTCTGGTGGGAGAGGAACCGCTGCTGCCCAATCTAAGCAGGGGCCCGAGAACAATTCCTGGGAGTGTTCCCGCTCCTGAGCAGGTGTCATTGTAGTGGAGTGAGGAGGCTGGGAGGAAGGAGGAGCAGCAGACAGAGGATTCGGATTTGCAGCAGTGGACGGCGCAGAACTGCGTGTTGACGATAGGTTGCTCGAAGCACTTTCTGCCATCCAGGACAGGACCTGCTCACACTGCTCATTTTCTAATAACCGTCTCCCGCGTGGACCCATTAATTGGGCGATGAATGTGGGGACGCCAGAAACGTGCCTCTCTCCTAATCGCGCAGCAGTCGGCTGCGACACACCTGGATCAGGAGCTCGGCCTGTGCCCACACCCTGACTTGGCCCTCCGCGTCCTCGGCCGCGTCCACGTCCTCTAGGCCTACCCCTACCCCTCAGCATGCTGTATTACCAGTGATTTGATTTCACAGGCAGCTAATAAATTGGCGCAAGACTGCAGGCCAAATATAATTTTTTCCCTTTTTTGAAAACGAAAGGCCCCACTGCCCCTAGTGAATGTATAATCTAAGTTTAATAACTGTGCTGTTTTCCTGCTAATGTGTCACAGAACGTGAGGGTAGCAGAGTTATTAACTGTGGCAGAGCAGGTATTTTTTTTCCCAATTAAGGAAAGCAAATGGCGAAGCCAGCAGTAAACCGTAGCTGGGTGCGTCTGATTTTTAAAGGTTGCACACGCAGCCGACACGTGTGCACCGCCCTTAGGACGGACAGAGGCAGGACAAATAGAATTATTTTCCGTTTTTTTGCACCAAAAGGCAGCACTGCGTATATTCTATGAACATGAGAAGTTTAATAACTGTGCTGTTTTCCTGCTAATGTGTCACAGAACGTGAGGGTAGCAGAGTTATTAACTGTGGCAGAGCAGGTATTTTTTTTCCCAATTAAGGAAAGCAAATGGCGAAGCCAGCAGTAAACCGTAGCTGGGTGCGTATGATTTTTAAAGGTTGCACACGCAGCCGACACGTGTCCACCGCCCTTAGGACGGACAGAGGCAGGACAAATAGAATTATTTTCCGTTTTTTTGCACCAAAAGGCAGCACTGCGTATATTCAATGAATAATAACTGTGTTGTGGCCCTGCCTACACAATTCTTTCCCTGCAGTATCAATGGAGGGTGCAATGCTCTGCAGAGGCGATTTTGAGAAGTAAAAAAAAATGCAGCACAGCTAACAGCAGCCTGGACAGTACTGCACACGGTTAAATATGGCCCTAGAAAGGACCGTTGAGGTTCTTGAAGGCTACACTCACTCCTAACACTCTCCCTGCCTATGCAGCACTTCTGTCCCTAATGCCGGGTGCAACGCTCTGCAGAGGCGATTTTGAGAAAAAAAAATTTGCCACTGCTAACAGCAGCCAACACACAGCTATCAGTGGCCCTAATAAGGACCTTTGGGGGTCTTGAAGCCTACACTAACTACCAATTCTTTCCCTACAGCAGCTCCGGTACAAACAGCACTGTCCCTCATCTAACTCACACGGCATCTGAGGCGAGCCGCGGGAGGGGCCGACTTTTATATTCGGTGACACCTGATCTTCCCAGCCACTCACTGCAGGGGGGTGGTATAGGGCTTGAACGTCGCAGGGGGAAGTTGTAATGCCTTCCCTGTCTTTCAATTGGCCAGAAAAGCGCGCTAACGTCTCAGGGAAGGAAGTGAAAGTAACCAGAACACCGCATGGTGTTCGTTACGAATAACGAACATCCCGAACACCCTAATATTCGCACGAATATCAAGCTCGGACGAACACGTTTGCTCATCTCTAGTTATTATATCTCACATTTACCATGGTGAGTTAGACAAGACTTCTCCATAGTCCATCATCCTCTATCCCGATATAATATAAGGCTGCAGTCAAACAATATGATAATCCACCACAACGGCCGGATGGACAATATCAGAGACGTGAAATGTCAGATGTTGCGTTATATCAATTGTATCACTGGGTCCTTATGTGGGGTCTGTGGCGGGTTCTGGAAGGGGCTCTGAACTATATTCCCACACCACATCTGAAGCCGCTCCTAGGGTTCTTTCACACGGACATATTCGCATGCACAATACATAGAGGATAAAACCCATTGACGGGTATTGACACAAATGAACATGTGGAAAAAGTACAGTAAAATGCGCCATTATGCATGCAAAAAAGCCTCGTACATGGCACAAATATATTTGCTCACATATGCTCCTGCGTATTTGCGCACGCAAAAACACACGTAAGCATGCTCCCACTGATTTTAATGGGCAATTAAGTTTAATTAGTTAGATATGTGCTATTTTTGTGCTCAATACGCATGAAAATAGAACGCGCTGCGTATTTTTTTGCACGAACAGAATTTGTACATGTTAACGAACCCATTTAAACCAATGGGTTCTAGTCACTGCGTATTGTACGCGGACGTCAAGCATAATACGCAGCGCAAATGAGTTCCTGTGAATAAGACCTAACTCACCGACACAAAGCAGAAGTATACAGTAGCAGATAAACCAATCACAGCCATAGCATTGGCTCATCCAGCGCTGCACTGATTGGGTGAGCAGTGGTTGAAGAACCAATCAGAGCCATCGCTTTCTGGAGGTGAATCCTGTAACCAGTAAGCGATGTTGTACGAGCGGCTGAGGACTGCGGAAACCTCTAGGAAGCAGCAGTAGGGACCCGGTCCAAGGCTGCTGGGTAACGTATTCTTTCTTTTTTTAATGTAATGTAACTAATAGTTATTTCCGGGGAAACAGGTTACATATATATATATATATATATATATATATATATATATATATATATATATATATATATATATATATACACATATATATACATATACACACACATATATATATATATATATATATATATATATATATATATATATATATATAAAAAGACGAAAGCCCTCACTGACTTACTCACTGACTGACTCGCCAAAAGTTCTCCAACTTCCCGATGTCGTAGAAGCATGAAATTTGGCACAAGCATAGATTATCTCCAAAATAGGAAAAGTAATTGGGTCCCAACTCGATTATTCAATTCTAGCGCAAAAGAATTGGCATCAAAATTTTACGTACATAATCTAAATCTGTCACTTCCCAATGCCATAGAAACTTAAAACTTGGCACGAGCATTGATTATGTCATAAATAAGAAAAGTTAGTGTGTCCGAACTCGATTATTCAATAATATGCGCAAAAGAATTAGCGTGCAAATTTTACGTACGGAATCTAATTCTCTCACTTCCCGGTGTCATAGAAACTCGAAATTTGGCAGGAGCATTAATTATGTCAGAAATAGGAAAAGCTAATGGGTCCCAACTCGATTATTCAATTCTATGCGCAAAAGAATTAGCGTCCACATTTTACGTACGGAATCTAATTTTCTCACTTTCCGGTGTCATAGAAACGTGAAATTTGGCACGAGCATTGATTATGTCAAAAATAGGAAAAGCTAATGGGTCCCAACTCGAATATTCAATTCTATGTGCAAAAGAATTAGCGTCCACATTTTACGTACGGAATCTAATTTTCTCACTTTCCGGTGTCATAGAAACGTGAAATTTGGCACGAGCATTGATTATGTCAAAAATAGGAAAAGCTAATGGGTCCCAACTCGAATATTCAATTCTATGTGCAAAAGAATTAGCGTCCAAATTTTACGTGCAGAATGTAATTTCTTCACTTTCCGGTGTCATAGAAACGGGAAATTTGGCACGAGCATTGATTATGTCATAAATAGGAAAACCTAATGGGTCCCAACTCCATTATTCAATTCTATGCGCAAAAGAATTAGCGTCCAAATTTTACGTACATAATCTAAATCTCTCACTTCCCAATGTCATTTTATATAAAGGAAACGTTGCATGGTTACCTCCACGTGGTGTTTCCTGGGTAACGCAGAGAACTATGCAAAATGGTGAACATATGTTTTTCCTCAGTATCTCTAAAGTAACCACGACTTCATAAGATTTTCCATGTGAACACCAGATAAACACCAGTACCAAATTAACTCGGGCGAAGCCGGGTATATCAGCTAGTATATATATATATATATATATATATATATATATATATATATATATATATATAATATATAAAATCACTCCTGGATACAGCAGCCGTCCTTGTCCTTACCGGATCAGATGGAGAAGGAGAGGAGACCTGGCCCTGTGTGTAATGTGTCTGGTCCGCGATCGCTGCATCTTCTCCTCCCGTGAACAGAGGAAGCGCTGCCTGATCTCTGCGCTGGCTTAGGGCCTATTCATACTGGCAGATGTTCATCTGTGAATGCAGCAGTCTGTTCTCCAAATATGGATGAAAGCACAGTATTTAACGGATCCATTGACTATAATGGGTCAAACGTAGTCAAAATATGTGTAGGTTTTTAAGCTTTTTTTTTTACTGGACTGAGAAGCGCAGCTTGCTGTGTTCTGTCCCTCAAAAAACGTGTGGAAACGTATGCCATTTTTTAACATTGCCTCGGCCAGTGGAAAATGTCTGGAAACGTGCGGCTTCCCACAATAACATGTTACCCTCTATCCACCATATGGGGGATAACTTGCTGATCGGTTGGGGTCTCACTGGATCTGTGACAAGGTGCGTTGTCTTGCTGGAAGTATGGCCGACCATTCCCAGAGTATTACCCCATTGTTGGCAGCACATTATTGTCTAGGATGTCAGGGTTCACCTCTGTGATCATGGTTCTTGCCACTACAAGCAACGGGCTAAGACCATGCCAAGTAAAACATCCCCAGACCATAAGGGAACCTCCGCTGTGCTAAACTGTTGGTACAATATACTCAGGTGTCGCAGGAGTCACAATTGCGACCCTGCCCTTTAGCAAATGTTGCCTGTGCCCCTACCGTGGGTGGCACCCAGGAAAGGAAGGGGAGGGACTGTTACCCGGGGAGCCGGCAGCCAGTTAACAGAATCAAGTTATCAGGTCATTTTTGCTGCAATGTGTACACATTAAAAACAAGAATGCAAAAATTAAAGAAAAGGAGGCGGTCCTTAAGGCCCCCTGTCCACGGCCGTGATTTCGCTTGCGGTAAATAGCCGGTAAATCACACCATCTGAAGTTTTTCAGAACGTTGATATGGAAAGCGCCGGCCCCGAGTCCATGAGCAGAGAATTATTGCGATTCTCCGCTCGCGGCCGGCAATTTGCAGAATGCGGCGAATTGCCGCTATTCTCCGTGGTCAGCCTATCTGTCAGATTAGGCTGACAGCAGAGATCCGTCCAGGCGATGGAGATCTGCCAGGGGATACCGCAACGCCCATGGACAGGGGCCTAAGGGGTTAAATCTCTTCCATGAGTCAGTACTACAATACACAGATGTTTCTGCCCAAAAATTTTAAGTATCTGCGCGCCACAAGTGACAAGAGCCACTATTTATTCAAGACGGACGAGCAGATGTGAACCGTCACATGTCCCACAAGCTCAGGAAACGCGGCTCCTCCTCCGCTGATGTCACTTCGGTAAACATCTCCGGGATCCGACAGCGAGGAAACAGCGGATCCGTCTTCAGGTCAGACACGAGGTACCGGAGAGCGGACAGTCTGCACTGCAGGCTGATACTTTGTATCATACATTGTAGCGAACTGTCAGGACACGAGGGGGCGGCGCTGCTGCTGCGTTCCGCTCACAGGGGGTTTGGCTGCTTTGGGACCTTTCACACGGGACAGAATTGTCCGCCGGACGCAGCGCAGATGGGGGTTTAGTTAATTAGTGCAGGTTTTGCTGTGTCTTTAATTGCAGAATGCGTTCTGCGGCTCGCCTTGCTGACTTTCTTGCTTTTTTCTTTACTTAAATTGTGGAATTCCATCTCCCGTATGTTAGAAATCCACAACAACTACGCAAGACGTCCTTCATTGCACAGCGGAAATTACATCTTGTGCTTTTGAAGGTAAACAATTTAACCCCTTCATCCCCATCCTGCCATGGTTTGCATGTGTTGGTTAAAGGGTTATACTGATATAATTTTTTTTCTTCTAAATTCTCTTTATTTATCAGCAAAGTGATTTTTACGTTTTTTCTTCACAGCAGACGATATTTTGACTTCTTTCAAATTTTTATTTCCTTTATATCTTTTTATTACAAATGTTCTCCAAAAGGAGCAGAAACCCCTTCAGGAGACCCTGTAATACTCTGCCCGTGTAGCTGCGGTTACAAGTTCTTACAAGATGCTTTTGCACTGACCAGTTTCTCTCCTGCCTCCATAGAGGAGCGGCCACCGCCTTGTTTTATGACGCATGGATGTAGCAGAGCCGAGCTAGTCAGACGTCTGGTTCTAGTACAGTATTATACAGATACTGTAAGGCTGCGTTGGGGACAGTTCAGGGTTTCCGTCTCTCTGCTCCATTTTTGGAGGAGTTTTATTTCAGTTTCTCTCCTCCAAAAACGGAGCAGAGAGACAAAGACCCTGAACTGACCCTAACGCTGGTGTGAAAGCAGCCTTACATGTATGGGCGGTTACTAGAACACGGCTCCAGAAACCGTGCCGCCAGCAAGCCAAAGAAAAGGACACACTTGTCAAAATTGGCAGTGGAGTACATAGAACTTACGGCGCTTCATAGCAAAACTTAGAATTGACCCCCCCCAGGAGGGAGACTCCTCCCACTGCGGTCCCTCTGATTACAGCACGGTTGCTCTGAGACTGCTGCGAAGGAGGAGGACGGTGCCGCACAGCAACTGTGGGGAGAGGTGGGAGGAGTCAGGTGGGAGGAGTCTCCTGGTTACGTCAACGACCAAGAGAAGCGTGGAGCGTGGGAAGCCGGGAGTGAACACCAGCTATAGCGAAAATCTATAGAAGCCAAATCAGAAGGCTAAATCCAGATTAGCAACGAGTTGAGCTAGAACACTGTAACTGGTGACCCCTGTGGCGGTACAACACAGATTTAGGACGGTGCGTTAATGTCAAACCAAGGCACAGACGGCACATTATTTTTTTACAAAAAGTTCTTTACTGAACGTATGCGGTATACGGTATTCCTATCCTGAGGAGGGTACGTTCGTTGTGGAATACCTGGCATTAAACCAGTGGCGGGTCTAAAGGCCCAGGGGCCCGGGTGCAGAAAGTTCAGCTTGCCCCCCCACCCTATTGCTCTTCATGGCTGCTGGCTCCGATCTGCCCGAAATGTTGCATCGCTGGAACTCCTAAGCGGCCCAATGATGCAGAACTAACGGCGAGGGATGTTGTAAGAGTTTTAAAAGATTAACCCCTTGAGTGGCGGGTTTCCTACCACCCTGTCGTGCCCACCAGGGCAGGTTTTTTAAAATGGTCTAATCATTGAATTTCAACTAATTTTGCAGTTGCGTCTCAAGAGCCATAACTTTTTCATTTTTCCATTGACATGGCCATATAAGGGCTTGTTTTTTGCGGGACAAGTTGTGATTTTTTAAACAGGGGGGAGGAAAAAAAGAAATGGGGGAAAAAAGAAAAAAAGGGGCCATGTCATTAAGGGGTTAAATAATGCATTAACTTCCTTCTCTGGGTCATTATGACGCATGGATACCACATGTGTGATTGTATTTTTGATTTTTTTACAAAGTAAAGGGAGACAAGTGTTTTTATTATTTTTTTTATAATTTTTTGACTTTTTAAAAAAAAATTTAATTTTTTTTTTGTCCCTTTAGGGGACTTCCACAGGGACCCATCAGGACCCCTGATCACATTCCGGGGGTCCGATGGTGACAGCCCTTTACATGCTGCAGTCACAGCCCTTTACATGCTGCAGTCACATAGACTGCAGCATGTAAAGGGTTAACACAGCAGAGATCGGAGGCTTTCTCTGATCTCTGCTGTAAGAGCAGGTACCTAGCTGTCCTCTGACAGCTAACAACCAGCTCTCCCTGCCACAGAGACCATCCGCTTGCTTCTGACAAGCCGATGGTCTCTATGGCAACCTGTATACAAAGCAGGAGATTGCCGGCATATCGGCAATATCTTCTGCTGGTTTTTCAAAGCCCTTGCTTTGCTCTCTGTGGGACTGTGCAGGCAGAGCACAATGTCACAGCTTGTGGCATTGTGCTCTGCAGCTCCCATAGTGATACATAGCCCGGAAATCTTCCGGGCTATATCGCTATGAGCAGTGGAGCTCGTCCCGGAAAATTTCCGGGCGTGCCACTCAAGGGGTTAAGGGCACGAGCTCCGGAACACATGCATCACCCCGCCCCGCCAAGAGAGGGGCAAAATAAAGCTACAGGACCCATCTGTTAGTAAACGGATCACAGGTGGAGCTTTCTTTTATTGGTATTATCCATTTTTGATTTTTCTTCTTTTTGACCGCTATGTTGTCTTCCAGCCGCCAGTTAGCTCTGCACGCTCTCCCTATCCAGCCGTTACTGCAGTGACCGCCTCGGAGATGGCCCACAGGAGATGGCGGCGAAGCTGTTAGGGATCCCTTCCTTCCTGTATCTCCTCTGATCTCCTTCCACTTTGACCCCTTAATGACCCTATTCCCTCTCACCTCCTTAAGTTTGTTTCCCTGACTGTCATTGGTCACCTAATAATATTCAACCTGTCTCTTTCTTCAGGCATCTTTCCCTCCTCCTTTAACCCCTTATGGACCAGGCTGTTTTGTACCCTAAGGACCAGACACTTTTTAGGGATTTTACCCGTGTGGCGGTTTTACTGCCCTATTTTGTTTCTTCTAGCTACCAAAATTATTTTTACTGCGTTTTTTTCTGTGACATATAAGGCAATTTTTTAAAATATCTTTTACACTGACTTTTCTTTCCGTTTTTTAGTTTTATTGTGGGTTAAATGCTAAAAAAAATATGTTTTTTAACATTTATAGTTTTTTTAAAATTTAGTATATTTATGCTAAAATAAAGTATGGGAACGGGTTCCTCTATTTGTTGCGAATGCTTTGATATATAGTATGTATGGTTTTGGTTTACAGGACGCAACGGTTTTGGTTGGCGGCGGCTTTGGGTTACTTTTAGAGATGAGCGAACACCAAAATGTTTGGGTGTTCGTTATTCGAAACGAACTTCCCGCGATGTTCGAGGGTTCGTTTCGAACAACGAACCCCATTGAAGTCAATGGGCGACCCGAGCATTTTTGTATTTCGCCGATCCTCGCTAAGGTTTTCATGTGTGAAAATCTGGGCAATTCAACAAAGTGATGGGAACGACACAGAAACGGATAGGGCAGGCGAGGGGCTACATGTTGGGCTGCATCTCAAGTTCACAGGTCCCACTATTAAGCCACAATAGCGGCAAGAGTGGCCCCCCCCCCCTCCCAAAAACTTTTACTTCTGAAAAGCCCTCATTAGCATGGCAAACCTTTGCTAAGCACCACACTACCTCCAACAAAGCACAATCACTGCCTGCATGACACTCCGCTGCCACTTCTCCTGGGTTACATGCTGACCAACCGCCCCCCCTCCCCCCCACAGCGCACACCAAAGTGTCCCTGCGCAGCCTTCAGCTGCCCTCATGCCACACCACGCTCATGTCTATTTAGAAGTGCGTCTGCCACGACGAGGGACCGCAGGCACACACTGCAGAGGGTTGGCACGGCTAGGCAGCGACCCTCTTTAAAAGGGGCGGGGCGATAGCCCACAATGCTGTACAGAAGCAATGAGAAATAGAATCCTGTGCCACCGCCATCAGGAGCTGCACACGTGGGCATAGCAATGGGGAACCTATGTGCCACACACTATTCATTCTGTCAAGGTGTCTGCATGCCCCAATCAGACTGGTAATATGTACCTTAACAGTAACCGCGTTGGTGGTAATGTGGTGGTGACTGCGGACCTAGTAGCACGGTTGTATTTTGTTGGTTTTCGGAATGCGGCCAGGATTAAGTGGGCCGTGGCGGGGGGATGGTGGGGGGGCTCTCTTGTAGTGTCGGTAAAGGTGAAATTCTTGGACTGCCACCAGACGAAGCAATGCAAAGGCATTTGCCAAGAATGTTTTCCCTGTTGGAGGAGGAGGGGGATGTTTTTGAGGCACTACGTGTCCTCTCCACGTGTCCGTGGTTATATGCACCTTAACAGTAACCGCGTTGGTGGTAATGTGGTGGTGACTGCGGACCTAGTAGCGCGTTTTTATTTTGTTGGTTTTCGGAATGTGGCCAGGATTAAGTGGGCCGTGGCGGGGGGATGGTGGGGGGGCTCTCTTGTAGTGTCGGTAAAGGTGAAATTCTTGGACTGCCACCAGACGAACCAATGCAAAGGCATTTGCCAAGAATGTTTTCCCTGTTGGAGGAGGAGGGGGATGTTTTTGAGGCACTACGTGTCCTCTCCACGTGTCCGTGGTTATATGCACCTTAACAGTAACCGCGTTGGTGGGAAATGGCCTCGCCGCCATCATATCTTTGGGAAGCCTCTGTTTCCACACCCCAGAGACATACCATTAGCAGCGGTATAGGCAGAGCCCATAATTCGTAACATTTCAGCCGTAGCATTAGGACAGGCCCCACTAACATATCACTAGCAGCATTATAGGAGGAGCGCAGTCTTCGTTCCATGTCAGCAATAGTAGCACTCAAGACAGGCCCCAGTAACAATTCCGAAGCAGCAGTATAGCGGGAGCGCAGTCTTCATTCCATGTCAGCAATAGTAGCACTCAAGACAGGCCCCAGTAACAATTCCGAAGCAGCAGTATAGCGGGAGCGCAGTCTTCGTTCCATGTCAGCAATAGTAGCACTCAAGACAGGCCCCAGTAACAATTCCGAAGCAGCAGTATAGCGGGAGCGCAGTCTTCGTTCCATGTCAGCAATAGTAGCACTCAAGACAGGCCCCAGTAACAATTCCGAAGCGGCAGTATAGCGGGAGCGCAGTCTTCGTTCCATGTCAGCAATAGTAGCACTCAAGACAGGCCCCAGTAACAATTCTGAAGCAGCAGTATAGTGGGAGCGCAGTCTTAGTTCCATTTCAGTAGCCTTAGTATAGCCAAGGCCCAAGTTACATTTATGTAGCTAAAGTGTAGGCCAACCCCACACACAATTCTGTACCATGAGTGCAGGCGAAGAACATACAAATTGCTATGATTACACTGTAGGTGAGGGCCCCAAAAAATTGGTGTACCAACAGTACTAATGTACCTCAGTAAACATTGGCCATGCCCAACCAAGATGGCAGGTGAAACCCATTAATCGCTTTGGTTAATGTGGCTTAAGTGGTAACTAGGCCTGGAGGCAGCCCAGTTTAACGAAAAATTGGTTCAAGTTAAAGTTCCAACGCTTTTAAGAGCATTGAAACATATAAAAATTGTTTAGAAAAATTATTTGAGTGAGCCTTGTGGCCCTAAGAAAAATTGCCCGTTCGGCGTGATTATGTGAGGTTTCAGGAGGAGGAGCAGGAGGAGGAGGAGGAGGAATATTAGACACAGATTGATGAAGCAGAAATGTCCCCGTTTTGGATGGTGAAAGAGAACGTAGCTTCCATCCGCGGGTGCAGCCTACGTATTGTTTAGGTATCGCTGCTGTCCGCTGGTGGAGAAGAGAAGTCTGGCGAAATCCAGCCTTTGTTCATCTTGATGAGTGTTAGCCTGTCGGCACTGTCGGTTGACAGGCGGGTACGCTTATCTGTGATGATTCCCCCAGCCGCACTAAACACCCTCTCTGACAAGGCGCTAGCCGCAGGACAAGCAAGCACCTCCAGGGCATACAGCGCTAGTTCAGGCCATGTGTCCAGCTTCGACACCCAGTAGTTGTAGGGGGCAGAGGCGTCACGGAGGACGGTCGTGCGATCGGCTACGTACTCCCTCACCATCCTTTTACAGTGCTCCCGCCGACTCAGCCTTGACTGGGGAGCGGTGACACAGTCTTGGTGGGGAGCCATAAAGCTGTCCAGGCCCTTAAAGACTGTTGCACTGCCTGGGATGTACATGCTGCTCGATCTACGCACCTCCCCTGCTACCTTGCCCTCGGTACTGCGCCTTCTGCCACTAGCGCTGTCGGCTGGGAATTTTACCATCAGCTTGTCCGCAAGGGTCCTGTGGTATAGCAACACTCTCGAACCCCTTTCCTCTTCGGGAATGAGAGTGGGCAGGTTCTCCTTATAGCGTGGGTCGAGCAGTGTGTACACCCAGTAATCCGTTGTGGCCAGAATGCGTGCAACGCGAGGGTCACGAGAAAGGCATCCTAACATGAAGTCAGCCATGTGTGCCGGGGTACCTGTACGCAACACATGGCTGTCTTCACTAGGAAGATCACTTGCAGGATCCTCCTCCTCCTCCTCCTCCTCAGGCCATACACGCTGAAAGGATGACAGGCAATCAGCCGGTGTACCGTCAGCAGCGGGCCAAGCTGTCTCTTCCCCCTCCTCCTCATCCTCCTCATGCTCCTCCTCCTGTACGCGCTGAGAAATAGACAGGAGGGTGCCCTGACTATCCAGCGACATACTGTCTTCCCCCGGCTCTGTTTCCGAGTGCAAAGCAGCTGCCTTTATGGTTTGCAGGGAATTTCTCAAGATGCATAGCAGAGGAATGGTGACGCTAATGATTGTAGCATCGCCGCTCACCACCTGGGTAGACTCCTCAAAATTACCAAGGACATGGCAGATGTCTGCCAACCAGGCCCACTCTTCTGAAAGGAATTGAGGAGGCTGACTCCCACTGCGCCGCCCATGTTGGAGTTGGTATTCGACTATAGCTCTACGCTGTTCATAGAGCCTGGCCAACATGTGGAGCGTAGAGTTCCACCGTGTGGGCACGTCGCACAGCAGTCGGTGCACTGGCAGCTTAAAGTGATGTTGCAGGGTGCGCAGGGTGGCAGCGTCCGTGTGGGACTTGCGGAAATGTGCGCAGAGCCGGCGCACCTTTACGAGCAGGTCTGACAAGCGTGGGTAGCTTTTCAGAAAGCGCTGAACCACCAAATTAAAGACGTGGGCCAGGCATGGCACGTGCGTGAGGCTGCCGAGCTGCAGAGCCACCACCAGGTTACGGCCGTTGTCACACACGACCATGCCCGGTTGGAGGCTCAGTGGCGCAAGCCAGCGGTCGGTCTGCTCTGTCAGACCCTGCAGCAGTTCGTGGGCCGTGTGCCTCCTATCTCCTAAGCTGAGTAGTTTCAGCACGGCCTGCTGACGCTTGCCCACCGCTGTGCTGCCACACCGCGCGACACCGACTGCTGGCGACGTGCTGCTGCTGACACATCTTGATTGCGAGACAGAGGAGGAGGAGGAGGAGGAGGGTGCTTTAGTGGAGGAAGCATACACCTCCGCAGATACCACCCCCGAGCTGGGGCCCGCAATTCTGGGGGTGGGTAGGACGTGAGCGGTCCCAGGCTCTGACTCTGTCCCAGCCTCCACTAAATACACCCAATGTGCCGTCAGGGAGATGTAGTGGCCCTGCCCGCCTGTGCTTGTCCACGTGTCCGTTGTTAAGTGGACCGTGGCAGTAACCGCGTTGGTGAGGGCGCGTACAATGTTGCGGGAGACGTGGTCGTGCAGGGCTGGGACGGCACATCGGGAAAAGTAGTGGCGACTGGGAACTGAGTAGCGCGGGGCCGCCGCCTCCATGATACTTTTGAAGGACTCAGTTTCCACAACCCTATACGGCAGCATCTCAAGGCTGATGAATTTTGCTATGCGGACGGTTAACGTTTGAGCGTGCGGGTGCGTGGCGGCGTACTTGCGCTTGCGCTCCAACAGTTGCGCAAGCGACGGCTGGACGGTGCGCTGAACTACACTGCTGGATGGGGCCGAGGACAGCGGAGATGAGCGTGTGGGTGCAGGCCATGAGGCGGTAGTGCCTGTGTCCTGAGAGGGGGGTTGGATCTCAGTGTCAGGTTGGGGCACAGGGGGAGAGGCAGGGGTGCAAACCGGAGGCGCTGAACGGCCTTCGTCCCACCTTGCGGGGTGCTTGGCCATCATATGTCTGCGCATGGTGGTGGTGGTGAGGCTGTTGGTGTTGGCTCCCCGGCTGAGCTTTGCGCGACAAAGGTTGCACACCACTGTTCGTCGGTCGTCAGGCGTCTCTGTGAAAAACTGCCAGACCTTAGAGCACCTCGGCCTCTGCAGGGTGGCATGGCGCGAGGGGGCGCTTTGGGAAACAGTTGGTGGATTATTCGGTCTGGCCCTGCCTCTACCCCTGGCCACCGCACTGCCTCTTGCAACCTGCCCTGCTGATGCCCTTGACTCCCCCTCTGAAGACCTGTCCTCCTGAGTAAGCGTTGCACACCAGGTGGGGTCAGTCACCTCATCGTCCTGCTGCTCTTCCTCCGAATCCTCTGTGCGCTGCTCCCTCGGACTTACTGCCCTTACTACTACCTCACTGCAAGACAACTGTGTCTGATCGTCATCGTCCTCCTCACCCACAGAAAGTTGTTGAGACAGTTGGCGGAAGTCCCCAGCCTCTTCCCCCGGACCCCGGGAACTTTCGAATGGTTGGGCATCAGTGACGATAAACTCCTCTGGTGGGAGAGGAACCGCTGCTGCCCAATCTAAGCAGGGGCCCGAGAACAGTTCCTGGGAGTGTTCCCGCTCCTGAGCAGGTGTCATTGTAGTGGAGTGAGGAGGCTGGGAGGAAGGAGGAGCAGCAGACAGAGGATTCGGATTTGCAGCAGTGGACGGCGCAGAACTGCGTGTTGACGATAGGTTGCTCGAAGCACTTTCTGCCATCCAGGACAGGACCTGCTCACACTGCTCATTTTCTAATAACCGTCTCCCGCGTGGACCCATTAATTGGGCGATGAATGTGGGGACGCCAGAAACGTGCCTCTCTCCTAATCGCCTCCCCTACCCCTCAGCATGCTGTATTACCAGTGATTTGATTTCACAGGCAGCTAATAAATTGGCGCAAGACTGCAGGCCAAATATAATTTTTTCCCTTTTTTGAAAACGAAAGGCCCCACTGCCTCTAGTGAATGTATAATCTAAGTTTAATAACTGTGCTGTTTTCCTGCTAATGTGTCACAGAACGTGAGGGTAGCAGAGTTATTAACTGTGGCAGAGCAGGTATTTTTTTTCCCAATTAAGGAAAGCAAGTGGCGAAGCCAGCAGTAAACCGTAGCTGGGTGCGTCTGATTTTTAAAGGTTGCACACGCAGCCGACACGTGTCCACCGCCCTTAGGACGGACAGAGGCAGGACAAATAGAAATATTTTCCGTTTTTTTGCACCAAAAGGCAGCACTGCGTATATTCTATGAATAATAACTGTGTTGTGGCCCTGCCTATACAATTCTTTCCCTGCAGTATCAATGGAGGGTGCAATGCTCTGCAGAGGCGATTTTGAGAAGTAAAAAAATATGCAGCACAGCTAACAGCAGCCAGCACAGTACTGCAGACGGTTAAATATGGCCCTAGAAAGGACCGTTGAGGTTCTTGAAGGCTACACTCACTCCTAACACTCTCCCTGCCTATGCAGCACTTCTGTCCCTAATGCCGGGTGCAACGCTCTGCAGAGCCGATTTTGAGAAAAAAAAAATTGCCACTGCTAACAGCAGCCAACACACAGCTATCAGTGGCCCTAATAAGGACCTTTGGGGGGTCTTGAAGCCTACACTAACTACCAATTCTTTCCCTACAGCAGCTCCGGTACAAACAGCACTGTCCCTCACTAACTCACACCGCATCTGAGGCGAGCCGCGGGAGGGGCCGACTTTTATATTCGGCGGACACCTGATCTCCCCAGCCACTCACAGCAGGGGGGTGGTATAGGGCTTGAACGTCACAGGGGGAAGTTGTAATGCCTTCCCTGTCTTTCAATTGGCCAGAAAAGCGCGCTAACGTCTCAGGGAAGGAAGTGAAAGTAACCCGAACACCGCATGGTGTTCGTTACGAATAACGAACATCACGAACACCCTAATATCCGCACGGATATCAAGCTCGGAAGAACACGTTCGCTCATCTCTAGTGAAGACCCTTAAGGCTATCATGGATATTTGCCTATTAAGCCTCGCCTCTAGCAGGGCTGAATAGAATGCCTGCGAAAGTACAATATACTGGAATACTGAAGTATTGTGGTATATTGTATAAGCGATCCAATTGTCACTAGTTCAAGTCCCCTATGAGAACTAAAAAACTAAAAAAAATTAAATGAAGTTTTTTTTTAAAATATTACAAAATTTTTTTGAAGTTTAAAAATCTCCTTTACCCATTGTTAATACCAAAAAAATCAAAACAGAAAAAAAATCAAAATATTGTATTTGGTATCACCGCACCTGTAAACGTCAGATCTAATAAAATAACACATTACTATTTCACACAGGAAACACCAAGAAAAAAATCTCTAAAGCCAGAATCAGTTTCTTTGTGACTCCATGACGCAAAAAAAAAAAAAAAATTGAAAAAAAAGTGATCAAAAAGTCATGTAACCCATCAAAGTTCCAATAAAAGCTGCAGATCACCCCATTAAAAAAAAGAAAAAAACACACACACAGTTCTATGGTTGAAATTATAACCAAGTTATGGAGGTCAGAATGTGGTAACAAAGGCAAATTTCTCTTAAATATTTTTTTTTTTTTTTTTTTAATAGGAAAATATAATAAAAACTGAATTCAGTGTCGCTGTTTTTGTACTGAACCACAGGATTCAATGAGCAGCTCGTTTTTACCCCACTGTGAATGCTGTAAAATCAAACACCCCCTAAAAAAACTAAGAAAAATCTTTGCAATTGCATTTTTACTTAAAGGGGTTGTCCCGCGCCGAAACGGGTTTTTTTTTTTTTAAACCCCCCCCCCCCCCCCGTTCGGCGCGAGACAACCCCGATGCAGGGGTTAAAAAAGCAAACCGCTCAGCGCTTACCTGAATCCCGGCGGTCCGGCGTCTTCATACTTACCTGCTGAAGATGGCCGCCGGGGTCTGCTCCCTCCGTGGACCGCAGCTCTTCTGTGCGGTCCATTGCCGATTCCAGCCTCCTGATTGGCTGGAATCGGCACGTGACGGGGCGGAGCTACACGGAGCCGGCATTCTGCACGAGCGGCTCCATTGAAGAGAGCAGAAGACCCGGACTGCGCAAGCGCGGCTAATTTGGCCATCGGAGGGCGAAAATTAGTCGGCTCCATGGGAACGAGGACGCTAGCAACGGAGCAGGTAAGTAAAAAACTTTATATAACTTCTGTATGGCTCATAATTAATGCACAATGTACATTACAAAGTGCATTAATATGGCCATACAGAAGTGTATAGACCCACTTGCTGCCGCGGGACAACCCCTTTAACTTCACCCCACTTAAATGTTTCAGTCTTTCAATACATTACGTGGTATCTTAAATGGTACCAATAAAAAATACAGCTTGCCCTGCGAAAAAAAAAACCAAGCTCCCATACGACTCTGTAGATGGAAAAGTAAAAAAAAATTATAGTTCTTGGAACATGCAGACAAAAAGACACAAAAAGACACAGGACCGGTCTAAGAGGTGAAGACTAAAGTCTTCGATCCGGTAGAATTAACCATAGGCATACAACCCCCAGTAAAGATGATGGAATCCCCACAATTAGAGGGCGGTCACCCCGATCACAGATACTTTCAGAAATCTTCCCCGTTGTTTTATGTAATGTCTGCAGGAAAGCTCTCTTTTTAAAAAAGTGGTAAAACATAAAATAAATAGACTTGCTAAATGCACTGACCCACAGAACAAAGTGCACCTCATGTTTATTGCGCTGTGAATGCCATACCCCTCCACACACCCCTTTTTTTTTCAATTTCACCCTCTTTTTTTTAAGAAGGCGTAATGCACTTTATGTACATTAAATAGTACTATTGAAAATTACGACTTGTCCATCAAATAAACGAACCAAGCCTTCGACAGCTCTGTCAACGGAAAAAGAAAAGTTTTGGAAGGCGTCAAATAAAAAGCGAAAATGAAAAAATAAAACCTCTCTGGTCTTGAAGGGGTTAAGGAGAAGCAATCAAGGAGGGTGCATATTTGGATGAGAGTGAATTCTCAGTTTGCCAAGGAGGTGATATCGGAACTTCTGACTGATGCCTTTCTAATGACAGAAATAAACATGACTGCTTGATGAAAACACGGGCCGCCGTATTGACAGTTCTTAAAGGGGTATGTTCCTAATGTACCTTTGATATATCTGCCTAAGGGCGCCGTCACACTTGCGATTGCGATATCGCAGTTTTTTTTACTGCAAATGTCAATAGGTCTTTCTAATGTTAATATCACATCACACAGAAATTGCGCATTTCTAACATTAGAAAGTCCTATTGACATTTGCGGTAAAAAAAACTGCAATATCGCGATCGCAAGTGTAAAGGCACCCCAATGGTGGCTGCCAGCAGCCTGAATGGTAGACTTGCCTGATGCATTGAGAGTGCAAGAGATCTACCAGCCTAAGGTAAAAACCTGGACAATTGTAGTCAAGTGTTGCAATTATCATTTTTGAGATTGTTTCTTTCAAGCGTGGTTCTCTTAGTTGGCGACTTCAGTAGGACGTCGCTGGTCAGCCTTCTTTCCCTACTGCTCATTCTCTTGTAAAACATCTCTAAAAAGTGTAAAGTAACCTGCCAGCAGGTCTTCAATCTCCCTGCAGTGCCTCCACAGGTGAAATGAAGTATTGCAGAAGGTCCATTAAAATCAAAGAGTTGTCCACAAAATACACTGACACACTGGGTCCTCCTTCATATTCTTCACAGCTGCTCTCCACTGTGGCAGGACCAGAATGCCTGACTCCCCTCTACTAATTGGGTTGTCTCATCAGAGACAAACATTTTGGGACTGCAGCCTCTGGCAGAGTGGGAGCCCTTCTTACAAAGTAGTCCTCCATTCTGCCTTACGTAGGGGGTTCCTGAACTGGTGGCCTTCTTTATGATGTCTACATACCCTAATAGATGGATGATGGTTGTGTTCCTTTACAGTGATGTCCCTAATAGGATGCATGAAAATGAGACGTCTCCACCAGAGAGCCCCTTTAAGTAATGACTGTTACTTTGTGTTCCAGATAACCGCCAGCTTGGTGTTGAACATCGTCAGCTGTCTAGCCGCAGCTTGTGGAGGAATACTTTTTGCTCTTAGTGTAGGCATAGAACACACTGACCCCACCGATTTTCACTGGTGGACATGTTGTGCGTATTACAATAATGATACGCAGTGCCTAGGAGCATTCACTCCCTGGGTAAGAATCATTTCATTTCCTTCCCTTATATCGACCGTCACTATGCAGCAGCTGTGAGCAGCACCACTTTTAGAAATTGTATAAGTCTAGAAAAACCCAGCTGTTGTCTTCCAGAAACAGCGCCACTCTTGTCCGTTGGCTGTTTCTGGTATTGCAACAGATCGCATTCACTACTTGCATTAGTCATATTTCAGTAAATATTCATCTTTGACGAAGGCTCTGCTCACATCACGGTTTATATTCAGTTTCCATATCCCCGGATGTCTGCCATTGACTTCCATCATCCAGGAATCTATGCCAGGCAGTACACTGTTATGTAGCATCCAGTTACATTGGAAGGGCGGTCAATTTAGGATTTTGATACAGGCAAAAAAGCCAACCCCCCTGTAATTCCCTCCTGCAGTCCGACTCCCGTCCATTTTCTCCCTGATGTTTTTTATTAGTTTTCACCACCAATAATAATATAACACCGGACATTTATCACATAGGGGGTTATTTCTACATACAGGTTACTACAAATGATCCCCCGATGTGTGACCCCCGATGTGTGACCCCCGATGTGTGACCCCCGATGTGTGACCCCGATGTGTGACCCCCGATGTGTGACCCCCGATGTGTGACCCCGATGTGTGACCCCGATGTATGACCCCCGATGTGTGACCCCCGATGTGTGACCCCGATGTGTGACCCCCGATGTGTGACCCCCGATGTGTGACCCTGATGTGTGACCCCGATGTATGACCCCCGATGTGTGACCCCCGATGTGTGACCCCAATGTATGACCCCCAGAACTCCCGTTATTGACACTCAGATACAGAAATTTGATATCAATGGAAGCAGAAACTCAATACGTTTTGTTGCACAACATCAAAGATGTTCTCCCCCTCAGAGGTGATCAGTGTGACCCCCATTGTCACCGGACACGCAGGGAGCCTGGAGGTAGGTTCCTGCCGTACACGTTGTAGCGGATCACAATGACTGATGCAATGGCTTCTGAGATGCCGCCTATAATGGTGGGCGATAGGGGGGCATGTGGGCTCTAATCACAAGGTGTAAGGTCCGGGGAACATGGAGGCCATGGAAGAAGTTCACTATGGTCACCACCTGTAAGGTATATCCATCTGTTTGGTAGTTGCCGTGCACTTCTGACTTTATTGTGATGATGGGGGGGGCGCCCCGTCCTGTTGGTATTTCCTGTTCTGGCTGGAAGAGAAGCCATATCTGTAGTGTCCGGGTACGAAATCCCCGGGATTGTTTCCTCAAGGAAAAAGATGGGTCAGACACTTTCCTACAAATTATAGTGCAAAACGCGTTCCCCTTTGGGGAGTTGCGCCTATTCTCCAAGTAGGCAGGTGGGTTCCCCTCCCCCACATTCTGACATTATTATGTTTATTGCTCAAAAGGTGGAATGCGGCTTCATCACTAAACACTAAAGACTCCATGAAGCCGACGCTTTCTATTAGCTTCCATACCCTTACAGAAAGAGCGTTGCCGCGCTTTGTCATCAGGTTTCAGGGCCAATTCAATTGCAGTCAGGAGGGATAACATCCCAAACATTTGCGCAGAATCTTCCACACAGTCGGCTGCGGGACGTCCAATTCTCTGCTCGCTCCGGCAGTGGATTTTTGAGTTTTATGAAACTTGCACGGACACGTTCCATTGTTTCCACGCTTACTGGTGGACAGACGGGTGATTTTCGCTTACAGATACAACATTTTTCCATAAAGTTGGAGTACCGCTTACGAAATGTGCGCCCGCTGGGCGGAGCTTCATCAAACTTTATTCAAAAATAACGTTGCCCACTATAACAGACTGGCAGATGTGAAAATCAAGGACACTGTCTGAGTACAGAATAGTATGGCAGTATACTGTATAAGCGATCAAAGGATCGCAAGTTCAAGTCCACTATGGGGATTAAAAAAAAAAAAAAAAGAAAAAGAATTAAAATAATGATTTTTTTTTTAATTATCACAAAAAATGTAATATTAAATTTAAAAAAATAATAATTTCTTCCAGATTGTTGCTTAAAAATACATAAATAAAAATGAGTTTCCGTGTTTCACTGAATTTGAACATTCCTATTTTATTAAAAGATTCCTGACTGCTCCTTCATATATTGTAGCCCAGAAGATATTCCCATCTGTGTGTCTACAGACCATCTCCTCTTTCTCTTTCAGCTTGTTGGAATCGGTCTCATGTCGTATATTATACTGCTTTTCCTGCTGATGTTGTGCATTAGTATATCCACAAGTGTGTTCGCCTGCAGAACTGTCTGCCGAACGTCCTTTGAAGATACGGTAAGTTACCGATTATAAGGTGACCATATTTTCCCAGGGTCAAAGCGGGACATAGGGGTGTGGTCAGGGGGAGGGGCTTATCACAAAGCATGATTCTACCTCCGTCGTTATAAAAAGTACAAGTCCGATTAGAAAAAAAGACAGGGAGCAAATTCCGCTGCAGTCAGAATATGTACCATTGGTGCAGAATTACACTGGAAATCAGCTGCATATCTGCAGCTGATTTCATACTATGTGACGCTGCCTTCACCTCCTTCAAAGGCTTCCCACTGGGAACCAGCAGCTGAGGAGCACTAACAACGGGAAGCGCTCAGAGGAGGTGAGGGGGAGCGCCGCTAAACACCAATGATACAGATTTTGACAGCTTTTTTTAGCTGCGAAAATTTACGCTGTGGACATTTCGCAGCATTTCCACCATGTGTAAACACACCCTAAGTCAGCTTGAGGTATGCTGCCACATGCAGACTGGCCTCACTAGTGATAGTGTCCCCTATATCAGCAATAAGTGACCCCCACAGTACCCCAGTAGAATTAGTGCCCCCCTATTCTAGCCCCATCAATAATAGTAACCCCCACAGAAGCCCCAGCAATAATAGTGACCCCCCACAGTAGCCCCAGCAATAATAGTGACCCCCACAGTAGCCCCAGCAATAATAATGACCCCCCACAGTATCCCCAGCAATATAAGTGACCCCCCACAGTATCCCCAGCAATAATAGTGACCCCCCACAGTATCCCCAGCAATAATAGTGACCCTCACAGAAGCCCCAGCAATAATAGTGACCCCCCACAGTATAGCCAGCAATATTAGTGACCCCCCTACAGAAGCCCCAGCAATAATAGTGACCCCCACAGAATCCCCAGCAATAATAGTGACACTCCACAGAATCCCCAGCAATAATAGTGACCCCCACAGAAGCCCCAGCAATAATAGTGACCCCCACAGAAGCCCCAGCAATAATAGTGACCCCCACAGTAGCCCCAGCAATAATAGTGACCCCCACAGTATCCCAAGCAATAATAGTGACCCCCACAGTAGCCCCAGTAGTAATAGTAACCCCCCACAGTATCCACAACAATAATAGTGACCCCCATAGTATCCCCAGCAATACTAGTGATCCCCCACAGTAGCCCCAGCAATAGTAGTGATGTCCACATAAGCTCCAGCAATAGTAGTGACCCCCACAGAAGCCCCAGCAAAAGTAGTGACTCTCACAGTATCCCCAGAAATAGTAGTGACTCCCATAGTATCCCCAGAAATAGCAGTGACCCCCCCCCCCCCACAGTATCCCCAGCAATAGTAGTAACCCCTCACAATAATAGTGACCCCTATAGTATCCCCAGTAATAGTAGTGACCCCCACAATATCCCCAGTAATAGTAGTAACCCCTCACAATATTAGTGACCCCTATAGTATCCCCAGCAATAATAGTAACCCCCACAGAAGCCCCAGCAATAATAGTGACCCCCACAGAAGCCCCAGCAATAATAGGGACCTCCACAGAAGCCCCAGCAATAATAGTGACCCCCACAGTAGCCCCAGCAATAATAGTGACCCCCACAGTATCCCAAGCAATAATAGTGACCCCCACAGTAGCCCCAGTAGTAATAGTAACCCCCCACAGTATCCACAACAATAATAGTGACCCCCATAGTATCCCCAGCAATACTAATGATCCCCCACAGTAGCCCCAGCAATAGTAATGACCCCCACAGAAGCCCCAGCAAAAGTAGTGACCCTCACAGTATCCCCAGAAATAGTAGTGACTCCCATAGTATCCCCAGCAATAGCAGTGACCCCCCCCCCCACAGTATCCCCAGCAATAGTAGTAACCCCTCACAATAATAGTGACACCTATAGTATCCCCAGTAATAGTAGTGACCCCCACAGTATCCCCAGCAATAATAGTGACCCCCACAGTATCCCCAGCAATAGCAGTGACCCCCCCCCCCACAGTATCCCCACAATAATAGTGACCCCCACAGTATCCCCAGCAATAGTAGTTGTATGTTGGTGTGTGTCCAGGCAATTTTTTAACCTTCTAACATTAAAAGTTATGTTTTATATACAATCTCAATAATCAGAACGGTGTAAGTATACCTAGCAGACATTGAGCGGGGTTTGGTAGAAGTGGCACCCCCATAAGTCTGTAACCTCCATCCAGAAGGAGTATACCTTCGGACAGCTCCACATCAGGTGGTTACAGTTAGCATTGGGTGTCTGACGGCGATGACATTGTGTGTTGGGGGTTCTATTCATCCTAAAGCGTCTGATGGGGTCAAGTAACATTGATGTATAATGTGCAATTGAACATCTTGCTGTTAGCTGCTGGTGAGACTGAAGTGTAGGAGGACATTGCGGTACTCCACTCCTCTTCAGAGAGTGCGGGGATCATTCATCGCCATTTGTCCAAGACACCCAGCTCCACGTGTGAGATTAACCCCCTAGGTTCCTATCAAGGAAAAGGTGGAAAGGGATTGAGGTGGCTCTGCGAATTGGGTGTTGAGTGCATGTCTTAGCTGGAGGTATCTGTAGAAGCTGCTTCTAGGGATCTGGTAAAGCTGCTGCAGCTGTTCAAAGGGGGCCAAAACTCCATTAATGTATACATGCTCCAAGGAGGTGACTCCATGATCCGTGCTTGCCATGTCTTTTTGGCGCTGTAAGGTTTCCAAACAGAGTTTTGCTCTGGCCTTACCCCAGATGAAGGGGGTGAATAGAGAGTTTGTTTTATTAAAAAACTTTTGCGATACTATCGTATCTGCGTGTTCCAAGCAGTACAGGAGTTTTGGGAGGATTATCATCTTGATAAGATTGATTTGGCCTGCTACCGATAGAGACAATGAACTCCAAATCCTAAATTTATTCTGAAGGAAGGGGAATAGAAGGGCCACATTCATATTAAAGCTGCAAGCAAAGTCTCTAGATATGTGAATTGCCAGGTATTTAAAACTTGGAGGTTACATATCTTATCCCCATGGTCCAGTCTCTTGTTCGCAGCTGCATAAACGTGGGCTTTGGCCAATTTACGTAAAGTCCTGAAAAATGACCAAACCTATTAATCAGGTAGATAGCATGTGGCAGAGATTTCTTAGGGTTTGACATAAACGAAATCAAGTCATCTGCTTATATTCCGACTCTGTTTTCCATTGGGCCTATTACTATGCCTTCATAAATGGGATCTTGACGAGGGAGTAATGCTAATGGTTCTATGGCCAATGCGAACAAGAGAGGGGAAAAAGGACAGCCCTGGCAAGTTCTTCTGGTCAACTGAAAGGGGGTAGAAGTCATATTATTTACTGAAACTGTAGCGACCAGAGAACTATATACTATAGAGATCCATTTAATAAATGTTTCTCCAAACCCAAATCTTTGGAGCACCACCAGTAGATGCGGCCACTCGACTGAGCCCAATGCATTGGCAGCATCAAGGGAAGCTAAAGCCCAATTAGCTTGCCACCTCCACCCCACCTGTGTGACTACCTGCACTCTTCGTATATTATCTGAAGTGGATTTCCCAGGTATAAATCCCGATTGATCCGGGTAAACAATGTCCTGTATAGCTAAGTTTAAGCGAAGTGCCAAGATTTTTGTTAGGATTTTAGAATCTAAGTTTAGTAGGGAGATAGGTGTTATGGCCGGCAGGGGCAGATGGACAGGGGATCCCAAGCCAGCCGTCTCCCATGTCACTACCTTCCCTTCCCCCTGGGCTAGGCCCCAGGGCGACAACTGGGCGACAGTCCCTGCGCTGCACTAGTGTCAGGGACTCCAAGAAGGAGGAACTGGGAGACAGACAGTTGGGAACCGTAAGCTGACCAGAGAGTAGTCCAGAAAACAGGCAGGGTCAAACCAAAAAGTCACGAGCGGAGTACAGGATGGCAAAAAACAGAAGCAGAGTCAAATGCAAGCAGAGGTCATACAGACTATAGTCAGGTCAAAGATTGTCAGTGTAGTCAGACAAGTCAAAACAAACACTGGCACTGGAGTCTGGGCAGTAGGGTTTATATGCAGAGGGGCAGGGATAAGTCACATAATGACTGGAGGGAGTCATAAAGCCACCTCCCCCCGGCAGCGCACACCCACCCGAGCACCGCGCGGCCAACCAGCAGACTGGCGTGCCCGTGCAGGACGCAAGACACGCCGCCGCGACCAACCACCAGAGTGGGGAAACCTAGGACAGAGCCGCCAGGATGAGAAGCCCGCACCAACCGGACCCTGGTGCCCCTAGTGGTAACCCCATCTCTAACAATAGGTCTATATGAGCCACACTCCTCTGGGTCTTTATCAGGTTTAGGAATGAGTATTATGTTGGCCTCCTTAAAGGAATCTGGGGGTCATTCCCTATCCAGAGCACCATTATATAGCAGGGGCAGCTGCAGGACCAACAACTCCCTATACTGTAAGTATACCTCCAGAGGGAGGCCACCGGGTTCTGGGGTTTAGCAGTGAAAAAGTTGTGGATGGTTGGGAGTTTGTTGCATGATGACTGGCAATTCCAGAGTGCATATTGAAAGGAAACCAGGGATGCTATACATGGACTAGTGGTTGGGCTTGAAGGGTGACTCAGTTGGGCAGGTAGGGACTAATAGCTAGGCGCATTAAAGGGTGGACCAGGATTGGAAGAAACATTTCCCGTTGGTAGTAGCAGCAGGATAGAGATGGTGAGCAGGTGGGTAAGAGATTGTTGAGGGTGGCTGCTATGTTTCTCTATGGCTTTAAGGGGATTGAGGCATTTTAGGGAAGTGAAGAGTGCGTGTGAACTGTGCATGGGTGAAGAAAGGAGAGAGGGGCTGATATGGATAGAATGCATCGGATTTGGGCATTGGAGGTAGGTTTGAAAGAAAACAGTAAAGATGAGAATAGAGGCTACAGTAGTAGTGATGGCCAGGAAGTGCAAGGTGTTCGGGCAATTTATGCGGCATACCTGTGTCTTGTCATATCGAACTGCTATGTTTAACTGCATTACAGTACACTTGATCCCCGTCACACTTCATCCAGGGAACACATGCATGTCAGTGAATTAAAACTACTTTTAAAACCAGGCAACAGCCAACAGCTGGGAGGGACTAGTTTAATTACATTCATTAAGCAACTAGCCAGTAACCCGCCCAGAGGTTATATGACTCTCTTAGATAAACAACACCGTCACACTAAGTTGGGTTGATGCTATATGGGGGAGGGTGCACCAAAAATACTCAAAATAAGGGAAATATTCAATCTAGGCAAGAGACATGTACCATACACATAACAGTTGAAGCAAGGAGGTAGCAATGGTGCAGATTAGGCAGAGGTGAGCAGCACAGTGTTTCGGCACTTCAGTTGGGGCAATAGACACGTATATAAGTAGTGCAGTGCATTATGGAAATGTTCAACCAATTGCATATTAAAGTATCCTTGTGGGACTAATCAATGTTTTTAAAATAAAGTACAAAAAATGTTTCCAAGTGTAGAAAATTCAAGTAAAAAGGTATTTAAAAAAAAATCAACATTTTACCAATAAAATGCAAATTATCTGAACCGAAAAAAATTGTCTATAAAATGATCCCCTTATTGAGGCCACATGGTGCATGCTATAAAAGAGGCAAAATAGCTGTTTTTGTTTATTTCATCTTTCAAAAAACGAAATGCAACAAAATGTGATCAAAGAGTTGTGTGTATTCAAAATGATACTAATAAAAAGGTCAACTCATCCACAAAAACAAGCCCCCCCCCCCCCCCCCGCCCCGCTCCGACGATGGGAAAATGAAAAAGTTATGGCTCCCAGAATAGGGCAAAATTATATTTGTTTCTGTTAGAAATGCTTTGATTTTGCAAAAGTAGTAAAATGTGAAAAAACCAAGCCAGTAATTATAAAGGCTAAGCCCACAGCCCAGTACGTTATCACTGAGGGCGCTGTGTTAGTTGGGGGCTTTAATCATGGTTTCCACATGCTTCGCCTCTACACTTACTGGCGTGGTCCCCAGCTGCAGTGGTGGCTTCACGCGGCTTTATAGCAGAGTCTATATAGACTGCAGCTACACAGATGGTGATTTTTCTTTTGTTGGGTGTTTTTTTTATTTAAAGGTGATATTTTAGGGATTCCAATCTAATAGTGCTAAAACCCAAGTAAGTGGGGCGCATGTGCGATCAACACTACATTCAGTCTTTTCCTTACTGGGGAGGTACAGTAACCCTGCAGTGAGGACAGAGGACCCCCCCATTCTTGAGATCAGTGGGGGTCTCAGCGCTGAGACCCCCACCAGTCAGCAAGTTATGCCCTTTCCTGTGGATAATCTGTGGATGAGGAGTGGCCACCTCTTCATTGAAACCATGAGTCAGGGGATGGAGTGTCGCTACTGTAGCCTGGTAGCCAGCGTTAGGGGAGGGGGTGGCCGACCGATCTGAGAAATTCTACTTTAAAGCAACCCTGAGAGACAAAGATGGCCGCACGGCTTCTCTGACTGCCTGATGCACGCTGCGCATAGTACGCATCATTAGTTGGAGACCCCATATACTGGTCTGACTGGCCAGAACGGCTCACATGGACAACACTGGTCAATCAAAGCAGGTGTAGTGTCTTAGGGCTCAGTCCCCTGGGGGCGTATGATGCAGCGTTTTATCACCGTTGGAGCGGGCGGTGAGCCGGCTATCGCAGTATATGGTAGCGATAGTGCACTGCGTATGGCAGTGTGTCTCCTCACGCGGTCATGTGCAGTGTGACCTGTTTCTTTTTTTTTTATTCCCGTTTCTGTCTTATAGCGGTGTTGTGTATGCAGTAGCGGCCATACGCAATGTATTGTGTATGGACAGTGCTGAATACGCTACCCCATAGAGAAAAATAAGGCTGTGCGTGCGTAATACGCAGTAAAATAGAACATACTGCTATCTTTTTCACATGCGTATTATACACAATATATATACGCTAATGTGATCGGATCAATAAAACTCAATGCCTCCATTGACTCCATTCACTGAGTATTACGTGCCTTAATACATGGTGAATTCACGCGGTCGGCCATCTTTGTCTCTGTTATAGTTCCTATAGTTATGCAATCTGGATGGTATAAGGGTGCCCTCTACTGGCCGTTATATATCACTGCAGTTTATGTATGTCTCTGTGGAGTGTTGTATTCAACTTCCCATTGGCTGCAGAGGTCAGGTGGGAGGTCTGGAGGACTTGAGATCAGAGAGTGCTGTAAGCTGAAGAGCAATGTATGTGGTACTAAGCCTTAAGAGAGGCTGCATTGATGAGAGAAACTGCTGTGGTGGCCCAGCGGGTCCTACAGAACACTGACAGCAACACCTGTCCTGTCACACCTGTCTATGTGCCGTCCATGGACATAGAGGGTGCCATCTATAGGAGAGACCCTGTTTCTCCCCTTTTCTCCACTAAGCTTAGAGCTTAGCCCTGATGTCAGCTGGTGTCCTATTGGCAGATAGTCAGCTTCAAATTCACTGGGGCAGAGTCCAAGGGAAAGCAGCAACACAAGTCCCTATGCAGAGTAGGAGGAGTAGAGAAAGTGTGGGAAACAGAAGAGGAGATAAAAGGAGTCAGTGAGCAGTTAGGGGAGGTTGTAGTCAGGCGTTGGAGGAGGGAGGTCGTGTCGGAGAGGAGGAGGTACTCGTGCAAGAGAGAGAGAAAGCAGTATCAACACGTTCTTCCTGAGGTTGAGCGAGGTCTCATTCCGCTCCCTTGGTGATCCACAGCACAGAGGAGGAGAATCATTCCGAGGTCGATCTTCCACTAAACCAGTGAGTCTAAAGCTACCCGGTGAACTCAAAGCCAGGATTAGTCTAGTGACCACCTTACACTCTGCTTCATCTACACTTTGTTAAACCTTAATCATCCCTTCACCTAGAGACACTAGCGGGGAAATCATCTTACAAATCAGTTTCAGATAAAGGAAAGGCGAGAGCATTGAATTCAGTTCCTATTCAAATCAGTATTGCTGTATTCTTCATCGTGTTCAGTTCACTGCTGTATCTACCTGAACCATTATCAAGCACCGCTTTTGGAGATTGTATATTCACTTTTGCAAATATCAGCTTAGTAAATCTGCATACTCCTAGATTACCACCATAAGCTACCGGACTTGTCTTAGTTGTTTCATCGGCATTCCATCTCGAGGGTCCCGGTTGGAGTACTGGCGTCATATGTGACAAAACAGGCCTTCCTGTTAAGCGTACCACGGTACATTCTTTGAGTCGCAGCTCAACCCCCGAGCAGAGCACTCTTAGCGCCACTGTCAGAAGGGACCACAGAGCCACCCGTGACAACCCTTCTGCAAACCCCGTGGTCTCCCTCACTTTGGCGCGCTTGGCTCAGCCGTTGCACTGCTGCCAAAAGAGTGCAGACTCGGTTCGGGGAGCCATGGAGGACATGCTCCAGAGTATCTGTGCCTGTTCAAGAGGCAAACAAAGGAGACAGCCGGTGTTTAACCCCTTAATGATGCGACCGTTTTTTTTTTCCATTTTCATTTTTTTCCTCCCCCCTTTTAAAAAATTGTAACCCCTTTATTTATCCATCGACGTCGCTGTATGAGGGCTTGTTTTTTGTGGGACAAGTTGTTTTATTTTTTTTTGGACGACATTCACCATGTGGGGTAAATAATGCACTACTTTGATAGGTTGTACTTTCATGGATGCGGCGATAGCAAATATGTATTTTTGCTTTATGATTTAGATTTGTTTATTATAGATATGGCAAAAGAGGGGTGATTTAAACTTTTATTACTTTTTTTTTTTAAATTAGTAAAACTTTATTGATCTTATTTTTCCTTTTTTCTAGCCCCCCTACGGGACCACAACTAGCGATGCTTTGATTGCTCCTGCAGTATGATGTAACGCCATAGCATTACGTCATACTGCAATCTGCCAGGCTGTCTGTCAAGCCACCCCACGGGGACGGCTTGATAGGCAGTCTGCCAAGACAGCCCTGGGACCTTTCAGGAGGACCTCGGTTGCCATGACACCTGCACGGCTCCCTGCGTGACCCCCAAAACATCGTTCGGGGGATTTAAATGCCGCTGAATTGACATATAAAGGGATAGTAGCGGCTGATTGCAGCTATTGCCCGTGGGTGTCAATTGTAATAAACAGCTGATGCCCGTGCTGCATAAAAAGAGATCTCTGTGACTTACTATAGATTGTTACCATCTCCCACTCACGTTAGAGTAAATCATATTCTCGAGGCTCATTGACATGAACATAATTTTGGCGCTGCTAGCAACGCACAGAATGCACTTCTATTAGGAACCAATAGATTCTATAAAAGCGTTCACATGAGAGAATGTTAGGCGCACAAAACGGCGCGCACCAAACAAACATAGGACATGCGAGTGCAGGCCGCATGTAGCTCCGTGGTGCGCACAAAAGATAGGACCTGTCCTGTCCGTGCCGCATAGTTGGATAGTGCTCAGCGCTCCTCTGCGCTTGTATAAAGGGGCTTCTTCAAGTAGCTGGAAGCAGCCTGTTCGCACATTCTTCACAGCAGTGTTAGCAGCGGGTTTTTTTTTGCGCTGCTAATAGCGTGAAAATTACGTTCTTCTGAATGAGCCCTTAGAGTCAGTCGAGTTGTCTACGTTTTTGGAATAACCGCATATTGCTTAGCTTTTGCTCATCAAGCTTGCTGTGTCCCCTTCCCTGCCGCCACACGTACATCCGATAGAGTTCCATGATTATATAGATAAGGCTAAATGTCCACGTGCGGATTTAATTTATAAAACAGCTGCGGCTGTGCCGCAGATACGGACGGCTTCCATTGACTTCAATAAGAGTCGTCCGTGTGGCAGAGAGCTGTTTTTGATACGCGGGAGAGCAGGAAATGTTTTTTTTAAATGCTGTGCATGGCAAGAAAGAAGATTCAGCCGGCATGTAGGAGAGCCCCGCAGCGTCCAGAGAGGTAAGAGAAATGTATGTTCCCCCTCCATGGCTGCGGGCACGCACGGATTCCACTGCAGGATTCAGCAAGTGGACACGAGGCCGAAGACTAATGAAATGTGTTTTGTTGCAGACTGTCGTCATCTATCAAACCACGACTGTGAATGTACCTGATGCAAGCAGAGATGTTCCTGCCGACTACTCAGCAGCCGTGACGTCCGACTTAAAGGCACAGACAGGAAGTCATTAGTCGTTGTCATACAGCCACTGCAAGACGAATACACTCCAGTGCATTTACAGGATCCTTGGATGCAACCTGTGACTTATAGCATTTATAGTAACTGCAGTGAATCAGTAAACCTTCAGTTGTAAAGCACAATTATAGCATATACACTGTCAAAAACAATCCAGACCCCAGAAGAAGTTGTTGTTTTGCTACAAACCCGTCCTGCAGTTCCATCTCAGGCAGATCTGTAAATGATGGGAATAGATGAACGGTCTTGTCACCGGAGGCCCTAAAAGTGGTCCCCCCCCCCCCCCCATGGCCTATAAGAGGCTCTCGGAGGCTCCTTGTGTGGAGTGACCTCTTCTTCCGCTTGTGTAGAGCTTGTTGGCCACTAGACGCCTCTACGATGCAGAGAAGAGATTTCACCCCGTTACCAGAAGGGGGCGCATTATTGGGGTGTGAGAAGCTGGATGGTCGTATCAATGAATTGTCCACCACTGACCGTTCTGTACAGACTGTTAGGCAGTGTTGGGACCAGTGTATGTGTGACGGCATACAAGGTGACCGGGCTCAGGACGCCCCCTACAGACCACCAGTAGAGAGGAGCGTCTGACCAGACTGTTAGGAGGTGTTGGGACCAGTGGATGGGGGTACACAAGGTGACCGGGCTCAGGACGCCCCCTACAGACCACCAGTAGAGAGGAGCGTCTGACCAGACTGTTAGGAGGTTTGGGGACCAGTGGATGTATGAGGGCACACAAGGCGACCGGGCTCAGGACACCCCCTACAGACCACCAGTAGAGAGGAGCGTCTGACCAGACTGCTAGGAGATGTTGGGACCTGTGGATGTATGAGGGCACACAAGGTGACCGGGCTCAGGACACCCCCTACAGACCACCAGTAGAGAGGAGCGTCTGACCAGACTGTTAGGAGATGTTGGGACCTGTGGATGTATGAGGGCACACAAGGTGACCAGGCTCAGGACGCCCCCTACAGACCACCAGTAGAGAGGAGCGTCTGACCAGACTGTTAGAAGATGTTGGGACCAGTGGATGGGGGCACACAAGGTGACTGGGCTCAGGACGCCCCCTACAGACCACCAGTAGAGAGGAGCGTCTGACCAGACTGTTAGGAGATGTTGGGACCAGTTGATGTGTGAGGGCATGCGTATTAGATGACCGGCCCTGTGCTTGTCAGATGATCAGATGATCCTCTCTAGAGCTCCCACTGCTTTGGACTGATATGCCACTCGATACCATATGGAACTATATGTCTCCATGCCTGCCCACAGCACATCTTGTATCCAAGCTAGAGCCAGTACAACAGGGTACTAGAGCCTCCATGCACTCCGTATCACATCTTGTATCCAAGCTAGAGGTGGTACAACAGGGTACTAGAGCCTCCATGCACTCCGTATCACATCTTGTATCCAAGCTAGAGGCGGTACAACAGAGTACTAGAGCCTCCATGCCCCTCCGTATCACATCTTGTATCCAAGCTAGAGGCGGTACAACAGAGTACTAGAGCCTCCCTACAAGGGGTTGGTTCTCCACAGTAAATGATCCTTTTGCTCTGATATTGTAATCACTTATATCAACGTTACAATCACAGAGAAACTTTTGATAGGGGGTGTTACTGACAATGAGTGTATATATATATATATATATATATATATATATATATATATATACTCCTTCTAGGGGAGGAATGGGTTTTGACAATGAGTGTATTATATAGCTGTATTTACCATCACCGACACATATTATATTTTGTAGCGACTATCCAATGTATACAGTAGAAAGTCATAAAAAACATTAAAGGGAACCTGACACCAGTTTGTAGGACATTAACCAATACTGCACTGCAATACTGGAGCTGCACTGATTACCGCACTGGACTTGTTATCAATGTTGATAATAAACTCATTTTAGTATAATTGATGTTTTAAATCTCCTTTGTCGTATGTAAATGAGACCGAGCTGTCTGGGGGCCGACCAGCTCCCCTAGTTGTGTCTATTTCAACACAGTCCGCCCCTCCAGCCCCTGTGCATGGGGACATAGTTGGCGTCATCCACGCACCATCGTGGAATCTCACTCTGCCAACTAAGGCCGCTTCAGCATTATGGTTGACTTCACAGCGTCACTTCTAAGGGCTCACTCACACGGATATATTTGCGCTCTGTATTACGCACACACTCCTGTACACATATAATATGGACAGTTTATTCTCCATTGATTTGCACTGGGGAATTCAAAAACACGCTTTATACGCTGGTGAAAAAAAATCACATGTCCCACTTGGGTCCATATTACAGACCAAAATTGTCCATCAGAGTCAATGGGATTGCATACATACACAGTGAATACTCATGTATATGTATTTACTCATGAAGGCAGGAGAAGTCTATGGGACCTTCTTGCATTTTTTTTGCACAGTGAGTGCGTGAGGAAAAACACAAAAACAGGAAGAAGGTCTAAATACGCATTTCATGAACCAAAACTCCATCTGCCCGTGTGAATGAGTTCTTAAGGTAATTCCTCCTTAACATGTCCGTGGAGCTCTCTGCATTATGGTGGGCTGTCAGAGCCGTGCCGCCATCTGGGAGCTGCTGGACGGAGCGATGTGGTAGTGCGCCACAGCACAGAATCCAGGATGGCACCCGCTCCTTGTGTTGGCACCACCCCCTCTGCCAAACGCCGGCTGCTTCTTCTGGGAAAATTGAGAGCCGGTCCTTCTGCATCTGGACCTCATCATGAGTCACATAAAATGGGATTCGGCCCGCGGGCCTTGACGGGTTCCACACGAGCTCTAAATGGTCCCTAAAATTTATTTAGCACATCCCACAGAAGAAGAGAAGAAAGACCTCATGCAGCCATAAATGGGGAAAAATACAAAGTTGTGGCTGGAATACAAGAAGGTAGAAACATGGAATTTCTGTGGTCCAGGGGCCAAGTTGACTTAGGGATGTTTTACATGGGACGATCTATGTGAGGCAGATGCCTGACAGCTCGTCCCAGCGATAATCATTTCTGTGCTTTTAGGGCTCCTTCAGACAAGTTTATGCGCAAATGTGCACGCCTCAGTGCGATTTATTTGTGCTATGGACTAGATAAATATGCATGTGTATTGGTGCATTAAATCCCCTGATCTGTTGTGTGGGATCCTGAAGGCCCCCCCCCCCCTCCATCGTGATTGTTTGGTCGCCTGTAGTGAGGGCAATGGCGCTGGCCACTTCCCCATCATCTGACATAGAGGCCGCCGGTTGCCCGGTGAAGGAGGCGCCGAGAGCGCAAAGACTTCGGACGCGAGAGGGAGTGCGCTAGCTTCTGAAATTGTAGTGGCCCAGAGTTAATGGGGTCCCCTCCAGCACTTAGGAATGTTCTAGATTTTTTTCGTGCATTTTCTTGTTTGTAGAATACATCAGTTATGTGTATTGGATGACTGCAGGCATGAATGGGTTAATGTCTGGTAAATGTATCGTTTTGTCTGGTGTGATATAAAAGTATGGCCATGTGATGTGTGGTAAGTTGGTTCCGAGTCTGTCAGTCTGCTGCAGTTGTTGCTGTTGTCCAGGCCAGAGAGAAAGAGAGAGAGTCGGTGTAGGAGTCAGTTGGCCTGAGGAAGAGATGCGGAGGAGTAGGAAAAATGGATGAGTTCGAGAGGTGGTCCATTGCTCCCGCCTGGGCCTAGCCCTTTCAAAGGAACTCCCCTTAGCCTCCATTTCTAGAAGAAGTGAATGTACTTGGACTGGAATTAACGAGTGGAAACCGCATGAGTCCAAAGAGGGAGAAAGGAACCGCTAGTAAGCGAGAGACGTGTGAGTGACTGGCAGGAGAGAGAGAGTTTCCAGTAGAGTTAATGCTCACAGATAACTGGGACTGTGGAGATATAAATACCCCGTGAATCCTCCCTGCATCACCACTGTAAGAATCATTGGACTGTTAGCATTTCTACCTGTTTAAGTAAACGAGCAGAACCGAACGTTCCCGATTCCTGTTCAGAAAAGTGTACTTTGTGAGTGGACTACTTTATTTCCCAGAATTGACTTCAGAGGAAATCCGCCGCACAGGATGGAACGTTGGCATCACTAGTGACAAGTTGGACTACAGGTAACCACGGTTACTGTTCCCGTGATCTTCCCCAGCAGTAGCGAGGTCGGGTCCCGAGCTAACCTTAGGGAGGAGATGGTAGAGCCTCGTGACAAGGTTATCTCTCTACCCCGGTGTCTCCTCGGCTGAGGGCCTGCTCCTCGGTCACTGCAAAATCAGCTGTAGAAGCGAAGCTAATTGAGGGGAAATCCACTCTGATGGCGCGTATTATGGTTCTGTGGTGTTTCCTTTCCGCTGTGGAATATCTGCAGCATTTCTGCCCCCGTAAACATCCCCGAGGGGCTTATTCACATGACTGTACTCGTCTTCAGGGTTTTGTGGGCCAAAACCAGCAGCGGATCCAAAATACGGAAGAAATGCAAATCTTTCCATTATACTTTCTCTGCACTCCTGGTTTTGGCTCACTAAATACTGAAGACAAATACAGCCTTAGGAATCACTGGTAGAAGCAATCAAATGATCGCAAGTTCATGTCCCCTATGGGGACTAAAAAAAGATGTAAAAGTTAGTTTTACAAAGTTTTAATAATTAGAAAAAAAATACAAAGGTAGTAAAATTAAAAAAATATTTATAATAATATTTCTAATAAAAAAAATAAATCAAACAAAAAAAACATATTTGTTTTCGCTGCGTCTGTAAAAGTCCGATCTATCAAAATAACGCATTTATCCCACAAGGTGAAAGTCGTCCGGAAAAAAAACACACAACATCAGAATGGCCAAGAAAGTAAAAAAGGAGCTCTGCGCCCATGTGGATCGGACTGACTATCAATGAATCTAAAAGATGCCCGATGACGTCAGACACTATTTTATTCATACGTAGAGCAACGCGTTTCGGCATAACTGCCTTTTTCAAGCTCATAATAAAATTACAATTACACAATACAAATATATATACACACATACACGGTCTGAGGACTTTTTCCATATCACTTTTCCCTAGCAGTACCCCGTTTAGTGTATATTGGTGACATCCGTTTCTCCTGCCCATGTGCAGAATCTTACATTTATCAACATTGAACTTCATTTGCCATTTTTCTGCCCAAGCCCCCGGCTTATCTCGGTCCGTTTGTAGCCGCACATTGTCCTCCGTTGCATTGATTATATTGTATAATTTTGTGTCATCTGCAAATATTGATATTTTACTGTGCAGACCATCTATCAGGTCGTTAATAGAGATGACCGTACTCGGCCACGCCCCTTTTTCGCCCGAGTACCGCGATTTTCGAGTACTTCCGTACTCGGGCGAAAAGATTTGGGGGGCGCCGTGGGTGAGTGGGGGGTTGCAGCGGGGAGTGGGGGGGAGAGGGAGAGAGAGAGGGCTCCCCCCTGTTCCCCGCTGCTACCCCCCGCGCCGCCACGCCTCCCCCCGCCCCGCGGCGCCCCCCGAATCTTTTCACCCGAGTACTGAAGTACTCGAAAATTGCGGTGCTCGATCGAGTAATTACTCGAAACGAGTACGTTCGCTCATCTCTAGTCGTTAATAAATATATTGAACAGAATGGGGCCTAATACTGAGCCCTGTGGCCCCCACTAGCAACGGTGGCCCAATCAGAGTACAAACCGTTTATTACCACCCTCTGCTTTCTATCTCTGAGCCAGTTCTTTACCCAGATACACACGTTTTCACCCAATCCGAGCTGCCTCATTTTATATATCAGCCTATTATGCGGCACGGTGTCAAATGCTTTAGAGAAGTCCAGATATACAAGATCAATAGACACTCCCAGGTCCAGCTTAGAACTTACTTCATTGTAGAAGCTGATCAAATTGATTCTACATGATCGACCCCTCATGAACCCGTGCTGGTGACAAGTTATTCTGTTGTTCTCCTTGAGGTATTCTAGGATGGCGTCTCTCAGAAGTCCCTCAAATATTTTTCCAGTTATTGAAGTCAGACTTACTGGCCTGTAGTTACCAGGCTCTCTTTTGGACTCCTTTTTGTAAATTGGAACCACATTGCAATGGGCCAATCCAATGGTACAACCACAGTCTTGATATTGTCCATAAATATTAGAAATAGCGGCCTAGCTATCACATCACTTAGTTCCCTTAGAATCCTTGGGTGTATTCCATCTGGACATGGCAATTTATCTATTTTAATCCTTTGTAACCGGTTCTGCACTTCCTCCTGTGTTAGGCATGCAATATGTAGCGGGGGGGGGGGGGGGGTCATTTTATTCCCCTGTATCTCGTGTGACATTTCTTTTTCATTTTTGAATACGCTTGAAAAGAAACTATTTAATAGATTTGCCTTCCCCCCCATTGTCTTCTATGATCTCTCCTGTATTATTTGTTAAAGGGCTAGTACTCTCGGTGCAAATCCTTTTACTGTTAATACAATTGAAGAATAGTTTCGGGTTGTTTTTGCTCTTTTTGGCGATCAGTCTTTCTGCCTCCTCCTTAGCAATCTTGATCTTCGCTTTACATATTTAGTTTTTTTGTCGCGCGGCACACAAACCGCGGCATGTTCTATTACTGTGCGGGGCTCGCAGAGCCCCACACAGAAACGTCACTCACCCGCCGCCGGCTCCGGTCTGCGCATGCACCGGCAGCCGGCACATGAAAGAGCCGGAGCTGCGGGGCGCAGGTGAGTACGCGCTACTCTCTGCAGGCACTCGGGTCGGGTCTGGTGGCAAGAATCCTCGTCGCCGGATCCGACCTGCCCGTCTGCAGGCGGCCTTACAAAGATATATATATATATATATTTTTTTTTTTTTAAGTAATACAGCAAAAAAAATCTATATAAATTTGGTGTCGCTGTAATTGTAACGACAGAATAACGCTATCAGGTCATTTTTGCTGCAGTATGTACGCTATAAAAACAAGACGGTGGAATTACGGGTTTCTTTCTTCAATTTCACTCCACTTCTAATTTTTTTTTTTTTTTAAATCAATTTTTATTCAAGTTTTCTAACAGACAAATCGTCTAGGATATCAAAAACAGTTATCTTTTCACTCAATGCAAGAAACAAACAATCATTTGGATCAAATTACAAGCTTAGGTTGAGGTATAGCTGTTTGCTTACATTCATACTAAGTACGCATTTTGCATCTCAATCATCCCGGTGCTTCGCGCTACTTAGCGCTAATCCTGAGACCAAGGCGTTGAGGTAAAACATCAAACATAAAATTCTTAATAAACAATTAAGTGGAGACTGGGGGGGGGGGGGGTAAATGGGGGGGGGGGGGGAGGAGGGGGGACGGGAGGGAAGGGGGGGGAGTTCAGGTGGTGGTGGTAGTAGGAGAGGTACCTCTATGAGAAAAGATGTCCAGGAGCCTCAAGCTGCGCCAGGGGTTCCAGATTTTGGTAAATCTGTTATGTGTGCCATTCTTCCAACTCGACAGCTCTTCTAGATTAAAGAGACTATCTACTCTTTCTTTCCATTGTTTTAGTGAGGGGGGTGCTTCGCATTGCCAGTGCAGTGGTATTAATGCTTTAGCTGAGTCTATCAGGAATGCCATCAGTTTGTCCTTTCTGGGGTGGAAAGTTGCGGAAGGCCTCCAGAGGAACAGAATCTCTGGTGAGAGTGTGAAGTTTGGTTTAATTTTCCTCAGGATCTCCTCAACTCCCCTCCAGTAGGATTTTAGGGGGGGGCAGTTCCACCATAGATGGAGGTATGACCCCTCCTCTCTACCGCACCTCCAACATTTATCGTGGGAGGCTAATTTATAAGCATAGAGCCACTGCGGGGTCTTATACCACCTTACAAGCAGTTTATAGTGCGCCTCCTGAGCCATAATGCAGGGGGAGATACCAAATAAAGTTGCTAATATTGAATTGATGTCTTCTTGGGATAAAGAAACGCCAAGCTCTTTCTCCCAGGAGCTAATGAAAGCTGGTTTAGTTTTACTCTGAGGTGTTATGTAGCGTTTACGTAGAGGAGCAATTTTCCTTACTTTTGGGTCTTTGTTATTCAGGGTAGTCTCAAAGGGAAGCATAGGTCTAGCCCCTTTATATCTCTTAATGAATTCTCCTATTACGCTGGTCACCATTGCTTGGTGTAGAAAAGATAGCTTATGCGAGGGCAGGAGGGTTTGGAGTATCTCTGAAGGGGAAAGATACGCTATGGAAAGCAAGTCTCCAATCCTGAGGGTTCTGAATTTTTTCCAGACCGACTCAGTGACTGGATCAGCTCCGAGGTCCAGTAATTTGTGTATTGTATTCAGGGGAAAGGTTGGTGAGGGTGACGGAGCCAATCTCTCTCTTACCCCGTCCCATACTTCACACGGGCCTCTCAGCAAGGGATTAAAGTTTTGTGCTCTATAGCGGGTTTTTTCGGGTAGCCATAAATCCCCCTCCGAAGCCTCCCTGTTATATTGCAGGGCCATTGCTGCTAGTAACTTGTCTCCTATCGGGTTCACTAGATTCATCCAGTAACCTAGTTGTGAAGCCCTGTAATAATCGCTTATGTTGGGCAGGTCGATGCCTCCCTCAGGCCCCCTCCTTATCATTAGGCTATAGGCACACTTCTAATTTTTAAAAAGGTTTTCAGTGCTTTTTATGGTACATTATATAGCGTCACTGAAAAATACAACTCAGCCCACAAAAAACAACCCGCAGACATCAATGTGAAGGGAGAAAACGAAAATGAAAAAAAACGGCTCTTACGGGGTTAAATCTCTTCCATGAGTCAGTTATACAATAGACGTACACATGTTTCTAGGAGATCTGATCCGGCACATTTCCCACAAGGTCAGGAATGCGGCTCCTCCCCCTGATGATGTCATGTGACACTTCTGTAAACAGCTTCAGGGATCCAACAGCGAGGAAACAGCGGATCCGTCTTCAGGTCAGACACGAGGTACCGGAGAGCGGACAGTCTGCACTGCAGGCTGATACTTTGCATCATACATTGTAGCGAACTGTGAGGACACAAGGGGGCGGCGCTGCTGCTGCGTTCCGCTCACAGAGGGTTTGGCTGCTTTGGGACCTTTCACACGGGACGGAATTGTCCGCCGGACGCAGCGCAGATGGGGGTTTGTCAATTAGTGCAGATTTTGTTGCGTTTATAATTGCGTTCTGCGGCTCGTTTTGCAAAATTCCTTGCATTTTTGTTACACAGACTAAGGCCGACTTCACATGGCAGTGACGGGCTCTGCCACGGAATTACGTGGAGGAGCCCGTCACGGCGCCCCCCAGAGACCCCAATACTTCCGGAGTCCCACATCCCACATGACGCTTCGGCGCGCATGCGCAATAGAGCGCGTGACGCGCCGTCCGTGTGATATGACACGCCCACAGCGTCACATGATGCGCAGGCCGCGTAATATGATGCGGCTGGCGGTAGGCGGAGAGGTGGCTTCACGATAGCGTGAACGGACGGCTACCATTGACTGCAATGGAAGCTGTCCGTGCATACGCCCGCGGCAAATAGAGCATGCTGCGGGTGAGGACGGGTGATTTTACGGTGCGGAATTCAATAGAACCTAATAGCTGTGGGCAACGCGGCGGAAATCTGTCTGTGCGAAGGAGCCCTTATTGTGTGATTCCATCTTCTGTACGTTAAAAACCCACAAGAACAATTACGCAGGACGTCTTCATTCGCAGTGGAATTTAATCTCGCGGTTTTGAAGTAAAGACGCACGGATTTTACCAGATGAGGAATTGAAGCCCCGCAGGGAGGACATTGTGACGCAGGAATATCCGCAGGGACTGAGGGCTCACTCACACGGCGGATATGTCCTGCGCAGCATGCGGGGATTTGTCACAGACGTTAAAAAACACAGGACTGAGGGGTCCAATAGAAATCAATGGGCTTCCAGCGCCGCGCATTACACAAGTGAATAGTGCGTACGTAATACGCCGGACACAGACCCCGTGTGAGTGAGACCCCATTCCACCCTCTGAAGGGTCACCTAGCATCCGGCTGGAAGAAGTAGCAGCTCTGCACACTTTTCAACCTCTGGATGTAAACAACAATGTCACCGTTCACTGACAGCAAGCAGGGATCTTGGAATTGGTGAGAAACTGAAAGACAAAATAGCAGCTACAATTTAACCCCTTCATCCCCATTCTGCCATGCTATGCATGTGTTGGTTGTTAGGCTGTCTGCACACAAACAAGTTGGATTTGGCATACAGGACCCCGCAACGGAGTCCGGCTCTGACCCAGCCGGCGACCCCACATACCTTTTTTGTCCTGTACTGCAGATGACCGCGGCCCCTTGCCGTCGGTTAAGCGCAGAATAGATTTTTATTTTTTTAATATCTGCTTTTCCCGCACCGTTGCTAGGTGATGACGCTGGTACCTGCACCCATATGCAATGTCAATTGCAGATGGGCTGTAGATCAACGGATTCCATTGACTTCAAGGGGAGCCGACTGCGCAGAATCCGCACAAAAATAAAGAAAGCTGCGATTATAGATTCGCTCACGGAAATCACTGTCCGCTTATTGGGGTGTGAATGCGAATGTTCTATTTTTACAGTGGGTGTGGAATACCACGAATTGCCCGCGCCGGTGACGACCGCGGATTCCCCAATGGGAAATCATGTGCAGCCGCCCACGGGAGATAGGATTATTAAAATCTATCCTCTTTGTTTATAAACAAGGTGATTTTTAAGTCTTTTCCGCACAACAGACTTAGGCCTCATGTCCACGGGGAAAATCAGATCCGCTGCAGATTCTCCATGTAGAATCTGCAGCGGGTCCCTCCTGCCCCGCGGACATGAGCGCCGAAAATAAGAATTTAAAAGCATTTACCATCCGGCGCGGGCGGAGAAGATCAGCTGTTCCTCACGGCCGGATCTTCATTTTCGGCCGGCGGATGAATTCCTGACGCCGGCGGCACGTCGCCGGCACGTCGCCGACGTGCCGCGCGCATGCGCCGGGCACATCCGCCGAGCCGAAGCAAGGAAGATGCGGCCGTGAGGAACAGCTGACCTTCCCCGCCCGCGCCGGATGGTAAATACTTTAAATTCCTATTTTAGGTCTCCCGCGGATCCGGACGGCTTCCATAGGCTTCAATAGAAGCCCGCGGGAGCCGTCCCCGCGGGAGACCCGCACGAAAATGGAGCATGGTCCGGATTTTTCCATGCTCCATTTTTTTTAAAATCCCTTTTATTGACGATCCGCGGGTATTTATCTACCCGCGGGTGGTCAATGCATCCCTATGGGATGCGGATCCGCATGCGGGAGATCCGCTGCGGATCTTAAATCATATTTTGCCCGTGGACATGAGCCCTTAAAGGGGTTGTCCCGCGGCAGCAAGTGGGTCTATACACTTCTGTATGGCCATAATAATGCACTTTGTAATATACATTGTGCATTAATTATGAGCCATACAGAAGTTATAAAAAGTTTTTTACTTACCTGCTCCGTTGCTAGCGTCCTCGTTCCCATGGAGCCGACTAATTTTCGCCCTCCGATGGCCAAATTAGCCGCGCTTGCGCAGTCCGGGTCTTCTGCAGTCTTCTATGGAGCCGCTCGTGCCAGAGAGCGGCTCCGTGTAGCTCCGCCCCGTCACGTGCCGATTCCAGCCAATCAGGAGGCTGGAATCGGCAATGGACCGCACAGAAGAGCTGCGGTCCATGGAGACAGAGGATCCCGGCGGCCATCTTCAGCGGTAAGTATTGAAGTCACCGGAGCGCGGGGATTAAGGTAAGCGCTCCGGTAAACTTTCTTTACTTCCCTGCATCGGGGTTGTCTCGCGCCGAACGGGGGGGGGGGGTTGAAAAAAAACAAAACCCGTTTCGGCGCGGGACAACCCCTTTAATCTTCTTTCAAATGTGTTTATTTAGCTTTTTCTGTTTTTATTATTAATGTCCCCCAAATAAACAGAAACCCCTTCGGGAGACCCTGTGATACTCTGTCAGTGTAGCTCCGGTTACAAGTTCTTACTAGATGCTTTTGCGCTGACCAGTTTCTCTCCCGCCTCCGTAAAGGAGCGGCCATCACCTTGTTTTTGACGTACGGATGTAGCAGAGCCGAGCTAGTCAGACATCTAGTATTATACAGTTAAGGCCCATTTACACGGGCTGATCATCCCGCGGGGTCTTGAACGATAGTCGTCCCGTGTAAATGCATGCAGAGACTGAAGGACTGCTGCTTACAGTGCGAGGAGAACGCTGTGATCCGCCTAAGGCCACTTTCACACGGAGACCTACGTGCGCAAAAATCACGCGTGTAAAAAACTTGTGGCTATAATTCCTTCATCTGAATGTTCCCACGGGAAACCATTGGTTCTAATAGCCACAAGTTTTTTTTATGTGCGTGATGTTTGCGCGCCTAGCCCCCGTGGCCTGAAATGTTGCATCTCTGGAATTCCAATGCGCCCCAATGACGCAGAACTAACAGCGAGGGTTTTAAAGGGTTTTAAAAGATTAAGGGCACGAGCTCCGGAACACATGCATCACCCCGCCAAGAGAAGGGCAAAATAGAGCTACAGGACTAGAGATGAGCGAGCACGCTCGGTAAGGTCAGTTACTCCAGCGAGCATCGCTCTTCTCAAGTAACTGACTTCTCGTCCGAGCGTACTCAGGGGGGCAGCGGGGGAGAGCGGAGGGGAGAAGGGGGCAGAGTGAGAGAGATCTCTCTCTCTCTCTCCCCCCTGCCCCCCCCTCCCCCGAGCACGCTCAGACGAGAAGGCAGTTACTCGAGAAGAGCGATGCTCGCTGGAGTAACTGACCTTACCGAGCGTGCTCGCTCATCTCTATACAGGATCCATCTGTTAGTAAACGGATCACAGGTGAAGCTAACTTTTATCGGCATCGTCCACTTTTGGTTTTCTTCTTTCTGACCGCTATGACGTCTTCCAGCCGCCAGTCAGCTCTGCATGCTCTCCCTATCCAGCCGCTACTGACCCTCTCAGTGCCACCTGCAGACTAATAGCGCCCTCTGCTGTCTGATCTGTGCAAAAAACAGGAACCAACATGGAACAGAAGTGAACTGAAAGCTGCTTGCGTTCCCTTTTTCTGAAAACCCATTGAAACCAAAAAATGCAGAAATGAAACAGAGACACAGAAAGCCCTATAGGGGTCTCCACGGCGGATTTAAATCGTGTATTCCATAATCAGCGGCTGTGAATGTGATACGCGGTAACATACGGGCACTGAAATGCATTGACTTCCGCCGGGTCGCTTACACTTGCGGGTAGGAATTGCGGATTCTGCGAATGGAAGAAAAATCGCAGCACGCTCGGTTGTATCGTGGATTCCGCGTGTTTGAGCTCCATTGATCTCTATGGATGCAGGGCTCTCCGAACAACTCACCACGACAGCACAAGAGAATGTCACCTGAGTGATAGATGGGGGGTCCGAGAGTGTTTCCGGGGGGGGGGGGCAACTTCATGATGTCATTCTCTTCTTGCGATCTCTCTTCCACGCAGATGATATGCTGCGCATCCACGTACATCCATGCAGAAAACCGCATGCATACATGACCAGAATTTGTTTGTGCGATCACTTGCAGGTCTTCTGCTGTGGATTTTCACACACAGAGTCTGACCCGCTTGTAAAAGGCCGGCCTAGGCAGATGTGAACAAGCCCTTCCTGGCACATTGTATGCGCGCTGGGCTGTATGAAGAATGTGAGCCTCTACCAACCTGAAGCTTAAAAGGATCTGGTGCTTATTAAACCGGTATCAGAAATAGGCTCACTACATAGATACGATACCACGACCAAGCTTTCTACATGGATACGATACCAGATCTAAGCAGGCTACACAGATAAGACTAGAATTGTGCTTACTGCATAGATATGGTATCAGAACCGAGCTTACTACAAAGCTACAGCACCAAAACTGAGCTCACTGCAGAAATACTTATGAAGTGTAGGGAAAAAATAGTGTTGTTTGGAAATTACACGCTCTGCTAAGGCTGGCATCACACGGCCGGGAAAATCACGCAAAATTTGTATGTTGCGAGATGCATAAATCTCGCACTTATGTGAACCCCATTCTTTTGAATGGGACGTACTACAGAGGTCTTTCTTTGAGCGCTCAGCCAATCAGATACAATCCTTTTTTAAATCCCCGCCTCCTGAAAGAACTTCCCTACACTGCCGGGGACCCAAGTGGCTAGACGCGCCTGAGCCCCGACAGTGGCGGAGAGGGGAGTGTATGTTTTTTTATGTTTTACACAAACCAGGGATGATTTTCAGGGAAGGGTTTATATTTAAAGCCCTTCAGCTGAAAATCACTGCAGGGGTTGCCGGGAGCCCATTGCTTTTAAAGAGGCCGCTGGCAGCAGCGGTGGCCCCATTTAGTGTAATGGGAGAACATCGCGATCCTCTGCCACAGCTGTAACGGGATTCTTTACTCCCCGTGGGGAGTCCCCTTGTCACTGAACACTGTGACATTGCTGTCACAGTGTTCAGTGACAAGGGGTCTTCCCACAGGGAATATTGACACGCAGCATGAACCTATGGTGCACGCATGTCCTATGTTTTACAGGTACGTGCATTTGCACGCCTGTAAAACACGGACACGTGAGCACACCATAGGGAACCAATGGTTCTAAATAGACGCGTGGTTTTGTGCGCGCGTATGTACGCACCTAAACACACTCGGGTGAATGAGGCCTTCAACTGCACAAAAATCGTGCACGCTGCGATTTTTCCTCCGCGAGCGGAAATCGCAATTGGTTTCTGCTCGTGTGCAGGAAGAATCGATTTCCTATAGCATGCTATGGATGGTACATGCTAAGGGTCTGCGTAGCGGATGCCCGCACCGGATTCTGCAGCAAAAATTCACCCATGTGCAGGTGGCCTAATTGTCGTGCATGCATTGTGTTAACCCCTTGGTGACGTCTGCAGAACACGGTGGTCAGAAGATGGCGACAGAAAATATATATATTTTTTTAATTAGTACAACCAAAAAACTGATACAAATTTAGTATCATCGTAACTGTACCGGACCACAGATTAAAGTTGTCATGTAATTTTGAGCACTGTAACTACTTCCCACCCCCGAAAACAATAAAATTGCACAATTGTTTTTTTTTTTTTCATTTTACTCCACTTAGAAATTTGTAATAGTTTTTGCAGTACATTATATGGTACATTAAGTGTTACCAGGGAAAAATGGCTGATGCCGTAAACAATTGTGGTGGCCCAGAGTTAGTCGGACCCTCCATAATGTTCTGTGTCTGCCTTGTGTCAATGTCTTGTCAGTGTCTTATTTGTGGAATGCATTAGGTGGATTGATTGGTTGCAGGACTGAAAGGGTTAACTGTCTGGTATGTTCTGCTCTGTTCTGTCTGGAAAATGTATCGTATTTGGTGTAACGCTTTGTGATAACGTGATGATGTTCTATGTATGCGTTTGCAGACTGCAAGAGTCCGTGAGATCGGCGGGTGTGTGGAGAATATGGAGGAAGCCAAGCGACTTTTTTAGGGCTTCTACCCACTAGCGTTTTTTTCTCTAGCGATGCGAGATCGAGTGCCATTGAAAGCAGTGGGTTTGCAGCGATGATTTTCGGGAATGGGCTTGAAATATAAGCCCTTCCCTGAAAATCATGGCTAGCTATAAAAAAAAAAAATATATATATATATATATATATATACTCACCTAGAAGAGCCGTCCATCTCTTCTCTCTTGCCCCGGTAGTTGTCTTCTGTGTTCTGGAGGCCAGGGATTGAAAAATCCCCACCTCCAGATAGCGCTGGTGTCATTGGCTGAGCGCTCAGCCAATTACAGGCAACGCTCAGGTATTGATTGACAGCTGAGCGCTGCCTGTGAGCGTGTGCCAGCTGCAGCATGTGAGGGGTTAAGTGTTTGCAAAAGCCTGCCGATTGCCTGTGAATGTATCAGTTTCTGTCCTGTCACATAGTATGAGTGTGATTATAAATAGGAGTGTCTGAGAGCGGGAAGAGGTCCATGTCTTCTGGGTTCCTGATCCAGAGTGCCAGCTACATGACCTTCAACCTTCAAGAATGGAAGAAGAAGAGAGGTTTCCAGGATTGACTGTTCTAGCATGAGAGAAGAGTGAGCCCCTAAGTGGAGAGAGAGTGTGAGTGAGTTCTTCCCAAGGCCCAGGGTAGAGGTACTCTTCTTTAATTCACACATCCGGCGCCCTGAAGTCTGGGATCGCTGGGTGGAGGTACGCGTCTTTAGTTGTTCACACATGGGCATCCTAAAGTCAGGGATCACCCTGTGGAGGTACTCTTACTCAAGTCTGTCTTAATGCCTGCACTTGGAACATTGTTTATTCTGCCTTGTACTGCGGAGTTTTATTCAAGTAAAGTTTTGCCAGGCCCTGACCGTTCCCAGGGACCTGAGGTACGTTATATCTATCTGCGGCTCCTTTATTCTTCGCCGAAGGTCCTTCCAGTGTGTGATGGAATGGTGGCGTCACCCGTGACAATACCTATCCCTGTTCTACCGTTTATTGGGCATCCCTCTCCTAGGGGTATCCGGAAGAGGCCCAGCACTGCCCTGGCTGAGGCTACGTGCATCCCACCAGGAGGGAGCATGGTAAGTGCCGCTGTGACAAGCCAGCATCTTACCCTCCCTGCTCCTCAACGTATGCCCTGTGTCCGGGGTCACCCTACAGGATGCTGCATTTCCCCATGGAAAAAGAAGGGTCCGCACACTTTCCTACAAGTTACAGCACAAAACGCATTCACCTTGGGGGAGTAGCGCATACACTCCATGTAGACAGGTGGTTTCCCCTCCCTCACATTCTAACATAATGTTTGTTGCCCGAAAGGTGGAAGGCGGCTTCATCCCACAACACTAAAGACTCCATGAAGCCATCGCTTTCCATAAGTTTGTATATTCTCACCGAAAGAACGTTGCCGTGCTTTGGTGTTTCAGGGCCGGTAAAAACTGCATTCGGTAGGGATAAGATCCCAAACATTTGCGCAGAATCTTCCACACAGTCGGCTGTGGGACGTCCAATTTTCTGCTTGCTCTGAAAGTTCCCCCAGCACACCACCTCCTCCCAACTCTAGTGTCCGGCTGTGCTCCTAAGACCTGTAGTGCTATGGGTTTACAGGAGCACACTGCTGTAGATGTGGTTGATTTGGCTGGCTGTGAATTTGGATTTCTCCAGCCAACCTATCACCATGCCTCTGTCTATATAAATACCAGCCTCTCTTGCTATAGTGCGCTGCTCATTATCCATTTCCTCTCAGAACGCTGGTGGTTGGAGTCCTGCATGCTGTCTTGTTGTTAGAGTCGTTGTTGCGGTGGTTCTGGGACCGCTTCCTGTCTAAGTAATCTGGTACCGGTCTTGTAGGTGTTTCTCCATCTTCTGGCTCTGGTGGGAGTGATGTTAGGTGAGACGTGCTTGGCCTCACCTGTGGGTAATTTGTCAGGACTATTTGAACTAACCTGGTGCTTGGCTTCAGTGCAGTTTATTTGCAGTTTTCCTCTGGCTGTGGAGGAAGATAGAGCTTGCAGCTGGTTCTCCTGTTTACCTGAGTCTTCACGAAGCTAAGTACAGCGGTTATTATCTGTTACATGTTCTTTGCTGTGGTATTCTCCAATTCCTCGTAGGGACAGCTAGTGTCCTATGTATGTGGTCAGGTTCACCCTTGTCAGGGCGGGTTACCTGTGTATAGGCAGGTCCCTTCCCTGGATAGGTTCTTTAGGGACAGTATTTCCCTTGTTGCAGCATTGCGTTATTATTTTAGGTTACGGATCCAGCACATCATGTTTAGATGCGGCATCATAAACCGCCTACACTTACTTGGTGGGATACCTTTGCTTTCATCTTGGTATGGATCCCATTAAGGTTTTGGCAGACCAGCTAAGCATGCTGGCAAGTGAAGTTGCTGAGAGTTAGCAGCGGCATCAGATTTTGGTGGCTACAGTTAAGGAGCCTAAGGTTGAGTTACCTGACCAATTCTCTAGGAATAGACAAGAATTTGTCTCTTTCAGAGAGTCTTGCAGGCTTTACTTCAGGTTGCGTCCTGTTTCCTCGGGGGATAAGTTACAGAAGGTGGGCATCCTCATTTCCAATAGTAATTGGAAGTCCAGGCATGGGCTTTTTCCTTGCCTCCCTTCTCTGAAGCTTTGTCCTCTGTGGATAGATTTTTCCTTGGTTTAGGTTTAAAGGGGTTGTCCCGCGATAGCAAGTGGGGTTATGCACTTCTGTATGGCCATATTAATGCCCTTTGTAATATACATCGTGCATTAAATATGAGCCATACAGAAGTTATTCACTTACCTGCTCCGTTGCTAGCGTCCCCGTCGCCATGGTGCCGTCTAACTTCAGCGTCTAATCGCCCGATTAGATGCGCTTGCGCAGATGGGTCTTTTCCCTTCGGCTCGGTCCGGCAGCAGCGGCGTTCTGGCTCCGCCCCCTTGTACGCATCATCGCGTAGCTCCGCCCCCCCATCACGTGTGCCGATTCCAGCCTCCTGATTGGCCAGAATCGGCACATGTGATGGGGCGGAGCTACGCGATGACGCGTACAAGGGGGCGGAGCCAGAACCCGCCTTCTGCGGGTAACACTGTCATTTGCATTGTGGTTGATCATTTTAGTAAAATGTGTCATTTTGTGGCTCTTCCCGGTCTTGCTAATGCTAAAACCTTGGCTAGATTGTTCATTACTCATATTGTGAGATTAGATGGGTTAGCAGCAAATGTCGTCTCCAATCGTGGGGTCCAGCTTCTAGATTCCAGCGTTTTCTTTGCTCTTGGTTGGGAATTCAGCTCTTTTTCCTAGACATATCATCCAGAGACTAATGGCCAGACAGAGAGATGCAACCGGAGTCTGGAGCAATACTTGGGGTGTTATGTCTCGGGGAATCAGGAGGATTGGTCGGGGGTTTTGCTGATAATAACCCAGGGTTGCGGTGACTCCCCTGTATATATACACATCTGGTATATGTTATACATCTGCTGTATATAGTGATATGGGCCATGCTGGTATAACCTGGATATCTTAGATAACAGGCTGTATTGTATGGGTACAGATAACTGCAGGCTGTATGGTTTAGGTACGGGTGCAGGTGACTGCAGGCTGTATGGTCTGGGTACGGGTGCAGATGGCTGCAGGCTGTATGGTTTAGGTATGGGTGCAGATGACCGCAGGCTGTATGTTTTGGGTATGTAGAGAGCTCACTGTATAGAGCTGATGTCTGACTTATATGGTGACTGCATTTTTCAAAATCCTAGAGCTAACCCATTGGATCTAACTAAGCCCACTGTTATATAAATTATCCTGTAGATATGGTGCCTGTGAGATGGTAGGTAAATAGATAGTCGGAAAGTATTAATATGATCTGTGTTACATTTTTATTTAAGTGTTAATATTTAGTCTCACTGAGCTGTTCTTTAAACTAGTAGAAGCTGTGTTCCCTGAAGACCATGTTTGGTCATTGTGTCCACATTCATTTACTAGGATGGTGTGGGCAACAAGTCACATAAATATTCATTAGACTTTGTCATGATTTGTTAAGTCCAGGCATTCCACCATGATAGGCTACTAGTGTTTGTCTACTCACACTATAAATAAAGGTAAAACTGGGTTGGACTCTTTGGAAAGAGCTCAGTGGTGACTTCACACAGTTGATGTCTCTTGCTCTTTCCCCAATGATCATTATTAATTATTTGGACACATGAGAGAACTCCGGTCCCAGTAACCTTCTTACCAAATCTAAATTTAAAGGGTTACTAAAACAATAGATAGATAAAAGGTATAGCTAGAAAGAGGGTGTGTATTTATTTATTATACTGGTGAAGGAGGAGATGTGATGAATTTTGGAGTTCTTGCCCTTAATCTTTTCAGACTTTAGCACCATCCCTGGTTCTAGTGTTGCCTCTTAAGAGACCCAGTGATGCTGTAGAAAGCTCCTAGCAGACCACGACTAGCAGTCATCAAGTGCGGTAAAGGGGTTCGGGACCGAGCTGAATTTTTGCACCCGGGCCCCTGAGCCTTTAGCTACATCTCTGGTCTCCTATCTTTGTGTCGCAGTCATTTTCTCTCATATTCCCCTAGTGATGCCTGTGGCAGAATAAAACTTTTTGGGCCTCATTAAGCCAAACCTTCTAACAGTAAGACTGTCCTTGTTGCCAATAGCAACCAATCACAGCTTTCATTTTATCTCAGCAGTTTGAGAAATAAGAGCTGCTCTGTGATTGGCTGGGCAACAAGGACATCTTCCAAATAGACAGTTTAGCTAATTGAAAATTTTGGAGTTTCTGTTTCAATTGATATTAAATTTTTATATCCGAGTGTCATCAAACAGCTATGAGGGTTCCACATCGGGAAGATCATTTGTAATAACCCTGTATGTGTGTCTTTGAATATCTTTTACTTTAGGGTGTATTTACATGGGTGAGATACTTGTAATATGGACGGAACTCGCATGAGTAAAGAACCCATTATTTTCAACGGATTTATACACATGAATGGATTTTCTCTTGGATCGAAAGTCTGCGATAGAAAAATGACAGCATGTCTTGTATTTGGGTGATTTTGTTCAGGAATTACCTATTGGAATAACATGTAATAATTAATTTCATTTTTCCCCCCATGTGCGAGCTCAGAATCAAAGACTGTCTCCACCCCCTTTGCTGGTGCTGCCCCCTCTGCCAAGTGAAGGCGGTGTCCTCCAGGGAAAGTGGAGAGCCGCTCCTTCTGCATCTAGACCTTGTCATGGACCACATAAAATTACGTGGGGGTCGGATTCAGTCTTTGGGCCTTAAGTTTGACACACATGCTCTAAGGGGTTAAATGCCTGGGCTTGTAGTTATCCCTGATCCCCTGATGGCATGGACATGGCTCCTGGACATACTATTATGCCCTATTGGATTCAGTGCAGCACAATGGGATGTAATATGCGCTTTTGCAGGAAGGGGTTGAACCATTTCCATGTGTAACAGAATCCAGATGGGCTGCAGGAATGGGATTTTTATGTGTAACATTAATTTGGTCCCCCGCTTGTCTGTGCATTTGCAGAGCCATGTCTGCGGTCGCACCAGATGCAGGAGGATCTGTGGTTATCTCTCAAGTGAGACCACAAAATGCTGACGGACAGTCCCACAACGCTCCAGCCAACATACCCAAACCGCTTCTTAGATTTTACAGCGGAGAACCGGACGTTCTGGGGGTAAGTGCTTGTTACATAGCTGGTATTAGAGATGGTCACTGGCGTCACAGACTTACTTCACCGTTCCGATCGGCAAATATGGTCATGCAACCATCCGGTGACTTATTGAGCTTCGCTGTTGTATTACGATGTAACCAGGAGGCCCCTTATAGCCACATCCAACCATCCTGGAGGTGGGCAAGGGTGAAGACCAGGAGCTCTTATAGACTCTACTAAGTAGAGTGACTAGTGCCAAGACCGACCACTCTCGCCGAGCTACACCACGTCCGTAACAGTTGGGTTGCTGGTTAATATGTAGGAAAATTTTGCTTATATGACACCTTTAACCCCTAAACAACACAGGACGTATATTTATGCGGGAGCCGGCTGTTTCTCATAGCTGACACTTATTGTCATTAGCCATGATCAACATTAACACGGATTGTGGCTGTGAACCCTGTAAATAATGCCCAAATCAGTTTTGCAGGGCCCCGAACAGCCCTCCTGTGATGAGATTGTGAGGTGCCGTTTGGTTGCCATGGCAGCCAGGACTGCCAGAATTCCCCAAGGCTACCATTGCAAATAGACTGCCTGGCAGAATACATTATAATGTAATACTATGGTATCACATTATACTGCAGTAGAGAACAAAAAAAGATGATGAGTTCAAGTCCCCTACCGGGCCTAAGGCCTTAGTCAGACAGGCGTTTCTTCGCGCGATTTGCGCATGCGATTCGCGCATATATAGAACCAATGGTTCGCTATGGTATCAGTCACATGTCCGCTTTTTATGCGGATATGTGAAAAATTATAGGACACGACGATTCGCAGATCGCGCCTATCTGCGTTCTGCGTTTTATGAGCGCACCAAAATCATTTTTTTCGCCGGCCAGTCTAAGTTTCATGCGCATTTTGATGCGCACGGCGATTTTTCTCCGGTCGGACGGGCGTTTTGCTGCGACAATTAACGCGGCTAGGTGCAGATTTTTCCCGCGATTTTTCGCCTCTGGTCACGCGATTTGCGCATGCGACATGCGATGCGCAAATCGCGCGAAAAAACGCCCATCTGACTAAGGCCTAAGAAAGAAATCTAAAAATGAGTCTATAAAGTTTTATTATTTATTTTTAAAAAAACCTTTTCCTCATATTTATAATTAAAAAAAAAACTTATTTGGTATTGCTGCATACGAGTAAGGGCGCCCACCCACTGGCGATTTGCGTTTCTCTGCGTTTTGCGTTTTTTCTGCAGAGCAATTAGAATTGAATGTACTCCCACCCACTGGCGTTTTGCGTTGCGTTGCGTGGCGTTTTTTAACATAGGAACTGTCAGTTGCATATGTGTCCTTATTTTTCTCCTAATGCACCCATGAAAGTCAATGGAAATTAATGGAACCGCAGCGAAAACGCCGCGAAAACGCGGCAAAAAACGCCACGAAAAATGCGGGAAAAACGCCGCGAAAACGCTGCGTTTTTCACGCACGGAAATCGCAAACGCCAGTGGGTGGGCGCCCTAAGTCTGATCCATCAAAGTAGTGCATTATTTATCCCACACAGTGGATGTCGTCTGGGGAAAAAAAAATACACAATGCCAGGGTTATATTTTTTGGGGGGGGTCACCCAGTCTCCAAGAAAAAAATGTAATAAAAATGAATCTAAAAGTTGCATGCACTCCAAAATGATACCAATAAAAACTACAGGACATCCAGTAAAAAAAAAATCTCTCTCACACAATTGCGAATGGAAAGTAAAAAAGTTATGTAGAAAATTTATGTTTTTCCAAAGTTTTTTTGTTTTTTTTTAAAGTAGTACAGCAAAGAAAACTATCAGAATTTGGTATGAACCACATAATAAAGTTATGCAATTTTTGCCACAGTATGTACGTCATTAAAACAAGAACTCCTTACCCCCAAAAATAGTGGAATTTCATTTTTTTTTTAATTTCACTCCACTTACAAATTTTTTAAAAGTTTTTCAGTTCATTTTCTGGTACATTACATAGTAACATTAAAAATACAACTCTTCTCACAAAAAACAACTCTCAGACAGCTACGCCAATGGATAAGTGAAAGCCTTATGATTCTTTTGATAGTTGGGAGGTAAAAGCGCCAGAGAGTACAATGGCTAGCTCTGCCAGCTGGGGAGGGGAAGCAATCACATACTCAGACTGTTTGGAGAGATGATATACCCCAGAAATTGCATTTGGGTCTGTTCAAATACACATTTCTCTAATTTGATATAGAGACAGTTCTTCCGGAGTCGCTCGAACACCAACTGGACGTGGCTATGATGTTCCTCCAAGATATCCCAAAAAATAAGGATGAGATCGAAGTAGGCCACCAACAGATCTTGAATCACATTGTTAATAAAATGATGAAAGGTGGCAGGAGCATTGCAAAGGCCAAAGGGCCTCGTGTGGTGCAGAGTGTAAGCTCTCGCCTACGACCTGAAGGCTGCAAGTTCGATCCCCGCATGATTCAGGTAGCCGGCTCAAGGTTGACTCAGCCTTCCATCCTTCCGAGGTTGGTAAAATGAGAACCCAGCTTGGTAGGGTGTAATAAGTAATTATTACCTGAAAGCACTGCGGAATAAGTTGGCGCTATACAAATACCAAGATTTATTTATTTTATTTAAATGGCATGACATTCAAAATGTCCATATCTTGTTCTGAAAGTAGTCTTCCATTCCATCCCCGGGGCGGATCTGCACCAGATTATATGCCCCTCTGAGATCCAATTTGGTAAAGATTGTAGCTGCATGGAGCCTCTCCAGCCATTCTGGGATTAAAGGGAGGGGGTGGCGATTCTTAATAGTAATTTCATTTAGTTCCCGGTAATCAATGCATGGTTGAAGAGTGGAGTCTTTCTCCTCTATGAAAAATATGGATGCCCCAGACAGCGAGGAAGTGGGCCGAATGAAGCCCTTCTGTAGATTTTCATAGAAATATTCCCGGAGAACCTTCAACTACGGTTCCGAAAGATTGTATTTATGCCCAGACGAAATAGAGGTTCCTGGAAGCAGCTCAATTGGGCAGTCATCTTGATCTCCTAACAGGTTAATAATGGACATCACCTTTTGTCTATCATTGATAAATGGAACGGGTTTCATGTGGAAATAAATGCGACATTGATTCAGAAATCCTCGGTACTGGCGGCGGTCCCCACCAAACTTTGATGGTAAAGGCATGCAAACCTCTGCATCTGAAGAGCGCAACTCAAGTAATTGTCGCTGTAACATATCTATCTCTTTTTGTAACCCTCTCCTGATAGGTGGCACAGAGGTCTTGCAGTTCCGCAACTTGGTGGCTATGATGGACTCCATGTTTGTAGGGAGGCGTGTTTATTCTATCACGATTCTGGCGCAGGACTGGATTCTCCTGATTGTAACCGCTGCTGGGGGGTAGCGTAATCGAGTGAGGCAGAGGTCCAGTGCACAGAGATGATGATTCAGCACAAAGGGTTTAAGCAGGGATGTAGTCAAGGGAGGCAGCCAAGGTTTGGTACACTAAGATGATGATCCACTGTAAGAAAGACAGGTCCACAGAGAGAGAGCTTGGTTAAAGGCTCAGAACACAATAAACATGCAATGAGGGAGGGACAGGGACAGGTTTATATAGGATGTCCAAATAGTGCAGGGGGAGCTAAATGGAAAACAAGAACCAGACTTGCAGGAACAAAAGCCAGGGATGGATTCAGCAAGGGAGCTGTCCAGGATGATGAATAGCTCACTGGGGAGAGCAATTGTCTGACACACAAGAGACCCTGGGCTCGAGTCCTGACAATGGTAGAGTCGGAAGGGACCTCCAGGGACCTTGGATCTGACCCCCTGCTCAATGAAGGCTCACCAAATCATCTCAGACAGATGTCTTTCCAGTCTCTGTTTGCAGACTTCCATTGAAGGAAAACTCGTCCCCTCCCACGGCAATCTGTTCCACTCATTGATCATTTTCACTGTCTAATATATAATCTGTGTCTCCCCCCTTTTAGTTTCATCGAATTGCTTCTAGTCTTTCCTTATGCAAATGAGAACAGGGCTGATCCCTCTGCACTGTGACAGCCCTTCAGATATTTGTAGACTGCTATTAAGTCGCCTCTCAGCCTTCTCTTCTGCTAAACATTCCCAGATCCTTTAACCGTTCCTCATAGGACATGATTTGCAGTCTACTCACCATCTTGGTAACTCTTCTCTGAACTTGCTCCACTTTGTCTATGTCTTTTTTAAAGTGGGGTGCCCAGAACTGGACACAGTATCCCAGATGAGGTCTGACTAAGGAAGAGTAGAGGGGGATAATGACCTCATGTGATCTAGACTCTATGCTTCTCTTAATAGATCCCAGAATTGTGTTTGCCTTTTTTGCTGCTGCATCACATTGTTGACTCATGTTCAGTCTATGATCTATTAGTATACCCAAGTCTTTTTCACATGTGCTGCTGCTTAGCTCAATTTCCCCCATTTTATATTTGCTTTTTTTCATTTTTCTTGTCCAGATGTAGGACCCTGTATTTTACTGTCCACTGTACAAGCTTTTCTAGATCTTTTTGAATCCTCTCTCTTCCCTAGTGTTAACTTTCCCTTCTAACTTTGTGTTGTCTGCAAAATTGATCAGTTTTCCATCAATTCCCTCCTCCAGATCATTTATAACAATGTTGAACAACACTGGGCCTAGGACAAAGCCTTGTGGTTCCCCACTTGATACATTCTTCCACTTGGATGTGCAGCCATTTATGACCACTCTTTGAGTACGATCACTCAGCCAGTTGTGAATCCACCTAACAGTTGCCTTGTCAATCCCATATTTGGTCATTTTTTCAATAAGGATGGCTTGAGATACTTTGTCAAATGCTTTAATGAAGTCAAGACATACTATATCTTATGCTGTTTAATAATTCAAAGATCCTTCCCGGTATAGACATCAGGCTCACAGGATGGTAGTTTCCTAGGTCCACCTTCTTCCTTTTTTTGAAGATAGGGACAAAATTTGCCCTTTTCCAATTTTTTGGGACTTCTCCTGTTTTCCAGAATTTTTCAAAGATCCCGGTGAGTGGTTCAGCAATTTCCACTGCTGCTTCCTTTAGTAAAGCAAATACAACTAGTAGCATGCATAACCCAAAAGTCTGTGTGGGAAAGAGATAATGGATAAATGACCAGCACCCTCTAGTAAGGGTGCACAGACTGATGGTGTTTGGCTGGCTGGAGAACTCCACACCATCAGTCAGCTCAATCCTCTCATACCTGTGGAAGTGTGCTCCTGGAAACCCATACTACTACAGGTCCCAGTAGCACAACATGACAAAAAGGGGAAATGGATGTCACCAATCAGAGAAGACTTTCCCTATGAACACTGGAGGTAACTGCACTCTAATCACTATCACTGTGTAGAGCTGAAATCTGACTGGCATCCGCGTGCAGCAGCTGAGGAGCAGGCCCACAGCCGAGGAGATAGCAGGGTAGATTGAGGCCTTGTCACGGGGATCTACCATCTCCTCCCTTTTGGGGTAGCACGGGAGTCAACCAAGTTACTGCTGGGGGAATTTCACAGGAGAAACATAATTGGCGGTTTACCTTAGGGTCTTTAGCCATTTGTGACGCCACTGTTCCGTCCTTTGCAGTGAATTCAGACGTTGAAAATAAAATAGTCCACACACAGGGATAACTTTCTGAGCAAAACCAGGAACGGTCGGTAGTACCCATTTACTTGAATAAACAGTCAACAGTTCACAAACTTTACATCAGCCAGCAGGACACTGGTGTGAACACAATAGTGGTGTGACAGGGAGGATTCACAGGATGGCAAACAAATTCACAGTCCCAGTTATCTGTGGGGTTCTGCTCCCTGCAACTCCCTTCACTCTATCCAGCTCTCTACCGGTCCACACTCACAGTTAGTTGTTACACTCAGTGCTGCCTGGTGGTTCCTCTTACTATCTCTCAGTTCTCCATTTTAGCACCAAGGAGGCTTGGGTGATTTGCTTCCAGAGTAGACATTAGGCCATCGCTCAGCCTCTTTGATCTTGGGGATCCTCGTAGGACAAGGCACAGTTTCTCCTACTCACTAAAAGGCTCCCTCTCTCTTGCAAGAAGAAGACTCCTCTCCACCTAACTTGCAGACTTGTCAGACAAACTCTAAACTCTTTACCTTGCACTGACTGACTTGCACAACCTCTTACAATCACATATACATAGCACGATCACATGATTTACAACATGATACATTTTTCAGACATAACCCATTCTATGCTGCAAAGGTGCAATACACATCACAAATACATACACATAGAAGACACTGACAATACGAAGGCACGAGACAATCATATGCATACTTATGGACGGCCCCCGTTAACTCTGGGCCACTACACAAGCCCATGTAGTGACCTGGAGGGTGCGACAGGGTAATCAAAAGGGTTAATAAGTCCTAGGGAACTGGCTATGAGCCTTTAGGGGACATAGGGGGAACCCTGCAGGAGAAAGACACTGTCTTTCCCTGAACCATGGGTTAAAACTAGTCTGCCTAGCAACAGCTAATTATCTGGTTAGCTGCTGGCAGTGGGAGGAGATGAGTGAAGCCCGGGAAAGTAAGCTAGAAGGAGAGGAAATGAGTCAGCAAGAGAGGAGAAAGTGTTGGAAATGAGAGGAAGTCCGCAGATGGAGAACAGAGAGTAAGAGAAGAGGAGGCTGGGTGAGGAGCTGGAGAGCATTGGAGAAGTGCAGAAGCGTAGCACCCTGGTCCGACAGCACCCGGAGTGGGAGTGGAGTCTTTTTCATTCCTGCTGGAAGGAACCGGAGCCAGGGCAAATCCTGCGGAGGCTGCACGGAGAGTGGTCAGCTCAAACGTGAGTGTAATTCATCCCTGAGTACTTAGAAGTCAGTGGGGTTACAGTGAGTCTGTGCTAGTCCCTCCATTTCTCCACAAATAACCTCTGGACACAACCAGAAATTAACTTGGTTTAGCATCCACCTCGGTAGAGAGAGAGAGAGAGAGCAAGTCGAAGATCAGCTCTATTCTCATTTGCAGAACAAAAGATTAGAAGCAATGGGATAAAACTGAAAGGGAGGAGACACAGATTAGATATTAGACAGTGAGGGTGATCAATGAGTGGAACAGGTTACCACGGGAGGTGGGGAGTTCTCCGTCAATGGAAGTGTTCAAACAAAGGCTGGACAAATATCTGTCTGGGATGACTTAGTGAATCCTGCACTGAGCAGGGGGTTGGACCCAATGACCCTGGAGGTCCCTTCCAACTCTACCACTCTATAATTCTATGGGTAAGGTGCTGTCTGCTATTACGTGCATTTGAAGAATTGTTGAAGTTGCTACCACCAACTAAACTGCCAAATATGTACATTGTACTTTAAACCTTAAGAATCAGTAAACTGTGTGCCTTTAGTTTATTACAACCCTCGCTGACTTGTTTCTTTATTTTGTTATTGCAAGAACACACCTGCTCAAAGGCACTGGTGTCACATCAGACATCACACAGACTATTCATCGCTATTACTCTGAACCCAATTGCAATCCACCTGCTGCACGAGCAACAGTGTTATTGATATGCTGTCTGCAAAGAAACTTTTTATTTGAGGAAAGTGGGGGTCGAATTCTGAATTTTGTTACGGGGCCCCATGACTTCTATGTATGCCACTCCTTCAATCTGTCCTACATTTTCCTAGCATAGAGTTGGTAGTTTAGGAAGAAGCTAGGGCAGACAGAAGGAACATGGTTACAGAATCAGTCTATGCAAAACTAGTTTGTAGTCTGTTACCATGGAGATACACAGGTCTGCATAGGAGCTGTAGGCACAAGATGGTACGATATTTCTATTGAAGGTTACTAGAAGAGTTGCATCACTAGTTGTGTACCGCGCACTGGAGACCTACAATGGTTGTAAATGTGGATATACAGTAATGAGGTTTCAAACCAGTTTTTTGTTCTGAAAATTGTATTTGTATTATATTTATCCCGTTTTTTTTGCCGGATTATTCAGCGCTACATCATATAATGACGCTATACATTTTGTAATGGCTGCACATTTAGTATACTTATGGGCTTGTATCCTTACTTCTATAGTATCGCCTGTTGGTCTCCTACAGTTATACTATAAAAGGTCAAAATGAATTTCTCTTATTCTGCAGACAACACAGATATTTGTAGGGATTCTTCTTCTGAGCATCGGCATTGTCTTGCTAATAGTGGAGAGTAAGATTGATCCCCCTGGAGTTGTGACTGTGACTGGGGCCCCAATATGGTCTGGAATACTGGTAAGATACATACATGTAAAGTGAACTTCTAGTTGTGCCACTTACCTGCTATTTTCTTCCCTCAGGACTTGGCTGCTTTTTATATCAGTTACATTGTTATATTCTATATATATTAGCTATGGGGTGAATGTTAAACCTTTAATAGAGGCAGCGGACATGACTACTAGGGTTAGCTCCAGGCTTACATGAGTCCCAGGCCAACAGTCTCAGTGGGCTTCTTTGCAATGTGCCACGACACATGCGGTAGTAAATCTGCAACAGTGCATACAGTGGCTATGTAACAGTAGGTACTAGCTCAACACAGGTGCTTTGCAGACCATAAAAGTGATTAGAGTACTGTTATATCCAGAGATTACAGGTGATGTACTCCCTGACTGGAGTTCAGTTTCCCTTTTCTTCTGTATCCAGCCCAGACCACAATGATGACTTCTCCCGACCACAACTTGTCTCTGCAGAATTTGACAGACATCTTTGGCTCCTTGTTTTACCAAACCCTCACTACATTATCTACACCTTTGTAATATA